>NC_133661.1:133401042-133727282 GCF_037893015.1 Macrotis lagotis | reverse complement strand
TAATTTCTTCCCAAATGACCATATTATTGAGTTTTTTCCATAAAGAAGGTATAGAACAAGTATGAAATTCAAAGTAACAATACTGAACTCTTTTTTATAGGAATGAAAATTAATTATGGCAAAAACATTACCATATAGAAAATTCACCTACAAATCATTCACTGTAGTTTTTTATTTCCATTTTGGACTTTCTTGAGACATTATATAAATAAAATAAACAATATTATGTCTTAAATTTGCCATTTTTTCTTGTTCAAGGTATATTCTTGTTCAAATTATATTCCAAGGTATTTGATTGGAGAAACCACACAACTTGTCTATCATCATCAATTTATTAGTCAATTATTGCAGATGGAAAATAAACAGGAACCAGAATTCAATATCAAGAAAAGATTAGAGAAATAGACTGAATTTTAAAAATTTTACAACACGTAGTAACAACTTAAAAGTTTTCCCACTAAACAAAGGCCTATCTTTTTTACCCCAATTTTCTTGGAGCTATGAAGCAAGGTATACACAGTTTCTGAAAAATTATAGCTTTCGGTCACACAAAAAGGGCAGAAGCATACAAGCTCTACATGAGTAAACCAAATCATTATTGAAACTGAAAATGGGTTCAAAAGTGGTATAAAATGTTATGACCAGAAAAGGTAAGTCGATGTTTAAAACCAATGGAAAGTGCAAATGCTCTGTTGGTACTCATGACACATCATGAAATCAAGAGTACACTAAGTGAAACTCCTGTGGAGGATTTACAGGAAATATATCGACTAGAGTCATACAAGGTAAGAAGGCTTGGATAGATCAAAGTCAGCACCACAGGGTATATACTCACTAGAGAAAAACAGTAGGATTTTAAAAAAAATTATCAGTTTACCACATCAGGTAAGATTGTATTATATTGATATGGGAGTTCACACATATTTATGCATATATGTGCACATTCATATACTTGTGGTCCCATAAAATATGATTCTTTAACATTTTATGTAATATGCTTTGAATCTGATAGATTAACATTATTATCTCCTTAAAATTTGACATTCCCACAATATACCTTTCAAATAAAATAAGAGCTGTCATGTCTCACTGTTTGAGCATTTAAGACACACTCAAAAGCTTCCTAGACTATTTACTAAATCTCCATTTGACAATTTCTTTGTGCCTATAAATTAATTTTTAAAATAATTTTGTCCTTTAGTGTCAAAGAAGACAAACAGAGCTGCCAAAGTGTTAGATTTTTAAAGCCTCACTGGGCTAACCAGAAGAAATGCTCTGTGGAGAATTAAAAAGTCCCATCAACAGAAAACCAGTTTGCAATTATGCCAAGCAGTTTAATAGGAGAGTTTTAAAACACTCCACTATGACTATGCTAAAAATTACTTCCTGTACATGATTTTAAAATAATGTTTTTTAAATGGCCTCCTTCACACTTCTGACTTCCTCTAAACTTCATTTAGACAAGATAAAATATTGAATATGAAAATGGGAACAGTTTAAAGTTTGATAATGCATGACTTGGTTAGCAAATATGACTGTTGCCTGGAGTGTTAGCAAAGTAATATTTAACTTTTACTTACACCCAGTCTGGCTCGAAACATAGTTGATAGTTTTCTTGAGTCTGCACAGAGGAAGTCTATCATTTGTGAAATTAAGCCCTCTCTGCTTCTTTGTTGCTAAACACCAAGAGAACTGCTCTGAGAGGATTCACCGGGGCTACGCTTGGGGGGAGCTTCAAAGCCATTGAATTAACCGCACAGTAGGAATGATTAGAGGTTCTTACAGTGGCTGGTTCCCCAACGTACTCTCTCTGCGCCCCAAAGGACGCCTTCCGTAGACAAGTCAAGCTCCTCTCCCCGCAGTTTCAACAAACCAGTGCCCTGCTCCAACTCTTCCGTTGGGATCGCCTTGCCAGGCGGAGCTACCTGTCCTAAAAGCGCCCCTGAGCAGCAATCCAAAGGGGCGAGTCCCCCTCGCCCATCACCAACTATCTCCCCACTCCCCACCTCCCATCCGGTTTCCACGCCGAGAGAGATCCAAGCGAGTGGCGGGTACCTGCCTTACCTGTGGGATGCCTGCTCTCTCCAGGAGGCCAGCAGCGCCCAGGGCTCCAGCCCCGGGAAGGGCGCTGTGCTTGCAGCCCGGGCGGAGCAAGCTGGTCGGCGAGCTCCGCGCTCGGCTCACCTGCTCGCCTGGGACTGGCCGGGCCGCGGCCGCTCATGCTTGGGCAGAGCTTGCCAAGGTTCTCCCCCAGGGAGTCGCGCAGCCGGGCGGGAGGGGCGAACGGGGCGGCAGCCGAGCCGACATGACCGACAGCTGCACCTTCCAAGCACACACACACACACACACACACACACACACACACGGACGCAAACAGAAACTCACTCTGACACTCACACGCGAACAGTCTCTTAAAGGGGAACAGTCAGTCCCCCCACAGGAGAACTTTGAATTACCGCCGACCAAAAAGACGGAAGCGCCTTGGCAGGGTTAGCATAGGCTCAGGTCCCGGGATTTCCATGGAATGAGCAGGAAAAGAGACTACTTCAGGCTGGATGCGCCTGGCCTGGCTGTGGTAATATTAACCTGTAAAATCCTGACAGGTTATAAGGTTCCTTGTTTTCTTTTCAACAGCCCTGTTCAGCCCCTTGCACAGGGGAGACACAATAAATGCATTGACTTTGAAGCTTCCCCAAATGGCCCAACATAACCATTACATTTTGTAGGGCTTTTATTGACAACGATTCAGATATTTGCTAAATGATTTAGTTGAATCGAATTGTGGACTTGGAATTCGGCAGATCTGAGTTTAATTACTGCCTCAGACCCAATCACTGAGTGACTGAAATAATTCACTTAAGAGAGAGACTCTAAGAGTCCTTGGAGGGACCAAGTAAATTTTTGTTGTCAGCTGACGGGCCTGGTTCTTTTAGGCTCAGGTTTCCTTTACTACAAAAATATAAAAAAAAGTGCTTGCCTGATGAGATAATGAATCTGAAGTGTAAATGCTAGTTAAGATTATTTATTAATTTTCACACATCTCTATAGGAAAACATAGGAACATCACTGAATGACGTGAACCTGAAGAGCAGCAAGATTAAATCACAGGATCATAGGTTTCCAGCTGGAAGGACCTTGGGAGACAATAAAGCAGATGAGATTACAGATGAAGAAACCTAAATTCAGAAATATTGTGTGATTTACCCAAGCTAGAAGTAGGAAGCACCAGAACTGGGATTGAAAGCCAAGTCCTCTGCTCCCCAAATCACTACTTTTCCCCCTGTACCCATTCTTGATGTAGCTGTCATCCAACACCACTCTACATCTATTTCACTGTTTTAACTCTCTATCCTTTATTCCTTCCTCCTTCTGGTCTCATTTCCCTCCCCTGCCCCCAAATATTTATAGAGTGGAAAGCAATTCAGATTAATAGCGACTAAAATATTCATATTTTTGACATCATTCTCACTGTAAGTTACACACCCCAAGGAAGTCACAGGCATAAAAATTTCAAGAGCTCCAAATACTCATAACAGAAAGATGAAAACAAAAAGTGATAGAATTGACTGGGTATTGACTGAATAAATCTTGGTTCATAGATGAATGGAATGTTATATCATAAGAAAAAATGAATATGAGAAATTCAGATAAGAAGGAATATATATGAAATGATTCAAAGGGAAGCAAAAAAAGATGAACAATATATAGCACAAAAAATAGTTTAAATAGGGGAGAAAGGAGGCATAAGGAAGGGAGAGAGGGAATGTTGTTTGGGGGAAAAAATCTAACTCCCTTCTTTGCAAAAAATGAGGAATTCTGATTTATTGCCAAACTCAAATTGTTTCCATTAGTTTTGCTGAACTGATCTCCTTTCACTCCCCACTCTTTCCTTTTTTTAAATTTTGATATAAGACTGGTTCTCTAGAGAGTTGGAGGAGGAATGTGTTTGGAAATGAAGATAATGTAAAAATGAAGGTTATCAATAAATATATATTTAAGTACTCATTGAAGGCTTGCTAAGGATCAAAGTAAATGACTTCAAAGATTTTGTCTACTTCGGCAATACTATGACTGTGCCCAGTACTGAGCTAGGAGAGCATCTTATCCACTACAAGTATGTCTCTTCTTTCAAAAGCTGAGAATGTAGTTAGAGAGTAAAGAATGAAAGTGTTGCTGAGGGATTATAACTGGTTATTATAAATGTCAGTGGAGGAAAAATAGAGTGCTTTAGGAAAAGTGTGGCAAATGTGGAGAATAACATTCTGTAGAACACAAGAGGTAATTTCTTGGAAGACATGAATCTTGACTAAGACCTCACTTAACAGGTAGGGCTTATATTAGGTAAAGAAGAAAAGAACATTTATTTCTTTGGATACAGCACTGTTTATTTGTAAGACAAATGGACTGACTATAGTTGAGCATTTCTATTGGAGTTGTAATGGGAAGTAATGTTGGAAAAGTTATACAAAACTAGATTATGAAGGGCCTTAAAACTAGACAGAGAAATTTAGTGAGTATTTTGAAGAGAGGTAGGGATTATTGTTATTATTTTGGAATGAGCTAGGGATTATTGTTATTGTTTTCCTTCATACTCAAAGAAGAACATGACATCTGGGAGGTGATGGCATGATTAGTAAATGGATTGGATTTGAATGAGGAGTTCTATGCTAAATCACCAGCCTCACTTTCTCCTCTGAAGCCATCTGGGTCTTGTACTCCATCCATTTCGACACCTATCTACCCTATGGTTTATTTATGTTTTTTTTATAAAAAAAAAGTTGAGGGGGCAGCTAGGTGGCACAGTGGATAGAGCACTGGCCCTGGAGTCAGAAGTGCCTAAACTCAAATCTGACCTTGGACATCTAATAATTACCTAGTTGTGTGGCCTTGGGCAAGCCACTTAACCCCATTTGCCTTGAAAAAACCTAAAAAAAAAAAAGTTTAGAACCCTCTTGATTGGGTGTTTACCGAAGACAAACTGAGACCTGGAAAAGACCTCAATTTAGAAAGGCCAACATCAACCACTGCATACCACATCATCCCTGGATTTCTTGACTATTGACTTGTGTCCAGACTTTAACAACTGTGGAGGAGAGAGTGAGTAGAAACTCTACTTTGTTTAATTCTGATTCACAAGCAGGTCAAGATATTACCCTCAACAAAAGCCACAGGTCCACTCTTTGCAGAACTTGATTATTTCTGTAATAACTGACCTCATTATATCCTCATCTCACATTTTGTGTGTTAATTTTTCACCCAGTAAATGTCTGAGGCTGAATTTGAACTTGGGTTTTCCAGATTCCAGACCCAACACCCTACCCACTGCTGTTAACTTAGAATATAAATGATAATTAAGTCTGACTAATAATCATCAGGAAGTCCCATCATAGAGACTGATGAGAAAAGCACTGGAAAACTCAATTGATCTTTAGGTTTAACCCTAGAGACATAAAAATGAAGCATTCGTGAAATATAATTTGGAGTTGAGGAGGTAACTCCAACTTAGAGGGGGCTTTCTTCATAGGAAAGAAAAATACAGCATGGGAATTTTTTCAGGGGATAACAAAAAAATGAGTATTAATAGTATGAGTAAAAATAACAAGCATAAATTTATAAATGCTATTTTGATAGTAATATCATAGATAGTCGAACAATGTATAAATCCAACCACCATTTTCTTCCTAAATAGATTTATTAGGTTTCCTTATTAACTAATTGTACTTTGACCCTAAAAGACTCAAAACCCTGCTCATTATGTAAAAAGTGAAATAATAATAGAAAACATAACCACCTAAGATCATGATATCTCTATTCTTCACAGATAGACACTGTAGGTTTCTGTGTGTGTATATGTCCATGAGTGTGTGTGTGTGTGTGTGTGTGTGTGTGTGTGTTATATTCCTCCGAAACAGTGTTAACCATTGGTTTAATATTTTGATCTGCCAAAAGAACTCAGCCAAACTTTTTTTTTTCTTTTCCCTTATCATGCCAGAGGCTCTTAGAACAGGTTTATGATTATAAATGCTCTCAATAAAACTTTAAGATGTTATTATTGTATCTGATACCTTAAATTAACCTGTTTCTTACTAAGTATAACAAGGAGCAATAGCCAAACCAAGTCTAAGTAACTATGGTGGAGATAATAATCTGGTTTTGTGACAGGGAATCTTTTGTCTCTAGTCTTTTGAAATAATGTCACTGCCAAAGTGGTTAATCTGGGAGGAACTACACATGTTGCCAATATAATTTAATTTAATTTGGTATTTCTCAATCACCACATTTGTTTTGGTCCCTATACCAGGACTACATACTTAATTTATCTTTCATGTGTCTGTTCTTGGGATAGTTCTGCTTAGTTGAACAGTAGTTTAATAATATTTCTTGGCTTATTACAATTTCATACAGCAAACTATTGGCCAGGATTCTCTCACCTGTTTTCATAATTGGCACTGCCCGCAATGCATTTATAAACAATTTGGAGTCACTGTTGTGGAATCATAACAATGCTTCATTGCTTGCTAAAGTAATCCATATCATCTAAAGTAGAATATTCTATAATTACTTTCTAATCACTCTAGTCCTGTGAGATAAAGTAACCCCATACTGTAAACTCAATAAAGGAAGACCTCCTTGAATTTGTAAGACTTGGGTCAAAAATCCCCATCCTCATCCATTTTTATGGGAACAGAGGAACCTTTGGAATAACCTTTTTTTAAGGTAATGCACCAATCAAATCTTGGGGAATACATGTACCCACATTCAGAAAACAACTTATTCCAGCTTTCTGTGAACTGTCACAGACCACATAAACCAATCATCCAGTTAGTTAATAAATATTTATTAGTTGCCTCCAATATGCTAAGTACTGGGGATAGGAAGAAACATGAAAGTTAAGAAGAATTTCAGTTTAATTAGGAAAACAACAGAAAAAATAATAAGTAAAAGATCAAAATAACAAACTAGCCGATAGAAGACTAGTGTGAATTCTCTTGTTCCTTCTACTGCCAGGCCTCTTGGGAGTTCTGCATATTGATGTTATCAAGCCAGCATTCACAAAAAAAAAGGTTTCCTCCCCATGACTCAGTGTGCTTGACACCTCATCACTTAATTGAAGGTGAACTTCATGCTTCTTGCCCTGAGTAAATTCTGTGTCACTTGCCCCGGGTGCAAAAATTTCTAGTTAGGGCTCTGGCCTAATTTGGCACATGCTTACCCAAATAAAAGAGCAAAGGGGGTGGGGAGAAGAGAAAAGAAAACTGTTTCTAACAACATTGTTATTTTGATCTAATTAGATTCCTCTAAGAATTTAAAATATATAAATAGCACTAAAAATAATTTGACCTGATACACAAAGATAAGACATTTTCAGTCTTGAGGTCCAATCTTGACTATGAGACATTTAGCTTTGAGCTTAATTTATCTAGCTACAAAGTGAAGATCAAAATACTGGTCTTTAGAGGAAGTACTTAAGATTCTACTAATTAATGGATAGAAAAACACTTTGAAAATAGGTGTCATATAAATATGTAATAACAGTAATTTACAAGTAAGTTCAGTATGCAATTATGAGGCTTACAGATTTTGTAGCAAAACTATGGAACAATTTGTTTCTACTTCCTGAAAATATTTGTACCCAAAATAGTAAATCAATGCAATCAAAATGAATCTAATCCTAAAACTGAGTTTCTAGCAAGGGAGAAGGAATTTCTTTTGGATTCCTATGAAGAAAAGTCACTTTTGGGATGTATGGAAAATTATTCAAATAAATTCAAAGTATCTTGAAAATTAGATAGTCTACTAAAGCTTTTTTTAAATGAAGACATGTATAGTAATGAAAAACTAATTTTGCTGAGAGAGAAAAGGAAAGAAAAGAAGGAACAGCTGAAAAGGAGATAAGAGGGGAAAGAAGGGAGAGGGAAAAAGCAACAAAAGAGATGCACACTACAATACTTAACAAAACAAAGAGAAGATATATTGAAAGATACTTGGACTGTTTAGCTAATGGCTCAGAAAATATAAACTGAGCAACAATTACCTTGGGCCAAAGCTTTTCAGAAATATTACTGTTGGACATTAGAAATCCTCTGATCCATTATTTTCATTTTACAGAAGAAGAAACTGAAGAAGAGGTCATACTGTGAATTTTTCCATTTTCCTTTTTCTTTTTTCCTTACAAATATTGCTTCTCTCATACTACTAACATAACATGCATCATTTATAAAGGGGTTAGAAATTTGATATTTAATGGCTATGAAATTAGACACACAAAATGATATCTCCTAAAATCAGATGCATTAACTATATAACTATATAACTATTAACTATATAACTATGTTTAATTATGATCTAAGATTATAAAATTTCATTGGTTGATCGCACCAGTATCAATTCTTTGTCTTACAACTTCTAAGACTATGTTGTAGTTGTTATTTTTATTCCCTGATCCCAGACTCCATCACTTGGATGTTTCATAGTTCAAAAGCAACATGTCCAAAATAGAATTAATCACATTTTCCCCCGTCTAGTCCTCTTTCAACTTTTTTTTTTTGTTATCTCTGGACGTTGTCATCTTAATCAGCTGGGTTTATAACCATGGGGTCATCCTTGAATCTTCCCTCTCTGTCACTTCTCCCACACCAAAAGCTATCAGTTGCCAAGTCTTATTGATTCTGTCTCTACGATATCTCTTCTATGTTTCTCCTTTCCACTCTTAGAGCTTCTATCCAATTTCCAGGCCTTAATTCATCTTTCCTGAACTATTGTAATATCTTAATTGATTTCTCTGTTTCCAATTTCTCTTTCCAAATCTTTTGTCCACGCAATTATAGAATTGATATTCCTAACAAATATGACGATATTATTATATTCCCTTACAAAACAACAACCACAAACCAATAAAACTTTACATGTTTCCTTTTATTTCTCAGTTAAAATATACAATTCTTAAATTCAACTTTTTTGTTCATAATTTTAAGAGAAATATTCTCTTTAACAAAATAATATTTCATGGAGTATCTGCTTCCCCTTACCTCATTTGTCTTATTTTATCTTATTCCCCTAAACTTTTTTCTCTGTGAAACAGGCTGATGCGTGATCTTCTATTTCCTGTCACCATGCTTTTATGTCTCATCTTGTTTGGAATTCATACCCTCCTTAACTTTGGCTCTTAGAATGCTCACCTTTTTTCAAAGCATAACATAGATACTTTACTCTTACAGAAAGCCTTTCTTGGTTCCACCCAACTCTTCCAGTTGTTAGTACTTACAACCTTCTTGAAATTATTTTCCATAATTTGCTAAATACTTAATATATACTTAGCTTTGCAGAATGTCAGAAGTGCACTTGCCAAGAAAGACTATTTTATGGAGAACTCACACAGGGCAAGAGCTCACAAAGGGGTCAGAAGAAGTGATACCGATACAACTTGAAGTTCTCTCTTAACAATTTTAGAATTGATTGTACAGCATGGGAGATATTGGCACAGGACTGCCCAGCATGATGTGCCATCATCTGAGAGGGTGTTGCATTCCATAAGGATGGCAGAATGGAAGCAACTAAGAGGAAACATGACAATTATATGTGTAGATAAGGACCCCAGGTGTTCAAATAAACTATTTGTGGTGGAGTATTCTGAGCTCGTGTTGATCTAATCAGTTACGAGTCAACACACTGTAATTTTTTTTCAAACATACCGATGTCACTTTGGTCTTCTTTGATAATGAAGGACAAGAACCAACCAATCAACAACCAATTTAGCTTGGTGTTTGGTAAAAAAGTTTCTAAAGAATGTAAGTTCTTTGAAGATAGGGATAACATTGATGTTTTTGTATTTACAGTTCTTGGCAGAGTGCTTAATAAATGTTTGTGGAATTAAATTGATTTCTAGTCATGATGCTCCCACCCTCCTACAATTCCATAAAATTCTAGTTCCCCTCACCTTTTGATCTACATTCCATCTCATATCTGGGATAACTCCACCCCTAAGCCAAACAGAGGAGGATGACAATTTACCTGAATTGACTGTTCATTGATTAACATACTCCCACTCCATGATTCTTTTTTCATCCTAGTGATTCTGAAACACCAGCTGCTCTTGTTTTCTATTGCTCCACTGGCCACTTTCCTTATTCCCTGATTCATCACCTTATTATCTTACTCCAAAGTCAACCACCCCTTCTAATATACTCTCCCTCAAATCCAATTCATTTGTAGGTCATAGCATTACATTTCTAATGGCATGGTCCTCTTCCAGAGTAAAGGAAAAACAATGACAACAACAGTAACAGCAGCACACAGTAGGTACTTAATAAATTCTTGTTATTAATTAGTTGACACAACAAGAGTGATATTTTGCTTCTGAAAGGTTCTTCCTGTGTTCCTCCAAAAAAAAAAACCATAATCTTATTATTCCATCATTTTTTTTCTGTTTTGTTTGTACAAGGTAATGGGGTTAAAGACTTGCCCCAATGACAACACAGCTAGGTAATTATAGTCTGAGGTCAGATTTGAACTCAGGTCCTCCTAACTCCAAGGACAATGCTCTATCCACTCACCACCTGGTTACCCCTATTTATGTTATCTGTAAAGTATATGTGGTTATATGTCTAGATGAACAAAATAATACCTTTTTTTTTTACTATTTTCATATCTGGACATAAAGTAAAAAAATAGTTCTTGCTTTTGTTTATATGCCTATCTGGTAAAAGTTTTGTCTGAGATAGGTGGGCTACTAACTCCTTTCTAGATTATGACTAATATCAGATTTTGTTTGTTTTTAGGTTTTTGCAAGGCAAATGGAGTTAAGTGGCTTGCCCAAGGCCACACAGCTAGGTAATTATTAAGTGTCTGACACCGGATTTGAACCCAGGTACTCCTGACTCCAGGGCCGGTGCTTTATCCACTGGGCCACCTAGCTGCCCCTGATACCAGTTTTTGAAAAGTGACAGATTAATTTTTCAGATTTTAGAGAACCACTGGTATAGTGATTATTTGTCAATAAAGTATAGTGTTTTAATAGGTTAACTTGGAAGCAATATAAACTAATAAAATCTCTTCCCTAGGAAAAGGCTTGTAAATAACTCAAAACTGCTTGTTTTCATATTCCACCTGCATTTCAACATCAGTTTGTCTGTGACACCCAGTGAATTAGGAGACCAGCAAGATAATCAGGATCCTCACAATATTTAATACAGCGGATATTATAACACTATAGGTAGATGAGTATATAATGTTATGGTCACTTAGACACATTATGGATAACTGGTTTTCCTATTACACAGGAAACCAATATGAGTATCCAATTATGAAATGTGGTAAGAAAAGAAAAGGCAGAATTAGCAGTAGTCTTAGAGGTGTGACATTAGTGCTAAAGGGTGGAAATGAGAAAATGAAGTATATAATAAGTGCCCAAAGGGAGCTCTCAGTGGAATTACAATTCACAGTAAGAAACTGTTCACTCACAGAACAAGGGTATCAGAAAGAGCAGATATATGAATAAATGAATGAATATAATTGTGTGTGTGTGTGTGTGTGTGTGTGTGTGTGTGTGTGTGTGTGTGCTGGCAAAGTGAGGCTACCACCAACCTTTAGCCACAGTCTCCCTCAGTTCCCTTTCAGAACATCTGAGGACCCTGACCTGAAGAGCCTGAGAATGACAATGTTTCTAAATCAGTGCTCTCAAACCATCATCCTGGATTAAACTCAGCATTCCCTATGAAGACACAGTTTAGCAATGATCCCTACAGGTAGTACAACTATATGTACTGAAGAAACAGAAAAGGAAGATGTTTTCATCAAAATATTTGGCATTGTCAAATGATTTAACATCAGGATTTCATATTATTTCATTACTAGAAATTTTTCTATTTAAGATGAGACATTTTTGTGGGGGGAAAAAACTTTCACTTTCACATCTACCTTTGCCATTTATGACCCGAAACTGGGAACTTCTAAGTATTTGTCTCCCTTGTTAAAAGTGAACTCTTTGTGAGCAGGGACTATTAAAAGTGAACTCTTTGTGAGCAGGGACTCTTAATTTTCTTTTCTTATTCCCTTAAATGTAAAACAAATCCTTAATTATTCATTTAAAATGCTAATCCATTAGAACTTTTTATTAACTACTTATTATTAGAAGAAATGGTCCTATAATTAATTCACGTTGAAATATTAAGAAATGATTAAGAGGTAGCTAGAAAGCTCAATGGATAGAGGATTGGACCTGAAGTCACCAAGACCCCAAACACTTAACTAATTGTGTGAGCCTGGGCAGGTCACTTAACCTGTTTGTCTTAATCTACTGAAGAAACTTGGTCATAAAAACACACTGGAATGTATGGCCCATTGGGCCATGAAGAGTTGGACACAACTGAATGACTGAATAACAACAACAGCTTAATTATAGCCCCTCTTCAAAAAGAAGACAAATTTATTAAGACTACAGGATACTTTTAAACAAAGAAATTAATTTTCCAGAGTAGAATTTCAAACATTGGCAACAGAGTAGTCAAAAAGTTAATTTGCTTTTGGTCTGGCAGTCGTGATTTTTAGGAGTCCACAAATCACATAACTGGGACATACTCTGCCTACATATAAAAGTTATCCAGATTTATTAATCTGTACATCTATTTATATTTATAGTAATGTATCTGTATTATTTTTAAATTTTGAAGTATTTTCCCAAACCATTCCATTGTGTTTGATCTAGATTTAATGTTTTGGTGAATTTTAGTTTGGAAAATTGCTAATTTATGGTTTGGCATTCAGGTTTAGAACATTTTGCTAGGATATTTCATTTCCCAACCATTCTGAATAAATAAAATTTGGAGTACTTTTTCAGAGTAAAAAAAAGTGTAAACCATTAGTTATTAGAATTACAATTTTGTTCAGTGCTATCTATAGCATGTGTCAGATTAATATTACAAAATCAAAAGGAAGATTTTTTTCTTGACCTTTCATGCTTTATTTGGAACAGAATATGTTACCATTATTAATAGATGACTATAGATTTAAAAGTGTTTCTATCTCTGCTTGGTTCCATCACAAAATGTATCTTCCTTTCACTTCTATGAGATTTATTCCTTTTGGGTTTTGTTTTCTGTCTTTCTTGAAAAAAAAGGAAAAAAAATCCACCCATTTTGGAGTTGAGAGTTGATTGTAATCTTCACCTCTGAAAGCTCCTTATTTTCTGTAGTCAATTAAAAGGAACTGCTTTAATAGTTTCTGAAACTTTTCATAACTATTTGACAAAATACAGTGTTTATTCTTTTGCATAAAAATTGTACCTTAAATGAGATCATATATTTATTAATATCTTCTTCCTTTCTAAAACTATTAAAAGGCAATGTATGATGAAAAGTTTCCTAGATTTGGAGCCATGACAGATACAGCCTTTATGTTTTATATTTATTGCAATTTGATGGGCCTGTCACCTCATCTGCAGTATGGGAACAATGATTCTTGTAGTAATATTTTACAAGTTTGTTGTAAAAACTAAATATGATATTTTACAAAAGGCACTTTGTGAATAAATGTCAGATTTCTTTTTTTTCAAAAATTCAATGAGAGTTGCACTTGGGATCAGAAGAGAGTTTCTAGAGCTGGCATAATTAACTTTTAAATCTTATTCAAATCATATTAATTCCTTGTATCAAAGCTTCTACTTTTGCCAAATAAGTGGATAAACTGGTTTCTAAGATATCTTTCCACTACAAAATTCTATTAGTTTATGATTGATTGACTTTGAGTTCTTAAAAATGTATACATGCCAATTTATGAATAGAAAATTTATATAATAAGCAATTATATTCTGAACCTGACAAAGAATCCCAAATGTTTTAGCAATGATTGGTTTACCTTGGAGTGGTGGTGCAGTAGTTGGGCACTGGCCCTGTAGTCAGGAGGACCTGACTTCAAATGTGACCTCAGATTCTTAATAATTACCTAACTGTGTGACCTTGGTCAAATCACTTAACCCCAATGCTTTAAATAAATAAGAAAAAGAACTGGCTTATCTCCAAAAAAGAAGCAAATTTCCATATCATATGAAGTAGAATTAGTAGGCCAGAATCATATTCTCTGTCTGCATCTCTGTCTGTCTCTGCCTCTCTTTCTCTTTCTCTACCTCACACCCAACCTATTCCCCAGGGAAAAATAGGAAAAAGATTATTGGGAAAATTCATGATTTCATCTTTAACTAATCTGACCTCTTATTTGCCACTAATGTGCATGACTTCTCCAATAGAATGTCACTAATTTTCATTTTAAGATTATTGATTGGCATGTAGATGATATAAAAAATAAAATCATTCTTAAAATTTTAAAATGACCAAATAGATAAGAAAAAGAATTACTATAGACATAATATGATTGATGACTGCTGTAAAGACTCACCTTTAAAATTTATTTTATGAAAATATTTTCTTTTCCCATCATCTTCATTTCTAAATGTTTCCTTTCCTTATCCTATTCAAGTCATCCCATATAATAAAACATTAAAAAGAAAAAAAAGAAAAAAGTCAACCCAAATTATATATGAACTAAGTCTAACCCCTAACTATGAAAAGAAATGAGGGACAAGCCTTTTTAATAGTTTTTTCTTCAAGAACAAGCTTGATCATTATAATTACAATTTTCTTTTTTTTCAGGGTTTCTGATGCAGCTGTTCTGTATTGTTGTAGTTTTAGTCATCCTGTATATTATTTTCCCAATTCTTATTTCACTTTGCATCAGTTTTATTGTCTTCCCACACTTCTCTGAATTCGTCATACCCATGGTTTCTTATAAAGGAATAAGATAATATTACATTCATATATTACAATTTTTTTTAGGTTTTTGCCAGGCAAATGGGGTTAAGTGGCTTGCCCAAGGTCACACAGCTAGGTAATTACTAAGTGTCTGAGAGCGAATTTGAACCCAGGTATTCCTGACTCCAGGGCTGGTGCTTTATCCACTACGCCACCTAGCTTCCCCTCTTACAATTTCTTTACTTATTCCCCAACTGATGAAAAATTCTCTCGAATTGAAATCTGCCCTCAGACACTTACCAGCTTTGTGATCCTGAAGAAGTCATTTAACCCTGTTTGCCTCAATTTCCTCATCTATAAAATGGGCTAGAAAGGGAAATGACAAAGTTTTTGCCAAGAAAACTCCAATGTCACAAAAAGTTGGACACAACTGAAATGACTAAACAACAAAAGTAATTTATAAATATCATCTCATTTTATCCTCACAATAAACCTATACAATAATTATCTCCATTTTATAGATGAGAAAACTAAATTATAAAATAGGTAGATGACTTGCACAGGGTCACAGAACTAGGAAGTGTCTGAGGCTGGAATTGAATTCAAGTTGTTCGAACTGCATGCGAAGTTTACCATATCACCAAGCTGGTTCATTTATAGGATAGTTTTTAACATACATGCATTAGTGATTAACTTTTTTCACTTGACTAGAAGGCAGCAGTGTAAGGCCAAAAATTCTTGTAAGAGTTCAATTACTTTGCAGACTTCCTATAGTTGAAAACTTTGGATGAATTATAGAAAGTGTCTGATAATAACAGAATGAACTGATATCACTGTCAACTTATTTCTTCTCATTTCATAGACATGCTTATCAAACCTTTAATAGTAAGAAATGGCTGAGGGAAGACAAAGATATAAGATATTGGCTACCTCAGTATAGGGGAATTTTTTTTTCCCATTTCCTTTAATCTCTTCAGACTTTTTTTTTTTGACAAACAGACTAGACCCTGCAATCTAGTTCATTCTGGAAATCGTGAATAAATATGATACTGTATTGGCAGAAATGCTGTCTTGTTTCTGGCCCCAGCTCTGACATTAACTAGTGGGTACCTTGTTCAGTTAGTTAGTTTCCTTCTAGTTTTACCATTAGAGAAATAAAGGTAGGTGGACTATTTTAAAGATCTCTTCAAAAAATTTTTTTTTTAGTTTTTGCAAGGCAATGGGGTTAAGTGGTTTGCCCAAGGCCACACAGCTAGGTAATTATTAAGTGTCTGAGGCTGAATTTGAACTCAGGTACTCCTGACTCCAGGGCCAGTACTCTATCCACTGCGCCACCTAGCTGCCCCACTCTTCAAGTTTTTTAAAGTAATTATTTGCACTTTTAGAGCTAAGAAAATATCAAAAAGATGAAATTGTATTTGCACACAAATGTATGAACATAATTATATTTTCTTTAAATTCTCCTTGTCCTGTGTTTTCAATTTCAAAAGACATTTCCTAAGTGCATTATTTTTCTTCTTTTGTCCTATATCAAGCACTGTATTATGTATTGAGGATACAAAGGAAACAACAAGACAGACCCTACCCTTAAGAACATTCCATTCCATTCCACTGAGGGAAAATAGCATGCTCTTGGATAAATATAAATAGACTAAATACAAAGTAACTTAACTAGAGATATCCTGAGGGAGATTTACTATTTTAAAAATATTCTTCCAATTAGAGGTAAAGAAAGAAAGCATTCTAAGAATGGGGACCAGTCTATGTAATGGCAGAAAGGCAATTAATGGAATATTGTATCCAGAGAGTGGAACCTAATCTGGTTCAGCTGAATGTGTAAAGGGAATTGTTATAAATTCAGTCTATCAAGATAGGTTGGAACCAAATCATATAGGATTTAAAATATCAAACAGAGAAGGAGTTTGTATGCTCAAAGAGATCAGGAAGCTGTTGAATGTTCTTAACCATCATACAGTTAGAATTTTCTATAAGGGTAATCAATTTTGTAACAAAGATAGATGCAGGGGAAAGACTAGGAGGTTGGCATTTGGAACAAAAGTAGTGTCTGTGAGAGTGGAGAGAAAAGGCCAATGAAATGTAGGGAGGACATAGTGGATGTCAGTTTGGGGAGAGGGTGGAGAGACAAGAGTCAAATATTATATTATGGCTATAAACCTCCATTATTATAGGTTAGTGCTCCAATTAAATATATGAAAGTTGGGGAAACGTGTATGTGTGTGTGTGTGTGTGTGTGTGTGTGTGTGTGTGTGTGTGTGTGTGTATTTTGAGGGAATAATGACTTCCTTTTTAGATATGTTGAATCTGAGATACAAATAGAGGATATTCAGTGAAGATTATTGTTCAGGAGAGAAATGAGGATTGGATGCATAGATTTGGGTGCCATCTGACTAAAGATGATAATTGAAGCTATGGCAATAGAAAAGATAATCGAGAGATATTATATACAGAGAAGATAAGGTCTAAGTACTTATATTTTTTTAGATTTTTTTGCAAGGCAAATGGGGTTAAGTGGCTTGCCCAAGGCCACACAGCTAGGTAATTATTAAGTGTCTGAGACCAGATTTGAACCCAGGTACTCCTGACTCCAAGGCTGGTGCTTTATCCACTACGCCACCTAGCCACCCCTAAGTACTTATATTATTGAGATGCAGTCATACAAAGTTTTTGGTAACAGTATGATGATTGGGCAACTTAGACTAAAAAGTGGTGAAAAACAGTATTAAGAGAACTAGCAGAGTACACCATCCAAAAAAACAAAAACAGAAAGAGAGAGGGAAGAAGAAGGGCAGCAATGTCAGAAGGTAAAGGAGAAAGACTGAAATTGTTATTGAATTTAATAGTTAAAAATAGTTTAAAACTTTGGAGAAAGGAATGTCAATTGATTTGTGGAATCAAAACCATATGATTTGAAGTGAGTGGGAAGTAAGGAAATGGAGTCAAGGAGTACAGTCGGGTTTTTTCCTTGGATTTTCACAGTTAAAGAAAGGGGAGATGTGAAAAATAATAGTCAACTGAATTTTTTCTAAGAATGGAGAATATCTGTGCATCTTTGTAGGTAACAAAAGAAGAAATCAGTACATAGAGAGAGTCAGGTAAAGTTTACATTTCCAGTAAAGATGTAAATACAATTCTGGTTGTTTGAGGTCTCTTTCTCCTTGGAGTTCCCTTAAAAGTATTTCATAATTTTCAGAGTTCAAAATCTACTTTTCCTCAAAATTCTGAATTTGTCTTTACTTTTGATTTAGGTGCTTCCACCAATTAATGCTGTTTGTATGTAAAGAAACTCAAATCTTCTGATCCATAAGTTCCTTCCTTGACAAAGGGTGTAGTGGGGTAGAGAGGAGAGAGAAAGAGATATATTTCCCCTTTTCCCTCTCTCAAACTGATTAACTCTCCAGTAATTTCTCACTCTTGACTTGCTACTAGAAATTTGGAATCCAAGCCAGTTTACTATGTGCATGACAACTCCACCATGTGTAGCAAAACTTCTTAAACTATGCACTTTTCTGTGAAGAATAATTTCATGTCCTCCAATGACTAGTATTATCCTATACCTTTACAAGTTAATTAATTAGGCTATTTATAATTTTTCCAAAGCTCTTTGATTGATTCAATATATGTGTTTTCAACTGATAAAAGTGAACATTTTATTTGTTATATAGAATTTTATTAGTTAATTTAATTGGAATGAGGGTGTTTTTCTTCATTCATTCACTCACCATTTATTAAATGCTTGCTATGTTTAGAACAATGTACTAGATTCTAGGTTCCAGGAGAATATATAGGACAGGTCTGACTAAAACTGATCTGGGAGTCCAAGTTAGAGATTGGAAGAAAATGAGATAATAGAAAAATATCTAACTTTTAACTAAAGTAGTTTTATTTAACCATAACAAGAAAGATACAGTACTGATTCAGTTGGGCAGAGTGTCCTTTTCCAAATGCTGTCTCTGCTGATCTGCCAATCAGATGGGATGTAGGGTGTGGCCAAGGAAGACTAGTACCTCTGGTGTGAGGGCTACTGAGCCCTTTTCAGGGCTGTTTTCCACTGATGATGTCTATCTGAGCCACCTAACTCTCACCTGTGGCTCCAAGAATCTATAGCATGTATAGTGGTCACACCCCAATAAACCATTTCAGCAGACGGGCTAAACTAGGTTGTGGGTAACCAATGGAGTCTAAAGGGAGTTGGCAGGAGCATCTACCCCAAGCATGTGAAGTCTTCCACTGGTGTAATGGGCAGAAGATGACACTTCGTCCCAACAGCCATGAAGGCAGTTGAAAGGCAGGTGCTGTAGGGCACTTAGAACTTGGTTAGACATCAAGGATGTCAAGGTCATCCACTGCATCTACATCCATCATCAGTTGTCTTGACTCTGTCATGCCACTGGATCATGATGACTTTGGAAAAGAGAGTGAGGCTTTTGACTTCATGAAATTCTGCCTCATTATATTCAATTTATGACCAAATCAAAAAAAAATCACCATAACATGTTACCATTTTCAATCTCAAAGTCCTGATGCAAGTGATGAAGCAGCAGGTGAGGATACAGTGGGAGTTAAAGTTTCAATTCTGCACATAGGTGGCTCAGCTTATACAGTTGTTTTCTCACTCAAACTGAAGCAACAGTGGGATTTTGCAACACCTTGGTATCTGAACAGCATTTTAAAGGACCATACTGCTCACCTATTGACTTGAGGAAGAAGGCAGAAAGATGTCTTAAAATTGTCTATTTCAACTAAACTAACTCTAACCTAATTACTGCAGTAGCAGGGGATCCTGCTATGGTCAAAGCACAAAAAAGTACAAAACTTTTGTTTTTGCTAAGATGATTACATTCTCCATTGGTACATGGAATAAATATGTACACACTTTTTGGACAGCCATAAAATCCATTAGATCTGAAAGATGAAGAGCTCTTGTTGCAAGATTATTCAATAGGTATCTGAGCCAAATAGCAGTATTGAGTGAAACAAGGCTGACAAAGGAAGACCAGTTTACTTAAGTTGGAGCTGGATATATATATTTTTATAAGGTGATCATAGTAATGGAGAGTATTATGAAGTTATTATGTTTCACAATCAAAACTAATCTAATCAACAAGCTTATATATTTCCCCAAAGGACTGAAGGGCATGACAATGCAATTGCTATTTACAGAGAAGTGTCATGCCACCATCATCAATGTTTATGACAAATCCTGAAAAGGTCAAAGAAAAATCTTACAAAGACCTGGAGAGCCTTATCATCAATATACCAAAAGAGGACAAGCTTATAATTCAGAGTGACTTTAATGTTAGAATAGGCTCAGACTATCAGACATGACAGGGAGTCTTTTGGAGGAATGGAGTTGAAACAGGAACAGTTATGCTCACCTTTTACTGAAGACTTGTACATCTCATCACCTTTTCATCACAAAAACTGTCTTCCATTAACTATATATAATAAAACTTCCTGGATGCGCCCTTGTAGCAAAGACTGGCATCTATTAGACAGGATGTGAGATTGACAAACGTAGTGCAGAGAGTTGGACTGATCACAGACTCATGCTCTCCAAGCTAAATATTCACATTTAACCAAAGCAGTGACCCCAAGGCAAAATGACTACTAGAATTAATGTCAAGGGAGTAGAGTGTCTTTCTGTGAGGGAACAATTGTTGCTAACTTGGAGGAAAAACTGGGCCAATACACAGCTGGCAAAAGTGGAGAAGAAAAAGAATGGGCAATTTTGAGAGATTTGGTGTACAGCACTACATTTGCTATCTGGGACAAAATAGTCAAAACATCAAGACTGATTTGATGAAAATGATGAGATAATATAGAAACTGCTAAATGAACAATGAGAACTCTGCAGGGTTTACCAACAAGATAGTTCATCTGTTTCTAAAAAGGCAGAATTTAATTCCAAAAAAAGTAAGTTACAAGTAAAAATTAAAGAGACGCAGGACCCTTAGGTCAATAAGAAAGCAGATGAAATTCAGTTTTATGCAGACAGTAACAGCCCAAAATTCTTTTATGATGCCCTGAAGGTTATTGATGGACCAAAGACTTATGATCTCATCTATCATCTCAACTACGTAGTGCTGATGGAGCCACTTGATTAATAATAGGGACAAGATCCTAGAGAGATGGGCTGAACACTTCCACAGTGTTTATAATAGATGTCATCAGTCAATGCAGAAGTCGTTGATATTTACCTGAAGCTGAAGTCAATATATCCCTAATTGAAGTTCCAACTAAACAAGAGTTTTTAAATGCCTTTAGACGTCTTTCAATTGGCAAAATACCTAGTGCTGAGCCTATTCCAGCTGAGATCTTCAAGATGAGGGTCCATGGCTCACCCAAAAGTTGACTGACATTTTCCAGATTATATGGCATGAAGAGTTTATCGCCCAGGAAGTTAAGGATACTTCCATTGTCCATCTCTATGAAGGCAAAAGTAAGAGATTTTCCTGTTATATTCACAGGAGTATTTCTCTTTTAGTCATTGATGGTAAGACTCTTGCCAGAGCCCTTCTAAATATGTTTATCCTCCACCTGGAAGATGATCAATTCCCTGAGAGGCAATGTGGCTTCAGAAAGCATTGAGGAACAATAGATAGGTGTTTACTACCTGAAAACTTTAGAAATAATGCCAGGAATAGAATAGAGGTTTGTATATAACATTTGTAGATCTGACCAAAGTTTTGATTCCAAATAGTCATGAGCGTTTAGGGAAATTATATCAAAATATGGTTGCCCAGAGAAGTTCATCAGTCATATACATCTATTTCATGACAGCGTGTTTACCCGAGTTCTGGATAGTGGACAATACTCTTGACATTTCTTGGCAACTAATAGAATAAAACAATGATGTGTCCTTGCTCCCATGCTTTTTAGCATGATGTTTTCAACCTTGTTGTCATCCTTCACCAAGGGTGAATGTGGTATGAAGGCCAACTACATCAGTGATGGTAAATTCTTCAACATGAAAAGGCTACAAGCCAAGATCAAAGTGGAGGGAATGTTGGAATGAATTTCTGTTTGTAGATGATTGCACACTCAACGCAGCCTCTGAGAGGCAACAAACTATGGATGGATTGTCTGGTGCTTATGCTCATTTGGACCTAACAATTAAAATGAAGAAAACACAGGTGCTCTATAAGCCAGGACCACACCATCCATATGTGGAACCATCAATTACAGCAAATGGAGAGGTTTTGTGCACTGTTGACAGCTTCATTTATGTTGGCAGTGTCCTTTCCATGGAGGTACACATTGACAATTATGTTGTCACGTACATTGCCAGAGCTAGATCAGTTTTGGGGAGGCTCCAAAAAAAGTGTAGGAGAAAAGAGTTATTAGATTAACTACTAAGTTGAAGGTCTACAGAGCCAATTTATTGACCTTATTGTTGACCAGCACCATTTCGTGAAACTGCATCACTTCCATTAAAATTGTCTTAGGAAGAGTCTGAAGACCTTCTGTCAGGAGGACATAACAAACACTTAGATCCTTTCTCAAGCTAAACTGCATAGCATTTTAACCCTACAGAGAGTGCAACCATGATGAACTGGTCTTGTTAGAATTCCAGAATCATGCTTGCCAAAATGACTAGTTTGTAGAGAAATCACACAGGGCCAGGACTCACAAGAGGGTCAGCAGAAGCAATACTGGGACACTCTGAAGCTTTCTCTTAAAAACTTTAGAATAGGGGGCAGCTAGGTGGCAAAGTGGATAGAGCACCGGCCCTGGAGTCAGAAGTACCTGAGTTCCAATCCGGCCTCAGATACCTAATAATTACCTAGCTGTGTGGTCTTGGGCAAGCCACTTATCCTCATTTGCCTTGAAAGAAAAACCTAAAAAAAAAATAAAAGAAAAACTTTAGAATCGATTGTGCCAGACTCCATCCAGAATGGCTTACCATCATCAGTGAGGGTGTTGCACTCTGTGAGGAAGACAGAACTGAAGTAACTCAAAGGAAATGTCATACATAAGTTTAGAGTACCCACCCCATGTTTTAACATGTACAATGTGTGCCCAACTTGTGGTATAACATTCTGAGTTTATATTGATCTGATCACTCACATTTGGACACACCATAATGTGTCTCAAGCATAGTGATGACTTTTTTATCTTCTTTAGTAATAAAGGATAAGAACTAATCAGCTAATCAGTAAGAGTCTGAGATAGGGCCAGTCCCCTGTATCCTGACTTTTTGAAGTTAATTCACCAGGAATCTCCATTAACTGTCCCTAGAGTCAATTAAATCCTGAGGACACTTTCAATGTCTTTTAAGGAGAAAAAACACCTGGAATAAGAGTAGTGTGGGAATTTCAACAATTAGGAGAATTGGGTAAACCATACTGATTCCATCAATTCTGGAGTTAGTTTAGTTCCCATTTTATTCAGTTATGGGCTCAAGTCCAATTTCTTCCTTGTGAAAATCTTTATTAAGTTATGGGAATTTTAGAAAACTTTATTTTATTTTTTGAACCTGCCTCTACATAGCTGAGAAGGTGAACGACCTCTATTTATTGTTTAGAGACCCTTAACTAAGGACTTAGGTTTCACTAACAAGAAAAATAATCAAATACAAAAACTGATGCAAGGCATCTTCTCACAATTATACATTTCAAGCAAGCCTTATATTTTAATCTGAATACTGACCCATACAAATCAATCAATTACTGTTTCTATGAGCCTTTTTGATTTTAAGAAACTACTTATTCTCCCCATTTCCAACTGGAAATGCCTCTAATCTTTTCTTCAGTTAGAAACCAGATTACCTAACTTTGTATCTTGGTTTATATTTTGTTAATTGTTTACTTTTGGTGCATAGAAATCTACCATCCTCCCCCTCCCCAATTCCAGTGCCAAACTGAGGAGGCCTAATCTCTATTTGTAATATAACTGGCATGCATTACTTAATATATTGCTATAATCATAAGCCTGGACCTTTGTTTCCTCAGTTGTCTCATCTTTACCAATAGGGCCTTAGAATCTTGCTCCTACCAGAGGGTCACATAAAGTTTAGTTGTTTCTTTATTCAGCTCAAGGGAATTTTGATCCAGCAAGATAAGAAACAATAACTGATGACAAATGACTTATAGAAAATACAATCACATTTCAAAGACTACTGGGAAAATTCTACATTTTTTTCCTAAGGTGTATTCTATTTTGGTAATTTGATCATTTCCCTAAAAATAGAGCTTTCACTGATACAAGTAATACAATATTGAGACAACCTGGCATTTAAGCCAACTTCAATTAACATCTTGTGCTGTCCCAATGCCATATTTTGTTTGTTTGTTTTGTTTTGTTTTGTGTATTCACAATTTCTTGTTCTTGAAACCCCCACTCCTGATGCCTAACAGTTGAATTCCTACTCGTCCTTCAATATCCATTATAAACACTATTCCCTTCGTGGAGCCTTCCTTGATCCTCCATGTCAGAAATGGCCCCTTTCCCCTCTGACCTACCTAATTCCTTGTTTGAATTTGTGTTCTTTTATTAGATGAGTTATAGTCTACAAGCTAGACTACAAATGCCTCAATAACATAGACCATGAGTCATTCATTTTTGTTTTTCCTTCAGTGTCCATTACTGTGTGCTGTGATCTATTTATATAGATGCTTAATAAATATTTTTTAATAAATTGAAGTTCAAAGCTCATCATTTAAAACTACAACATCATTCATTTTATTTATAAATGGGTCATTCTTTTCACTTCAATAAACAGTATTGTGTCCTGAAATCTGGGTTCTAGAAATGGACAAGTTCCTTCTCTTTTCTCCCCACACTGGATTGCCATTAGGGGATTTCATCATGGGCATTGAAAGCATAAAATATGGCCTTGGGGTTTAGGAGGTCGATAAGATGGGGTTGAAAACCTCCGTTGCTCTCTGTGAGTCAGTGGTTGAGTAGATCTGTAAATGTCCTTTTCCAAACAGGAAAGGCAAAGAAAAACCACCAACTCTATTAAATGGCCTTTAGTTTATCCCCACACTTAACAAAGCAGGAAGAACATATTGGACTGCCAGGAATTAGCTGAGAAGCTTTGCTTAAGTCATCTCTCAAAACCTACTTTGTGTAAAAGTGCAAATAACATTGAATATGTAAATTATCAGCCACAGGATAATTTTATGAACTGATGTGATACATTCATAAATATAGTAAGCCAACTGCGATATAGGAAATCAAGATTGCTCAAGTCATTAGAACCTTTCCAATTATTGTCAATCAATTGTTTTGGAGATCCCCTACAACCTCCAGGACTGGAGCATGAATACTATGAAAACTATTTTTTCCAGTGGATCAGATTAGAAATTCCCTTCTTCCTTTTCTTATTTTTTTTGCTTTGTTTTGTCTTGAAAAGAACTTCTTTTTCCCTTCACCAACTGAAACAAGAAAGATGTGAAACAAAGAGAGATGCTTACTGTAGAAAATTATTAATTTAAAATAAAAAAGTCATATTTGAGCTGCCAGAACTCATCTTTCCAAAGTCATGATTGGAATATTTGCCAAAAAAAGAAACAATCATAGTTCTAGATTGAGAAGGAATCTTTGAGGTCTTGTAGCCGAGCCCCACTTAATTTTATGGAAGGAAAGTGAGGCCCAGTGAGGTTAGGTGATTGCCAAAAAGTTACACAGATAGTTTCCATCATTTGTAGGATTTGAATCCATATCACTTGACACCAGAATCAGTTTTCTTTCTATTGTATCATGCTGAAAATCACTTAATGATTTTTTCTTTCTTATAAATAAAAAGTACCTTGCTTTTGTCACCATTTTTCTCCTATCAGAAATTCTACAATAAAAAAAAAACTGCTTGTCTTATAATAGTGTTTCAAAAAAAAATGACATTTGCATGGTTTCCATACAAATACTGCTAGTCTTTTATTTCCTGTGGGAGGGATTCAACAATATCCAAATTATAGGACAACATGACTGCACATTCCCCTAACCCCCTGCCAAGTGAGTTTCACCTCAACTTGAATATGAATTTTTAAGCAGTTTCCATAGACTAATTTTAGTAGCATTTGTGGTTTTAAATAGAAAGCAGGAAGCCATGATGAGACAGAACCTCTGTTCCATCACTAGCCACTTAACCAAATCTCAAAGATTAAAAACCTTTTTAACAAACTTCAAAACTGGTCTGATACAGTAAGAACCAATTAAAATATGACCTCATGCAAAATATAAATTTAAAGATTAATTTGCATTGCATTTAAACATAGTCATGGCACAAATGATATATAATTTTTTTTCTGATAGGAAAGGTATTTGTGCAGGAACACAATCAGATTTTTGAAATATGATAATATTTATATAATTTTGGTCTGCAAAATATTGGTACCTTTAACCATCTTTGAGGAAAAGCTTCTCCTCTTAGTATTTGTGGGAATTGTATTATTAGTCTATTTGCAAGTTTTTTTTAAACAATAAGATGGCAATGAAAGAATTCTGAGAGATGTCAGGGTCATCACTAATGAATCAAGCAAATGGGGAGGGCTTTTAATCTCTCATTTTTGCTAACATTTAAGAGTTCTGAACTGGTCAGTCATCTGAGTGTTAGAGGTATCCCTCAGATTATCCTACAAGGCACAGAAACTTTGAAACAGGAAAAAGGACTATCTGTTTATAATATAAACTCTGTATTTCAGAAGGTGCCAGTCATCAAAGCAGACATTCAAATGCTGTTTTACAATTATGTTTAGGGACCTGAGATTCAGCTAAAGGTAGAAACAGGCTTATTAACAAACATGCTGTGAAACCAAAAGAAATATGGAGATGAATAGATAATGGGGGTGATAAATTGTTCAGAACATAGAACCTTTGTTGGGGGGGAATGGTGAAAGAGATAATTAGCAACATTAGTGCAGGATGGACTGCAACTGTAGAACAATGTTTAACAACCAATTTAGTGGGAAGTGATGAGGGGAGAATGTATGCAGGAAACACTTTAAAGTTTAATCTGAATTATTAATACTTTCTCCACCACTTTCTTAAGTCTAGATAGTCATCTAAACTATAAATCAAATCCTCATTTCTAGTGTTTGTCAGTTGAAAAGGTGCAAATTTTCACACTGTAGATTTAACAATTAACTGAACTGGTGAATCTACAATCTAGAAGATCTCTTAGAGTTTAATAGGAGAGTGGTTTCCTTAACCAGACACCAAATAGATAAGACTAATAAAGAGAAAATTCTAGTTACTACCTTAAGCGGAAACTATAATAGAACATAGGGAAATGACTTTGGGAATCATCTAGATAAATTTCCTTACCTTGACTAAATAACATAAATAGAGCTTCCAGAAACCTGGTATCATCTATGGAAAGGATTTTTAGTCTTTTCTTTTCTATTTTAACATTCTGGTGAAGCATGGGAACAAAAAAAAATAGGATTGCAAAAGAAAGAAATTATATCAAACTGCAGTTAACAAAATAAGTATTCTTTAAATTCACAAATCTCAGGTTAATAGCACCTGATCTAGTCTAATTCTTTCATTTTACAGAAAAGGGAACAGTGGATACTTGACTTGCTCTATGTCACCCAGATGCATTTCAGATAGAGTAAAGGAACTTTGCCTAGAACTGAGGTCACTAAGTTCCCAGGTGCCTGCTCCATTTACTTGAAATGGTTGACTGGGAACTTGCTCTAATAGTAAACCAAACCAGGATTGGAACTGGATTGACTCAAGACCTAACTAAAATATAAATCCAAGAAGAAGCTAAGAACCTTCATAGGTCAGGATCCTTGATTCTCAAGTTTATTATTATCAGCAATAGCAGAAGAATTGTGTGCTTATTTCCAAAGGTAGGTTAGATGTTGGATAACTGAGTCCTTGTTTTGCAAGAGAGATAGGTCCACAAATAGAAAGAAAGGGTGATGATAGTGATATCAAGTGATCTAGCTACAGAGTCCTGGGGTTAGCAAAAAAAAAAAAACACAGGTAACCAGTCCAAGGTGAAGAAATGTCTCTAGGTGGTTAACAACAAAAAGAGGTCTACTAAGACTTAACCCTTTCTTATTCTGGAGATGGAAATATCCTTATCATAGAGTCAACCACATAATGGTATTCACTTAAAGGTGAATATACTATATGAAGCAAAATTATGGAACTGAATATGCAGAAGTCAGAAAAAAATTAAAGAATTTCACTATTCTGACAACAGTTTAAATAAATGAAAAGATCACTAAAATGACTGCATTGTTTAAGAAACAGAAACAGAAAAAAGCATTCTTCTAGAAAGCAAAATAGGGATTACTTGGTCAAAATATGGCATACATACACAAATGACTCCTCTTAATTACTTTTGTTTTTGCTTAATTATTATTTTTCTTGAAACAAAAGGGAATTCAGTTTTAGTACGAGAGAAGAATAAGAAATAGCAATGATATTTTTAAAAGGCATTATTAAAACATTTTAAATAAAAATTTTAAATTAATTTTATTTAAATTTATAATTTTAATATAGTAATGTTTTATATGTGATTTGTCACATTAAAATTAAATCAAAATTAAAACATTTTAAAATAGGGCCCATTTTTTTCCTGTATATCTTCTCCCCCTCCATCTTCCATGTTTTTACAAAAAAAAAATTTTCATTTAGCTTTGAAGTTTTTCCTTTAAAACAATCGAGGCAAAGAAAAGTGAAGAAAATCCCTTGATTAAGGTAGATCTGGTACTATAATCAAACCCAATCAAGCTACACATTTGGAAAGTATTTCATTACCCCCTAACTTCCCTCTTCTGTGTTCTTAACCTCTTTGTGGAGGTCTCTCACCACTGCTTTTCATGTGTTCATACTAATTTGCATAGGTGGAAAGATTTTTCACATGAATAATTATTTTTGAGGTTTCATGATTTAAAAATACAAATTAAGTGTAAAGCTTTAAACAGTTTAATGTGATTGTGTAAAAAACATCATTTCTTTAAAATAGTGGGAATAATTGTTATTGGTTTTTCAGTCATATACAACTTTTTTTCTGACCCCCCCCAATTTGGTTTTCTTGGCAAAGATACTGGAGTGATCTACCATTCTCTTCTCCAACTCATTTTACAGATGAGGTAAACAATGTTAAGTGACTTGCCCAAGGTCACACAGCTAGTAAGTGACTGTCTTGGCACTTAAACTCAAGTCTTCTTGACTCCAGACCCATCACTAATATCCATTTCACCACCAAAGTACACCCAAATTGGACCAGTTCCAAAACTGCTATATCTATATTTCTATTCATATATACACTGATGTAGTTATTATGCATGAAGGCAGCTGGGAGTACAGGGGTCCTGGACTCAGCAAGACCCTCTTCCTGAATTCAAATCCAGCCTCAGATCCTGGGGCAAATTACTTAACCCCGTTTGTCTCAGTTTCCCATCTGTAAAATGAACTGGAGAAGGAAATAGCAAACCACTTCAATCTTGGGTTACAAAGATTGGAATATAAATGAAAAGCCTGAACAACAATCATAACAATCATTATATATGTCTATGTCTATGTCTATATCTATGTGAATTTA
Organism: Macrotis lagotis; assembly: GCF_037893015.1. NCBI lineage: Eukaryota > Metazoa > Chordata > Mammalia > Peramelemorphia > Peramelidae > Macrotis > Macrotis lagotis. Next base: position 133,698,014 of record NC_133661.1, on the reverse strand, counting down.
TTTATCTGTTTATTATATGGGGACAAAGAAATTTAGAACAGTCATGGGGTGGGGGCGGCTGTCAGAGAGTCTAAGAAAATTTTCTTGCAGGCCTAAGGTAATTCACCACAGTTTATTTATTTATTTAAGGCAATGGGTTGAAGTAACTTGCCCAAAGTCACACAACTACGTAATTATTAAGTGCCTGAGGCAGGATTTGAACTCAGGTACACCTGACTCCGGGGCTGGTGTTCTATCCATTGTGCCACCTAGCTGCCCTCTAAAGCCAGTTTTTAAGTGGCTAGGTTCTGTTTTCTTTTCCCTTAGCAAAACAGAAATTAAGCCTGAGTAAGGATCTGGAAAAGGTGCATCCATTATACATACCTATTTAACAGCCTATGGAGCTTTGTTGGAATCTGTTTACAAAGATATTCTGCAATTCTCACTTTTCAGCAACTTGCTATGATGCTTGGATTTTCTACTTCATTTCCTGATGTCATTGCAATTTTAAAGAGAAACAGAATTGGTAAGGAGAGACAGAGTTGGTAAGAAGTCTGGACAACCTGGATGATAAAAGGGAAGTTTTAATTATAATAGCATTATAATTCTAAGACTAATTATTATTGTGCTGTGTTCTGAGTGAACCCCATCAGAGAATTTCCCCAGTTCCAGGACATAAATAAGTCTTCAGAGACCAAAGGGAAACAATCAAAGAGACACAACAGTCACTATGCTAATTGGGTATTCTGACGGGTAGGTTCTGGAGGGCTCAAAATGATGGGGGAGGGGACAAAATTTCAGACTGGAGGAGAGTTATGATATCATTGGTACCCAGAAGGTCCTGAGGCTCAAAAAAGAGCTCACTCCATCTGCTGGCTAGCTCCTGAAATACTATCCAGGACTTTCTGCTTTTATCGTACAGATTTGATCCTGGTTAAAATGGAAATACTGAGAAGTGGTAAACTGCTTTGTGAAAGAAAGGGACTGAAGGTAGGTTTTTGAGTTGGGAGTTGGAGAAGAAACAGGAGTTTTTTCAGTAGCTCCCTGAAAAAGTGAGGGAAGGAGAAGTTAAAAAGAGAAGACAAAGACATTTTTCTGGGCATAAGATGATAAAAATTAGTTTCAAAATTTTTATAGAAAAATAATGTAATTAATAAAGCATATACTTCATTAACAACAGTTATCCACGCAATATGTAAGATTACTCCCTTGCCTTTCTTCCTTACCAGCTAATATCATGGAATTAATTGAAAAGCTTCCAGCAGCCAGTGATGAAAATAGCCCAAAGTCAGGCAGTTCTATAAATATTTGAGCTATTATTCAGGACTCTGACTAATTTAATACAATATGCATTAATTAAGTGCCTGTTATATACTCATCAATATTATTAATTTACAAAATCAATAAAATTCTTGAGATGTTTCATGGCTGCATGTCATGGACTGGTTCCAAATATGAAGAATTTTATTTAGGATCATCCAAGGAGCAGAAGAAAAAAATCATGGAGGTGGGGAGCTAAGTGGGGAGCTAAAACTCATTAGAAATGAAGAATTATACAAAGGAAGGAAAAAGAAGAGATGGGTTGGTCCTGTAACAAGAGAAAATACTTGATGGATAAGCCATGTGTACCACTGAAATCCATGTAATTCTTAAGCTAAAATAAAATAAAATAATACCAGGAAACCCCCAATGCACAATGATGGATCTATTGTGACAAATTTGCAAGAGAACATGAATAAGATAGATTGCAATCTTCTCCTCTTTATGAAGTATCCACACTGGTGAAATAACTGATTTAAATCATAGCATAAATACAGAGCATATAGAACTGGCCTTCTATTAAGGGGAATAAGTCATTTAAAACTAGAAGAGACATTCTAAATTGAGGGAATTGTGCAAACTGAGTGTACCATATTGAGTCCATCTCAGTTCTGAATTTAGCTCAGTTCCCTTTCTAATTGTTCCCAATGATGGGTACAATTTCTGACTTCTGAGAAAATTTATTCAGTTGTGAGAATTGAGAAAAACCTTCATTGCATTGTTTAATTCTAGGCCTGTCTGGCTGGGAAACTGGGGCACTTCTAATGCTGCTTAGAGCCCCTTAACTATGGACCTAGATTATAAATCGTGGAAACTCAGTAAGATATGAATGAAGATTGATTAAGTTTCCTCATAGTTACACATCTCAGCAACCCATGTGTCTTATCTGAAAACTGGCCCTGGTTGGGTTTAATCAGTTATTATTTCCATTTACATTTGATTGAATACAGACTTTGGAGGAGTGGGACACTTTTTTTTTTGCTGCTTTCAGGGAATTGTACCTGTTTGTGCTCTCTCTCTCTCTCTCTCTCTCTCTCTCTCTCTCTCTCTCTCTCTATCTATCTATCTGTCTATCTATCTCTATCTCTCTCTCTCTCCCAATTCAAGTCCCTAATCTTTTCTCCAAAAAGAAATCAAGTTACCTAATTTTTTTAATTAGTTGTTTCTTTTAACTAGCTGTTCTTATTTGATTAATTGTTGTGATACATAGAAATTTGTTTCACCTGTATTTGTAGTCTAATGCCAAAGTTGAGGAGTTCTAATCCCAATTTATTGTATAATAGGTTATTTCATTTTTGATTTGTCACAAATCTAGGAAAGGTTTAAAATGATTGCGTAGGCATGTGAACATCTGCTTTTTGAGGCCAGGGGATATTTTTGTTTTTCTTTGCATCCCAACATTTAGTACAGTGACTGGTACAGAATAAGCACTAATAAATGTTTATTAACAAGCTAATTATAATATCACTGTAATAAATAATAGACTAATAATAGAACTCAGTCCCTGTGACTCCATACCAACAAATTGCATCAAACAGCATATATATATAGATAGATAGATAGATAGATAGATAGATAGATAGATACATGGATATATGCATATAGATGTATGTATGAATTTCTATTTATAGGCACAATTTATATAAATGTTAATACATATATGCATATAACATAAATGAATCTATTGGATTCTGATAGTTTTTATATCTTTTTAAAAAAGGAAATGATCATCATATTTGAAATCTATTATTTAATGTTGTGATTATGAAAGGACTACGATATGTATTCATCTAGTCTAAGTGGTCCTAATGTCTGTAAATAGAGAAGCAATGATGGATAGCTTGTACTGTCCTGCTTCACTCTGACCCTATGTCAAAAAGTTAAATGATCACATCTTCAGAGTGGATGGGACTCCTGATTGATTGAACTACTGCTAATTACATCCATTCCTGGGGGGGGGGGGGCTATAAATTTCAGTTCAAACCCTCACCCAATTTCTGATCCTGAGATAAGGAAATTCCCCTCACTCATATCTGGAATCAATAAGTCACCCACTTTCCTGTTCACACTCATACTCATGGCTTATATTTCCATCTACATCTTTGCTATAGGATTTGTCACCCTTCCCCTTGAGTTCAATGAGTTTTTTTTTTTTCATCTTTGGGGTTGAACCTCTGTCTTGCTCTTTGTGTGTTTGTGTGTGTGTGTGTGTGTGTGTGTGTATTTTTGATCTGCTCATTATGCCAAATAACAACAAACCTTGTATTTGTACTAATTTCCCCAAGTACTAATTTTCAGTGAATTCTTGAACACAGCTCTTGGCTCTAGCCCAAACCATGAGGTGAAATATTACAAATACGTAAAAAGGAAGAATAGGAAGTATAGTATAATATGATATGTCTGCAAAGGATATCTACAAACAAAATAGAAGAAACATGGTAGAGAGTATTTAGGGTCAATGGCAGGAGAAAGAGAAAATATAATGTGGTAGGCATTTAATATAATCTACATGACTAGAAGAAGGAAATGAATAACAATTTTAAAAAACATATCATAAACTTGTGCATCGGCAATCATTCCCTCTCTCTTCCAGCTAAAAACAGAATAGTTAATCATTTATTAACTTGCTATAATGATAATTTCATTCTTTAAAAGATGGAGAAAGTAATTAGAAAAATTGGTAGTTTGGACTAACTTGATTCTGATCAATAAGGAAAAAGAGTATAGAGGAAGGTTGGGGAAGGAGGGAGAGAGAGAGAGAGAGAGAGAGAGAGAGAGAGAGAGAGAGAGAGAGAGAGAGAGAGAGAGAGAGAGAGAGAGAGAGAGAGAGAGAGAGAGAGAAAGAGAGAGAGAGAGAAAGAGAGAGATCCAAAATTCTGCTGACATCAAATGGAATGGGCAGGAAATTACATAATTCTACCTCTAATCCAAATTGGAGACGAATCCCCAGTGTAAAACAAGAAATACTCTTATCTATCAGGTCTAAGGAAAGTGGACAAGTTTATGACCAAGCAAGAATTAGAGCACATTATAAACTGCAAAATGAATGATTTTGACTATATTAAATTAAAAAAAGGTTTTGCACTAATAAAATCAATGCTCCCAAAATTAGAAGGAAAGCAGAAAACAGAATCTTCACAACTAGAAATTCTGATAAAAGCATAATTTCTAAACTATATAGAGAATTGCATCAAATTTTTAAGGTCACAAGTCATTCACTAATTGATAAATGGCCAAAGGATATGAACAGATGAAGAAATTAAAGCTAACTTTAATCATATAAAATGCTCCAAATTATTAATGATTAGAGAAATGCAATGAGTTATTATCTCACACCATTAGATTAGCCAAGAGGAGAGAAAAGGAAAATGATCAGTGTTGGAATGGTTGTGGGAGGATTGGGACATTAATGCATTGATACATTGCTGTTGTATTTCTGAACAGATCCAAACTTTCTGGAGAACAATATGGGACTATGCTCAAAGAGCAATAAAAATGTTGATACCCTTTAACCCAGCAATTCTAATTCTAGGTCTTTATCCAGAAGAAATTATTAAAAAAGGAAAAGTTCTACATGTTCTAAAATATTCATAGCAGCTCTTTTTGTAGTGGCAAAGAATTGGAAATTGAGGGGATGCCCTCAAATTGGGGAATGGTTAAACAAGTTATAGTACATGAATACTATGGAATACTATTGTTTTTATAAGAAACCATACATGGTCAGACTCTAGAGAAGCATGGACTGACTTTTGTAATCTGATGCTGAGGGAAGGGAGTAGAACCACGATAACAATGTACATATTAACAACAACATTGTGAGGTGAACAACCTTGATGGAAGCAGATCAGCATATCAGAGAGCTAAGATAACTGTATTAGATTGGCTATGGATTTTATTATCCCCTTCCAGAGGAAGAAAAGCAAAGCAAAACAAAACAAAACAAAACACACACACACAAACCCCAACCCTTCAGAATCTGATGAACACTTTATAAAAATTGTCTCTTATATATTATCTCTTTCCCTTAATCCTAATTCCTCATCCTGAAAATTACTAATCAGCAAACATGTGTATCAAAATATGTATGTACAATGCTAACCTGATTGTTTGCCACTGAGGGGAGGGGTGTGGGAAGGGAGTGGGGAAGGGAATTTTGTAACCAAAAAATATACATGTGCATATGAATGAAAATATATTAATAAATTTTAAAAATCCCCAATGTATACTCTACAAACCTTCCGGTCTTTGCTTAATGTGAGGGCAGAACCCAACTGCCTCCTGAAACAGCTCATTTAACTACTGGGTATTTCAATAGTTAAAATTTTTCTCCAGAATGAAACTTAAAGCTTTCTTTTATTTAAAACTGCCATTTATAGCTCCTAATTTTGCTTTTTTTAGAGTAAAGTATAAGCTCGAACCCTCTTCCATGTGAATCTCATTCGAATAAAGTTCTTCCTAAAATATAGCACTTACAACTAAATACTCCAGGTGTGGTTTATCCCAACCTGATCATCTATCTAATAGTGTACATTTCTTAAAAAATATTGCTATTAATCTCTTTCATTGTAAATCTTCTAGATTAATCCCTGTGTCTCTCCCCATTTTGCCCACCAAAGGGTTATTCATTATAACAAAGAATTTTTAAAAGAAAAAAAAGAGAAGGAAGAGGGGGAAAAATCATCAAAACTGAAAATCTGATATTATATGAAATATTTCAATCTGCAGACTCCCACCTCTGCATATCTATAAAGATGGAAGAGGTATCTTTTCATCTCTCTATTCTTTGAGACTAAGCTTGATGTACTTCTCTTAATGCATCCTAAAATTATATCAGTCTTATGGTTGCCAAACTACACATTCATCCCCTTTTGAGAATGCAATCTACCCAAAATTCTAAAAGAAGATTCAATCAATGAATCAATCATTTTCTAAGCATAGAAATACCTAATGTCAGATACTACTAAAGATAAAAATAAGGAAGTTAAAGTAGTCACTGTAAGGGAGTTTACATTCTGTCACATACAAATATAAAAAGTAAACATTAAGCAATTTGAAGGTGAGGGCACTAGCAACTTATGAAATCAGAAAAGATTGCAGTTAGGGACTCATGAGCTGAGTGTTGATTCCAAGAGAAGGGATATATATATATATTCCAGAAGCAAATAAGTAAGACATTGAGTGGTAAATCAAGTCCAGAACTTCTAAATTCTTTCTGTTCATTGAGCCTTGATTTGAGAGACATTTCCTGATAAAGCAAATCTGACATCTCTAGGAGTGGAGGCACCCTAGTTTCCCTTCTGCACAGAATGATTATTAACAAGAAAAAAATGGTAATGAATGCCAATTAATTAGATTAAATTTGGTAACTCTCCTCTAGGAAGCATTTTCTAAGGTCGATTTTGGAAAGAGATAGATATGATGCTTCTTGATGGCCCAAGAAGTCTTTCTTCTTTTAATTAATTGAATTAAAACTGGGGTCATTTCTAACTTTGGTGCGCTTAGTAATAATACATACCTACACACATATAAATATACATATATATGTATGTATAATTGTGGTCAAAGAAATCCAATATATAAAATAATAATTACATGGAATCAGTTTTATATGTTAGTTCTTCACATTATACTTTGGGTGCTTTAATGGGAAAGTGCAGGACTTTAGAGTAAGAAAATTTGTATTTACATCCTGTCTCTGACATGTAATATGTCATTCAAACAAATCTCAACTTACTAGAGTCTCAATTTTTTTATCTGTAAAAGGGAAGGTAATTATACTTGCCCTGCCTACCTTATGGGATAATGGTAAGGTTCAAATAAGCTAATGTATGTAAAGTGCTTTTGTAATGTATATCTAAGATACCATTTTTATGGAAGTGATTATTTAATAATAATAAGATATGTACATAATTAAGAGACTAGCATATATAAAAGTAATTTATTTACTTTCTATTTTGATGAGGGATTGTTTAAGATGAAAAGACACTGTACCTCTTTTCCTGACTGTTTTGAATAATGCAAATTTAAGAATACATTTCTTCTGCCCCACTGGATGTTTCATAGAGACTCTGTTTAACCTTCTTCATAGTTTCCAGGTCATAATTTAAATAACTGACATTAATAGAATGGTATATGACTGAGAAAGCCTTATGTGCATAGTCTTCAACAGTCTTTCAATATAATTTAAATGTCAATATCTCCATTTTACTTGCAACTACTTGAATAGATCTGTATTGCAAATGATTTACATACTACTCCCTTTAAAGAGCTATGACTCTGCCATATCTTCTCATCTTATGTGATTCTTGTTCATGCTTTCTGTGAATCCTCCAAAGAGGACCAGCCTGTAGTATTTGAGTCACTTCCTCTCATAGCAGGTTTAATATACTCTGTGTTTTCTCTGAAGACTCAAAGTCAGAGCCCATGATGCCATCCAATCCCAATGTCTTTTTTATACTTTGCGAAAGGACAGTTTCCAAACAAAGAAACTAAATAAAAAAGTATAAGAACAGCTGTGATATAATATTCAATTCATTCAATTAACTCTGGAGCTTAGTCTCCTTAATACAAGCTCCATCAGATATAAGAACCATGCATGAAGGAACATATATAGGAAATACAGGTATTTAGTACAGATATGGAGGGAAAATTGCATTTAAATGCTATAGAACCAAAGAGATATTTTGATGATATTATTGAGCTATCATTATTACATCTGTCCCATAATGGGTGTTACATCTCTATTTATCCCTGTTACTCTATTTTGACTTCTGCTGAAAGTGATCCTCTTACATGAGTTTTCATCTTCTGTCTTCCAAACTTGCCTAGTCCTGTATGAGAACATGACTATATTTCCAATCAGTCAGGCTATTTGACAATCTTTGTATCATCCTCTTCTTCACTGGCAATCTTGATGTCCTCTTTCTTTCACATCTTTGATTTTTGGTTTCCTTAATTTCCTTCAAGGCCCAGTCCAAATCCCATCTGTAACATACCCTTCCAGATGCTACCCTCCTTTTCTCTATGAGATTACTTCCCATCTACACTAATTATGATGACAATGTGATATTTGTTCTTAGCTCTTAAAGAAAATTATGACATGCATGTAAATTGGATTTGAGTGAGAGCAGGTGCTGTGCTAAGTCACCAACCTCACTTCCCATCTACACAACACACACACAAACACACACACACACACACACAGATGTATTTCACACACGTATTTGAACAATCATTCAATTATTTCAAATGTGATCTTGTGATCTAATTTGATGTTTTCTTGACAAAGATTTTAGAGAGGTTTGCCATTTCCTTCTCCAGTTGATTTTATAGATGAGGAAACTGAGGAAAACAGGGTTAAGTGACTTGTACTGAGTCACACAACTAAGTATTTGAGATCACATTTGAACTCAATAAAATGAGTCTCTTCCTTCCTCCAGAAATGACACTCTTATCCATTGGACTTATACAGACAGGCAGACAGAGAATGTAGTGGTGATATATAACCATTTACATACACATAAATATGCACCTATAAACATATTTGTCTGCATGCTATCTTCCACATGTGTGCCCCTTGAGGGTAAGAACTATATTTATTGCCTTTTAAAAAAATCTTAATGCTCAGCACTATACTGAGCTTGAATTAAGTGTTTCATAAATGATTGCTAATTAATTCTTGAGGATCACCTACAAGACATTTCAATTCCAGTTGTCTAGGGTATAAAGGTATGCTTATAGCTCTTACAATTAATCATTATGCCCAGCAAAGAAAACCCAAGCTGAGTGCCCCCTGGACTGAGATTAAGTACCTATAAAGCTACATATTTAAAAAACAGTCACTTCAATTCTCAGTGACTCAGTTTCCTGTCCTGTAAAAGGAGAATAATAGTATCTACTTCACAGTAGTGTTATGAGGATCAAGTGAGATACTTGTTTACAAATAGCTTTGCAGACATGAAAGTGTTATGTAAATATAAATACTAGTGATATATATTGTATATAGCTGTTTCTTCAGAAAGGGGTAAGAAAAAAAATAATTAACCAATACCCATTAAAGCAAAACTAACTAAGCAGGTTCTTTTTCCTAGGAACTATAGCCTCACCAATTCAAACACTAGAATAAAAAGAAACACAATTATATAGAATCCTTTGGAGTTGGAATAGAGTCAAGCAATATCTGAGGCATTTTCTTTGAGGTATAAGACTTGATTGTGGTGCTGCTTCAAGATTTTTTTTAGGTTTTTGCAAGGCAAATGGGGTTAAGTGGCTTGCCCAAGGCCACACAGCTAGGTAATTATTAAATGTCGGAGGTCAGATTTGAACTCAAGGACTCCTGACTCTAGGGCCGGTGCTCTATCCGCTGTGCAACCTAGCCGCCCCTCAAGATAATTTTTTATGGAGTGATTTCTTAATTTACAATTAGGATGCAGGCTTACTTTTCATGGATTAAGGATTTTTAACCTGGAGTCTAGTTGGTGGTTATAATTTCAAAGAATTTTCAAAATTTGAATGGCTATGATAATGTCTTTCTTTCAATTTAATTGATTCCTTTGTAATCTCATATATTTTATGTTATGCCTTTAAAATATTAGGATTCATAGATTTCATAGCCTGACAAAGGGGTCCATGGCACAAAATAACATTAAGAACTTTTGCCTTGGGTATTCTGTGACACACAAAGACTTGTAGAATCACAGAATTTGAAGAGATTTCACAAACCATTTAGTTCAACTGAACAAGAATTCCCTTTATGACATTCAAAACCAATGATTAATTCCCCAACTGATAAATGGTCAAAGGATATGAACTGGTAATTTTCAGAATAAGGAATCAGAGTTATCAATAGTCACATGAAAATTTTCTTAATAACTATTGATTTGATAAATGCAAATGAAAACAATCCTAGGGTAATATTTCTATCAGTTTGGCTAACAACACAGAAAATGAAAATGACAAAATGCTATAGAGGAGGTGGGAAAAAAAAGCAACACTATTGCATTGTTGGAGTTGAGAATTGATCCAACCATTCTGAAGAAAAATTTGCAATTGTATTCAAAGGGCCACCAAATTGTTCATAACCTTTGATCCAGTAATACCACTCTTAGGTCTATATTCCACAGAGATCACAGAAATGGAGTAAGGGCATATTTTCATGAAACATTTACAATAATTCTTTTTGGTGGTGGAAAAGAATTGGAAATTGTGAAGATACCTATCAGTCGGGGAATTGCTGAACTAATTGTGTTTTGTGATAGAATACTATTGTGCTATAAAAAGTGATGAGCAGGATAATTTCAGAAAAACCTGGATAGTTGCACATATATTTCTTTTCATTTGTAAAATGAAAGTGGGCAGAAATTAGAACATTGTATATAATAACAACAATGTAGGGTTGATCACCTATGATAGACTTAGTTTCTCTGATCGTGATGAAAAATACTATCTTCTACCAGAAAGAGAACTGATGAACTCTTGAGTACAGATTGAATCATACCTTTTAATTTTATTCTTTGCATGTGTGTATGTATTTTTGTACCATAACTAATACAAAATATGTTTTGTATGACTTCACATCATAATTGCTTTCATACTGCTTGCCTTCTCAAGGGGTGGCAGAGAATCTGGAGGGATGAAGAGTATTTGGAAGAAAATGAAAATATATATGTAGAAAATGTTTAACAAAATAAATAAAAATATATTTAAAAAAAATAACAAATAGTCTTTTTTGTCACTGCTTGAAGACCTACCACAGGAAGGGAATCCCAGCATCTCCTGAGCCAACCCTTTCTACTTTGGGCAATGTTCTTATTGGGATTTTTTTTTCTCTCATGTCAAATCTAAATTTGCTTCTTTGAAACTTCCCCCCAAGTGTTTCTAGTTTTGTCCATAGGAATCATGCAGTTTAAACTTGATCCCTTTTTCAAGGAATAGTTATTCATGGAATTGAAAATAACCATTAATACTGTCCCACATCAATTCTTCTGATCTCCAGATTATACATCTTTTCTTCATTCAGTTGGTCCTTGATTTCTAGGTCTTTTGTGACCCTGCTCTACCTCCACAGAAGACTTTCTACCTTGCAAATATAGTTTTCTAAAAATGTGACTTCCAGAATAAAAGACATGCCTTTATCTGAGTAATAATAAATCTGTTAAAAAGAACAGGTCCAAGCATAGGAGTCTGAAGCACTACATTGGAGACCCAATTTCACATTGACATTTTCATTCCAATCCATTTTACACATGGGTGCCAAAATATTTTTCTTTAATCATAGATCTTACTACGTCACTCTACAAAACAGTTAACACTAGTGCTTCCCTATAGCATACAATATAAATTCTGGTGTTTCATTTCTAAGGTTTTTCACAATTACCAAAAAACAGGTTCACTGGACATTACTTCTCTTTCTGCATTATGAAATTTAGCTAAAGTCAACATCTCAAACCATATACCATACTCTGTGTCTTTGCTTTTTCACTAGTCATTGCCTATTCCAAAAGTGGACTCCCTCTGTATTTCTTCCTCATAGAATTCTTTTCTTCTTTGAAGATTCAGCTGAAGCAACAAATTACATATGAAACCTTTCCTCATTTCCTTGGCTGCTTGTGTCCATCCTCCCCAACTAACCTGTATTTGTACTTAATTTTGCATTTAGTTGCATTTATTCTCTTTATATTTATTTTGCTTATACTCATATGTCTTCTTGTTTTTCCTCTTAGGAGGCAAGATCCTCATAAGCAGAAATTGTTTCTTTCCATATATCTATATATATATAGTGCTTGACACATAGGGAGCTCCCATTTCTCCTCCCATCTTTTCTCTACCTTCCTTAATTGCTTTTCAAAGTCTTTTTTGAACTCATACATAGCCTGAGCCCATTTTCTATTTCTCTTGAAAGGTTTGGGTACAGAAGCTTCAATTTTGTCATCTTCTGAATCTTCCATGGAACCAAAGTAATTTTCTATGGTCAGATTCTTCTTTCTTTTTATTTGCTCGTTTCTTCAGCCTGTGACTGATTTACCATACTTCCAAGGCTTTGGGAGATTTTGGGGACACCCCACTGGGACTTTAATTTCTCCAAGGTTTTATGAAAGACTTTGACTGCTTTCTTGCCTGTGCTTTGATAAGTGGATGACCACAGGCATTCTCCTCTGTGCTGGAGCTGTGAGGAGGCTCCCTGCTTAGCTATGGTAGTATGGAAGCCCAAACTGCAACCTGGATTTGAGTGTGAGCAAACAACTGAGAACTGCCCCAGGGAGAGCAGAGGGACCTCTGCAGTTTCCCCAGACCCCCTTCCATCTGTGGGCTGCACTCTGGAGGTGCAGGCTGGCTTCCCTGATTTCCGCTGCAAGTTCTCTCCACAGGGCTGCTCTGAAGCCAGCGCTCTCTCTCTGCACTCATTCTGGTGTTGCAGAGTTTTCTCAATATCCCTTCAAGATGTTCCCTGTGATCCCAGGGTCAGGAGATCTGGGAACCATGCCCCTCTGCCATGGACCCAGGCACCGTAGGAATCTAGGTACTTTACCTGACTGCTCTGCAGCTGTGACTGTGGCTATGCTCACAGCAGCTTTTTCCAACCCTAGGACCCAGTGAAACAAACCTTTCCAATGGAACTTCTAAGTTGTTTTGGACTGGGAAATTGTATCACTCAATCTTTCTGTGTGTTCTGCCCCTCTACATTTTGGCCAATCATAATTTGACAGCTTTTGAAGTTTTTTGAGGAATGCATTTCCAGGAATTCTTGCCTTGGTGCTGCTATCTTGACTTACTTGAATGATTAGCATCAAAATATTAACAATTACTTTTCAGATCTACCCATTCAACCATTTCGATATCCATCAAATTAATCTTTTCTAACCCTATATCTTTTGCCCAAGAATAAGGAATTTTGCCAAATACTTTGATAAAGTATAGGAAACCTAAAGGCAACATCACTTTGTGTAATAGTCTAGCAATCCCCACCCCCCAAAATGGAAGTAAGTTTGATTTTATTATGCCTATTCCTAATGAAGCTACTCTGGTTTCTTTTCTAAATGACCATTCATTTAATAATTCTTGAATGTTGCCTGGAATCAAAGTCTACCTCTCTATGTAGAATTCATTAATTTCCCTTTTAATAACAGGGTTATTTGCTCTTCTCTAGTACTGAGGTACTGTTCCCTTTCTTCATGGTCTTTCAAAAGGCTGATGATATTGGCTCAACATCTGTCAGTTCCTTCAGTGCTCTAGAGGTTAATTAATTTGAACCTGTTGACTAAAAAAAAATCTTTTTTTCCCTTGCCTTCTGGGAGAAATACTTTTTCATTCAAAAATTTTTGTTACTAATAATAATAATAGCTGACATTTATACAGTGTTCAAAGACTTGTAAAAGCATTTTACAAAATTTTTGAATTCTTCCTTAGCATATATTCCATCTGATCCCACAAATAAAAACTCTTTCTAGGGGAAAAAAGTCTGTAAAGGATGTAAATAATGTTTTTAAAATGTGAACTAACTGAAGACTGGTCTGAAATTTTTTCAAGATAACATCTATTAGGGAAGCATGCTATAGAGACATTGGATTCTGTCCTGTTTTTTGAAGACCAAAACAAACAACAGTGTCTCAGAGTGAAAGAACATTTCCCAAACAGCAACCTAATGAAGCTGTCACTTTTCTTTTCTCTGGACCTCAACTTTCTCTGTAAAATGAGGATAGACTAGATGATTTATTTCCAAGCTCTCCCCTTCCATGAAGCAAGCCCCCTTAGTTACAGCTGGAATCACATAATTGAAAACAATGTTTCCTTTGGACCAAGACTTGCTTAATTGAGGAGTCTGTTTCTGATTAGGAAGGTACCTGGTGCTCCAAGGACTCCAACACAATCTTTGAAAATTTCTCTTTTATAAACTTTTCTTTTCAGAAGTATAGTATTGTGTGAGGTCTCCTGTACAATATTGTCATTAATATATGCTTTCTTTTTGTAATTTATTTTCCAGTTATATGTAAAGATAATTTTCAGCATTCATTTTTGTAAAGTTTCCTCTCTCCCTTCTTTCACTCACCACACCTAAGAGTATAGGAAATAATTTGATATAGGTTATAAATGTATAATTGTGTTACATATGCTTCCATATTAGGCTATGAAAAAGAATCAGAATAGAAATGGATAAACAATCAGAAGGATAAAGCAAACCATCCAAACAACCAAAAAATTTTTAAAAGGTGAAAATAAGATGCATTGAACTTCACTCAGATTCCATAATTCTTTCTTAATTCTTTCTCTGGTTATGGATGGCATTTTCCATTACAGGTCTTTTAGAATTATCTTTGCTCACTCTATTCTTGAGAAGAGCTGAGTCTGCTCAATGTTACTGTTAAGATGTACAGTGTTCTGTTTCCTGCTTACTTCACTCAGCATCAGTTCATGTAAGTTTTTCCAGATTTTTCTGAAATCTTCCTGCTGATTATTTCCTTTTTTTAAAATTTTGCTGGCACTTAACTGTCCCTCATTATTTCTTTTGAAGCTATAATATTCCATTACATTCCTATATTGCAAGTCGTTCAGTCATTACCCAATTTATGAGTATTCCCTCAATTTCTAATTCTTTGCCAGTACAAAAAGAACTGCTACAAATATTCTTGTCTGTGTGTGTGTGTGTGTGTGTGTGTGTGTGTGTGTGTATTATTCCCTGCTCCCCTCTTTCTTGTGATCTCTTTGATTATTACTGGATCAAAGGGTATGCCTTGTTTTATTGCCCTTTGTGAATAGTTTTAAATTGTTCTCCAGAATGGTTGGATCATTTCACAACTCCACCAATGGTACATTGGTGTCTTGTTTTCACACCCCCCCCCCTAACATTTTTCATTTTCCTTTTTTGTGATTTTAGTCAATTTAATACTTGTGAGATAGCAGATCAGAGTTGTTTTAATTGCATTGATCTAATTAATAGTGACAGAACAATTTTCATATGAGTATAGATTTAGTATAGACTTAATTTAATTTAATATAAAATTAATTTCTTCATCTGAAAACATATTCATATCCTTTGTCCATTTATCATTTGGGAAACAATTTGTTTTCTCATAAATGTGACTTGTCCTATATACATTTTAGAAATGAGCTCTTTATCAGGAGCATTGGCTATAAAATTGTTTCTTAGCTTTCAGTTTTCCTTCTAAACCTTGTTTTATATTTTTTGCAAAAACTTTTCAATTTAATATAATCAAAATCATCCATTTTGCATTTCATAATGTTCTCTCTCTCCCTTCTTTGGTCATAAATTCTCCTTCTTTTCACTGATCTGACAGGTAAACAAGTATCACCCTTTATGTCTAAATAATACACCCATTTTCATATGTCTGTTTTCTTAAGCAGAAATTTAAAGTCCTGACAAGGATTCTCAGAATTCAACCTTTATTTCCAGGATTTTAAATATATCTAGATCAGGATGAGTTTAACCTTTTTTGATCCCTTTGAAATATCCCTTTGAAAACTTAGAAAGATCCTTTCTCATACTAATATTGACATAGGCATTATAATTTATATGATCCCAAGGAAACTAATTATTATTGACATAAAATTATCAAATTAAAAATAAACTGTTCACAGGTTCCAGGACAGACTTTCAAACTACATGAATTATGATACTTGCAGAAGAGTCTCACCAAAATGCAAGTAATATACATACATACTCTCAGAGTGGGGAAAGAGAAGAATACACTATTATCACAGCATTGAGGGGGGAATAACACCAAGAAGATAAAAATACTCACTACCTGACTATGATAGAAAACATCTATAGGGTATAATTATTATTTTTTAAAAAAGAAAGATTTAATTTATTTTCAGTTTTACAATTTTTCCCCCTAGTCTTTCTTTCCTCCCCACACCCCCCACAGAAGGCAGTCTGTTAGTCTTTACATTGTTTCCTTGGTATACATTGATCTAAGCTGAATGTGATGAGAGAAAAATCAGGTCCTTAAAGAAAAAAGTGAAGTATATCAGAGATAGCAAAATTACATAATAAGATAACATTCGTTTTTTAAATTCATTTTTATTAAAGATGTTATTTGAGTTTTACAATTTTCCCCCCAATCTTAATTCCCTCTGCCAACCCAGCCCCAGGAAAGCAATCTGTCAGTCTTTACTTTGTATCCATGTTGTACCTTGATCCAAATTGAGTGTGATGAAAGAGAAATCATATCCTTAAAGAACAGACAAGAAGTCTAAGAGGTAACAAGATTAGACAATAAGGTACCTGTTTTTTTCCCCCTAAATTAAAGGGAATAGTCCTTGAACTTTGTTCAAACTCCACAGCTCCTTATATGGATAAAGATGACACTCTCCTTTGCAAACAGCCCAAAATTGTTCATGATTGTTGCACTGATGGAATGAGCGAGTCCATCAAGGTTGATCATCACTCTCATGTTGCTGTTAGGGTGTACAGTGTTTTTCTGGTTCTGCTTATCTCACTCAGCATCAGTTCATGCAAATCCCTCCAGGCTTCCCTGAAATCCCCTCCCTCCTGGTTTCTAATAGAACAATAGTGTTCCATGACATACATATACCACGGTTTGCTAAGTCATTCCCCAACTGAAGGACATTTACTTGATTTCCAATTCTTTGCCACCACAAACAGGGCTGCTATAAATATTGTTGTACAAGTGATGTTTTTAACCCTTTTTCATCATCTCTTCAGGATATAGACCCAGTAGTGGTATTGCTGGGTCAGAGGGTATGCACATTTTTGTTGCCTTTTGGGTGTAGTTCCAAATAGCTCTCCAGAAAGGTTGGATGAGTTCACAGTTCCACCAACAGTGTAATAGTGTCCCACATTTCCCACAACCCTTCAAACGATGATCATTATCCTTTCTGGTCATATTTGTCAATCTGAGAGGTGTGAGGTGGTACCTCAGAGAAGCTTTAATTTGCATTTCTCTAATAAGTAATGATTTAGAGCAATTTTTTATATGGCTATGGATTGCTTTGATCTCCTCATCTGTAAATTGCCTTTGCATATCCTTTGACCATTTTGTCAATTGGGGAATGGCTTTTTGTTTTAAAAATATGACTCAGTTCTCTGGATATTTTAGAAATGAGTCCTTTGTCAGAATCATTAGTGCTAAAGATTGTTTCCAAATTTACTATATTTCTTTTGATCTTGGTTACATTGGTCTTATCTGTGCAAAAGCTTTTTAATTTAATGTAATCGAAATCATCTAATTGGTTTTGGGTGATGTTCTCCAACTCTTCCTTAGTCATAAACTGCTCCCCTCTCCATAGATCTGACAGGTAGACTAGTCCTTGATCTTCTAATTTGCTTATAATATTGTTTTTTTATGTCTATGTCCTGTAACCATTTGGATCTTATCTTGTTAAAGGATGTGAGGTGTTGGTCTAATCTAAGTTTCTTTCATCCTAACATCCAATTATCCCAGTAGTTTTTATCAAAGAGGGAGTTTTTATCCCACCAGCTGGACTCTTTGGGTTCATCAAACAGCATCTTACTATAATCATCTCCTGCTTTTATACCTAGTCTATTCCAATAGTCCATCACTCTATCTCTTAGCCAAAACCAAACAGTTTTGATGACTGATGCTTTATAATAAAATTTTAGACCAGGTAGGGATAAGCCACCTTCTTTTGCACTTTTTTCATTAAACTCCTGGCAATTCTTGACTTTTTATTTCTCCAAATGAATTTATTTACAATTTTTTCTAGCTCATTAAAGTAATTTTTTGGAATTTTGATTGGTAAGCACTAAACAGTTTAGTTTTCATAGAATTGTTATTTTTATTATATTAGCTCTACCTATCCATGAGTAGTTGATATTTGCCTGGTTATTCAAATCTGATTTAATTTGTGTGAGCAGTGTTTTATAATTGTTTTCAAAAATATTCTGAGTCTGTCTTGGCAAATAGACTCCCAAGTATTTTATATTGTCTGAGGATACTTTGAATGGGTTTTCTCCTTCTAGATCTTCCTGTATCTTGCTAGACATATATAGAAAAGTTGAGGATTTATGAGGGTTTATTTAATAACCTGCAACTTTGCTAAAATTGCTAATTTTTTCCAGTAGTTTTTTTGGATGATTTCTTGTGATTCTCTAGGTAGATCATCTTGTCATCTGCAAAGAGTGAAAGTTTTGTCTCTTTCTTCCCAATTCTGACTCCTTCATTTTCTTTTTCTTCTCTAATTGCTGAAGCTAACATTTCTAATACAATATTGACTAGTACTGGTGATAATGGGTATCCTTGTTTCACCCCTGATCTTATTGGGATTGCCTCTAGCCTCTCCCCACTGAATATAATTCTTGTTGATGGTTTCAGATAGATACTACTAATTATTCTAAGGAACAGTCCATTTATTCCTACACTCTCTTGTATTTTTAGTAGGAATGGA
Organism: Macrotis lagotis; assembly: GCF_037893015.1. NCBI lineage: Eukaryota > Metazoa > Chordata > Mammalia > Peramelemorphia > Peramelidae > Macrotis > Macrotis lagotis. The sequence goes on along the minus strand of NC_133661.1, from coordinate 133,679,330 downwards.
TGCTGTACTTTGTCAAAAGATTTTTCAGCATCTATTGATATGATTATATAATTTCTGATAGGTTTGTTGTTGATATAATTCAGTTTAGTAACAGTTTTCCTAATATTGAACCAACCCTCCATTCCTGGAATAAATCCTACTTAATCATAATGTATTATATCCTAGTGATAATTTGTTGTAATCATTTTGCTAAGATTTTATTTAAGATTTTTTGCATCTATATTCACCAGAGATATAGGTCTATAATTTTATTTGTCTGTTTTAACTCTTCTTGGTTTAGGTATCAGCACCATATTGGTTTTGTAGAAAGAGTTAGCAGAGTTCCATCTTCCCTATTTTTGCAAAGAGTTTATATAGAAATGGAACCAATTGTTCCTTAAATGTTTGGTAGAATTTGCTTCTGAATCCATCAGGCCCAGGAGATTTTTTCTTAAGGAGTTCAATGATGGCTTGTTGAATTTCTTTTTCTGAGATAGGGTTGTTTAGGTATTTAATCTCCTTTTCATTTAACCTGGGCAATTTTTATTTTTGTAAATATTCATCCATTTCACTTAGATTATCAAATTTATTGGCATAGAGTTGGGCAAAATAATTTCGAATTATTACTTTAATTTCCTCCTTATTGGTGATGAGTTCACCTTTTTAATTTATGATACTAGCAATTTGTTTTTTGTTCTTTCTTTTTTTTTAATCGAATTGACCTGATGTTTATCAATTTTACTGATTTTTTCATAATATAAACTTTGGGACTTTTTATTAATTCAATAGCTTTTTTGCTTTCTATTTTATTAATTTCTCCTTTAACATTTAGAATTTCTAATTTGGTATTTAATTGGGGATTTTTGAATTGTTCTTTCTCTAATTTTTTTAGTTGCATGTTTAGTTCATTGATTTCCTTTTTCTCCAATTTATTCATGTAAGCATTTAAAGCTATAATATATCCCATGAGGGTCACTTTGAATGAATCCCATAGGTTTTGGTATGTTGTTTCATTATTATCATTATCTAGGATAAAATGGTTAATTCTTTCTATAATTTGTTTTTTGGTCCACTCTTTTTTTAAAATGAGGTTATTTAGTTTCCAATTTATTCTGGGATTATGTCTCCTTGGCCCAATATTGCATATGACTTTTATTGCATTGTGATCTGAGAAAGATGTATTCACTATTTCTGCCTTTCTGCAATTGATTTAGGTTTTTATGTCCTAGTACATGGTCAATTTTTGTATAAGTTACGTGTACTGCAGAGAAAAAGGTATGTTCCTTTCTATCCCTGTTCAGTTTCCTCCATAAATCTACCATATCTAATTTTTCTAACAATCTATTTACCTCCTTAACTTCTTTCTTGTTTATTTTATGATTCGATTTATCTAGATCTGAGAGAGGGAGGTTGAGGTCTCCCACTAGTAGAGTTATGCTATCTCTTCCTGCACTTCTTTCAGCTTCTCCTCTAAGAATTTGGGTGCTGTCCCACTGGGTGCATATATATTCAGTATTGAAATAACTTTATTGTCTATGGTACCTTTTAGGAGGATAAAGTTTCCTTCCTTATCTCTTTTAAAGCTACCTATTTTTGCTGCTGCTTTGTCTAAGATAAGGATTGCTAGCCCTGATTTTTTTTACTTCAGCTGAAGTAAAATATATTTTGTTCTAACCTTTTACCTTTACTCTATATGCATCTCTCTGCTTCACATGAGTTTCTTGTAAGCAGTACATTGTAGGATTATGTTTTTTAATCCACTCTGCTATTTGCTTATGTTTAAGGGAGAGTTCATCGCATTCACATTCAAAGTTATGATTAGCAATTCTTTATTGCCCTCTGAGCTATCTTCCTTCTGTTTTTATTTTCCCTCTTTCCCCCCACTTTATGCATATTCCCCAGTATTTTGTTTCTGAGTACCACCCCCTTCAGTGTGCTTGCCCTCCTATATCACCCCCTCCCCTTTCTTTCCCCTTTCCCTTTTTCCCTTTTTCCCTTCCCTTCCTTTTGTTGGTTCCCCTTTTTTTCCCCCATTCACCTTCCCTTTATCCATTCCCCCCTCCCCTTTTCTCCTTTTAATACTTGAAAGGTTAGATGTTTTATAAGTTAACTGAGTATGTGTAGGTTGACTTTAAGCCAAGTCTGATGAGAAGGAAGATTCAAGTGTTTCTCATCTGCTCCCTTCTTCCCCTCTGTTACTATAGGGTTTTCTGTACCTCTTAGTGTAATGGGATTTATTGCCATTCAATCCCCTCCCTCCTCCATTCTTTTTCCTGTCTCCCTTTTTAAGGAGATAGTGTTTTTTAGATCATTCTATCTGAGTCATAGAAAATTCTGAGTGTCTGTCACTTCTAGAGTTAAAGCTAGAGTTATAATAGAGTTAAAATTCTTGAGAGTTATTGGAGTCTTTCTCCCAAGTAGAGTTAAGGCCAGTTACATCCCTTTATATAACAGTCTCATGGATAGATCATGAATGTCCATCATTTCTGACTAGGTATATTCTCTCTGTTAGAGTTACAATCCTCAAAATTTATGAGAATCTTTTTCCCCATGCTGGGATATAGCCAGTTTCAACTTACTGTATAGCATTTTTTTCCTTTTACTGCCCCCCACCTTTGTTTTACCTTTTCACTTGTCTCTTGAACCTCCAGTTTGATGTCCAAATTTTCTATTTAGCTCTGGTCTTTTCATCAGAAATATTTGGAATTCTTCCATTTCATTAAATGTCCATCTTTTTCCCCTGGAAGAGAAGGCTCAGCTTTGCTGGATAGTAGATTCTTGGCTGCATTCCAAGCTCCCTTGCTCTTCAAAATATCTCATTCCAGGCCCTTCAATCCCTTAATGTTGATGCAGCCAGGTCCTGGGTGATCCTTACTGTGGCTCCTTGATATTTAAATTTTTTTTTCCTGGTTGCTTGTAGGATTTTCTCTTTTATCTGATAGTTCTGGAATTTGGCCACAACATTCCTTGGTGTTTTCATTTTAGGATCTTTTTCTGGAGGGGATTGAAGTATTCATTCAATAACTACTTTGCCCTCTGGTTCCATGATATCAGGGCAGTTTTCTATCACTAGATCCTGTAAAATTAAGTCCAGGCTTTTTTTTCTCTTTAATGTTTTCAGGAAGTCCTATAATTCTCAGGTTGCCCCTCCTTGATCTATTCTCAAGGTCCATGGTTTTGTTGATGAGGTATTTTATATTTTCTTCTATTTTTTCTATTTTTTGATTTTGTTGAACTGGCTCTTGCAGTCTCATGGAGTCATTAGTTTCTTCATCCTCCATTCTTTTTTTAGGGAGAAGTTTTCTTCATTAACCTTTTGTAACTCCTTTTCCAATTGGTCAATTCTACTTTTGAAAGAGCTTTCCATTTGTTCAATTTATGATGTGAGAGATTTATTCTCATTTTGTTATTGTCCAATTGAGGATCTGAGAGATTTATTCTCCTTTTGTATTTGTCCAATTGTATTTTCTAAGGATTTGCTTTATTGTTGCAAGGTATTAATTGTCTCTCCCAAATTTTCCAGTTGATTTTTAAGCTCCTTCCTTATTTCTTCAAGGAATTCTTTCTGTGATGAAGACCAGATTGTATTCTCCTCAGATTTTCCAGGTCTTTCTGAGTTAGGGTCTTTCCCTTCCAAGAATTTTTGTATGGATCCACCTTTCCACTGACCCTTCTTCATTTTGCTAAGACCTTGAGTTGGGGAGGGGCTAGTTCACAGGGGCTTGGGATTGCTAAAGGCTTTACTCACTGAATGCAAATTATCTGGCTGGCCAGTAGGAGGTGCTGGTTGCTTTCTCTGGAGTGTTGTGACCTTGATTGAGGCCTTCTCCCTTTGCTTGAAGGGAGGAGTTGGAGCTATTGAATTCTTTTGACTTTGATAAATGGTGGGCTTTACTCTAGCCTGAGGTCATTCCTTGAGATTGTCAACTGTGCTGATTCTTCTGCTCACACACCTGGGCCTGAGGCAGAATTTGTCTGCAAATGTTTGTTCTGGGAAGAGACCTCAGCTGTAATGGAGTCCTGGACTCAGAGTTCCTCAGACCAGAGGAGCCTAGGGTTGGTGTCCACAGCTCTCCTGCACTGGAACTCTCCCCCCAGTCCTGGGGGACAGCACCAAAACCAGTGCCTCTAGTCCCTAGTTGACTCAAGCCCCTGCCATCGAGCCCCACCGCTGATCCAGCAGGTCCAGCTCTCGGGCCCTCAGACTCCTGGCTGTACTTCAGCTGCTAATCTGGCTGACTTGGGGCTGAACTGCCCTCTGAGCCAAGACTCACTGGCCGGAATCTGGCCAGTGCTACTGCCTGAGACAAATCCTAAGGTAGATGTTCTTTCTCCTGCCTTTTCTGTCTGGGTTTTGTGGGTCGGATTTCTATTAAGAGGTTTTTTCCATATGATAGATGGGGAAATATCAAGAGACTTTAGAAATGTGCCTGTCTTCTCTCTGCCATCTTGGCCAGAAGTCAAGATAACTTTTTTCAAAAAAAATTGAAGGTAATAGTCTTTGATCTTTGCTCAAACTCCACAATTATTTCTGTGGATACAGATGGCATTCTCCATCTCAGATACCCCAAAATTGTGCCTGATTATTACAATGATGGAATGAGCACGTCCTTTAAGTTTGATCATCACCCCCATGTTGCTGTTAGGGTGTAAAATGTTCTTCTGGTTCTGCTCAGACATTCAGCATCAGGTCATGCAAATCCTTCCATGCTTCCCTGAATTCCCATCCCTCCTGGTTTCTAATAGAACAATAGTATTCCATGACACAAACACACACACACACACACACAAACATATACCACAATTTGTTAAGCCATTCCCCATTGAAGGATATTCATTTAATTTCCAATTCTTTGCCACCACAACCAGAACTGTTAGGAATATTTTTTTGTACAAGTGATGTTTTTATCATTTTTTCATCATTCCTTCAGGGTATAGACCTAGTAGTGGTATTGCTGGATCAATGGGCATGCACATTTTTATCGCCCTTTGGGCATAATTTTAAATTATGCTCCAGAAAGGTTGGATGAGTTCACAGCTCCACCAACAAAAGTATTAGTATCCCAGATTTCCCACATCCCTTCCAACAATGATCATTGTCCTTTCTGGTCATATTGGCCATTCTGAGAGGTATGAGGTGGTACCTCAGGGATGCTTTAATTTGCATTTCTTTAATAAGTAATGATTTAGAGGAATTTTTATGGATCTCTTTGATTTCCTCATCCATAAATTGCCTTTACATATCTTTTGACCATTTGTCAATTGGAGAGTGGCTTGTTTTTTTTTTTCATTTGACTCAATTCTCTGTGTATTTTACAAATAAGTCCTTTGTCAGAAATACTAGTTGTAAAAATTGTTTCCCAACTCACTACATTTCTTTTTATCTTGGTTACAGAGGTTTTCTCTGTGCAAAAGTTTTTTAATTTAATGTAATCAAAATAGTTCATTTTGTTTTTAATGATATTCCCCATTTCTTACTTGGGCCTAAACTACTTCCCTTTTCATAGTTCTGACAGGTAAACTATTCCTTGATCTCCTAGTTTGCTTATAATATTGTTTTTTTATGTCTAAATCCTGTATCCATTTTGATCTTATCTTGGTAAAGGGTGTGAGATGTTGGTCTAATGCAAGTTTTTGCCATCTTAATTTCCAATTTTCCCAACAGTTTTTATCAAAGAGAGAGAGTTTATATCACAAAAGCTGGACTCTTTGGATTTAACAAGCAGCACATTACTATAATAATTTCTTGCTATTATACCTGGTCTATTCCTGTTTTTTAGCCAGTACCAGACAGTTTTGATGCCTGATGCTTTATAATACAATTTAAGATCTAGTAGGGCTAAGCCAATTTCTTTTGCAATTTTTTCATTAAGTCCCTGGAAATTCTCAAACTTTTTATTTCTCCATATGAATTTACTTAAAATTTTTTTTCCTATCATTAAAGTAATTTTTTTGTAATTTTGATTGGTAGTGCACTAAATAAATAGTTTAATTTTGGTAGAATTGTCATTTTTATGATATTAGCTTGACCTATCCATGAGCAGTTGATATTTGCCCAGTTATTTAAATCTGCTTTTTTATTTATGTGAGAAGTGTTTTGTAATTGTTTTCAAAAAGTTTCTGAGTCTGCCTTGGCAGGTAGACTCCCGGTATTTTGTATTCTCTGAAGTTACTTTGAATGTTATTTCTCTTTCTAGCTCTTTCTGCTGCATCTTGCTAGTTATATATAGAAATGGTGAGGATTTGTGAGGGTTTATTTTATATCCTGCAACTTTGTTAGAGTTGCTAATTATAATGATTATCATAAGAAGTTTGTCCCCATAACAAAATCTTTAATGAATCCATTCAAAAATATATTGTTGGACATAATAATATAATCATAATAATAGGAAAATAATAATAGTACCATGACATCAGGAAGGTGATGCCACAACAAGTACATGAATTGTATTTAAGCGGGGAGTGCTATGCTAAGCCAACAGCCTCACTTTCTCCTCCAGAGGTCCAGTGACCAGATACAAATCAGGCTGACTAGAGATGGTCCTGAATTTGAGGCAGTCAGGGTTAAGTGACTTGCCTAAGGTCACACAGCTAGTATCTGAGGCTGGATTCACACTCCTGTCCTCCTAACTCCAAGGCCAGTGCTCAATCCACTGCACCACCTAGCTACCCCATATGCAGAAAGTCATATGCAAAAGAACAGAAGCTCAGAAACAGCTTTCCAGGCAGAAAGATGTTCTGAAACCTTAGACAAGTAATGTACTCAAGGTTTTAGGGACCTTATTAGATGCCTGACTTGTGTATTGATGTTGGCTTTTGCATATCCATTGAACACTGGCCTAAATGGACTAAAGGCAGTCTTCAAAAAAGTTGACTCTCAGAGTAGAATGACTGTTAGACGTCTATTTCATTTGCTTAATTGGGAGTCAGTGAAAGTGAAAGCCATTATCCCATTCATAAATTGAAATTCTAGTTGTTGTTTTTGTTTGGTTTTTGCAAGAAAATGGGGTTACATAACACATCCAAGGTTACACATTTAGGTAACTCTTAAGTGTCTGAGTCCAAATTTGATTTTGGATCCTCCTGACTTCAGGGCCAATGATTTATCAACTGCACCACCTAGCTGCCCTGAAATTCTAGTTCTTGAAGAGGAGTATTGCTGAGGAGTTCTGAGGCTGTTTAGTAAGCCTAGTTTCAAATATGAATAGGCCATTCTATAATTCATATTTAATAAACACTAAATTGGATGACATCACTTAAAGATCACCAACCAAGGGATTTAAAAAATATTTTAGGCAAGGAAGAAAAAGCATGGAGAGGATGTATAAACCCATGTAGCAGCTGTTGGTTAATTCAGGACAAAATCACTACCCAAATGGAAAAATAGAATTCAGAAAATCTATTGCCTGCGTTCCAAGACTATATGTGATGCAAATATATTGAGCGGCATGTAACTGCTTATGACCTTATGTAAGATGTGCATAGGGACCCAGTGTAATTTGTAGGAACTAAAATTTTTTTTGAGTATACCTGTTCCCACCGAATCACAGTTTGTTTTACTGAAAATTGCCTCAGGTAGCCACTGGATCTATCAATTCCCACTCCCATTTGTCTCACAAATATTTTACAGCCTGTCACAATTGTGCTGAGGAAACAGAAAAAAGTAGAGACCACCAATGCCTTTCTGAATATCAAATGATCCAATGAAAGGGCTAATGTGGGTTGAAAAACATACTTGTTATGATTTTGAAGAAGATCAAGGTAAATGACTATAGACTTTCCATAAACAAATCCATAGATTTAAACTAATCTGTAAAGTTCAAGAAAGAAAATTTCTAATAGTCATCTAAAGAGACCTTTGGTGAAAAGAGTTGTTCTGAGTCCTGGGTAGAAAATAACACAAAATTTTAGGAGAGGTAAGATATCGTGACCTATTGTGTATGAAAGAGTCATATAATACAGTTATCTAGGGATCTTCAGAAGACATTTCAAAGGTCAGCTTTTTAAAAACTAGCAGCCAATAGTAATTGCTGAAGGAGAGTAGGAGCAGTGAGTGATGCCAAACTGAGCAACAACCAGAGAAAAAGACTTCCCTACCAGGAATGGAGGATAGTGATAGTAATGGAATGCCAAGCAAGAGTTATCACTGCAAGGGAACTTCCAGTCAAAAGAATAGTTATCTTTAGGGAGGAGAAAATTCCTGCCTCCCTCTTTCCTTGGGTTTCCATGCAGGACAGTACTTTAAGTCACAGGGGTTATTAAGGTTCCTGGTGGAGAATGTTACCTTGGGGGTGGAAAGCTTGTGACTCTCTGTGGGTTTGTATATAAATCCTTTACATGTCCCTTATTGCATATGACTAAACTATTATGTTTTGAAATAATCTGAACCTTCAAGTTTTTAAAGAGGGTTGGTGGGTTCTCTTGGAGGACTGTCATATATTTATCCCAGCAAAATGGGAGTCCAATGTGTACCTAGAACTTCCATGTCAGTAGAGAATTTTTAACAAGAAACTTTACATTGGAATGTCTGAAAGTCAATTCATTCAATAGATATTTATATTGTAGCTGCCTCATGCAAGGAAGAAAGAAAAGAAACAGACAACTGTTCTCAATACCCTTTAAAAAAAAGAAAAATAAAGGATGATTTCTTCTACCCAGAATTTGAACAAAGGGGAAAAATATTGCAATCATTTCAATTCATGGCCAATCATTTATTCATCCAGTAACTATTTTTGAGCACCTATTATGTGTAGCACTTTATGGAAGAATACACAGCTAGATTAGAAATGGTCTCAACCCAAAAGGGGTTTATAGTTAAAGAAGAATAAGATTTGTCCAGGAATAATCATGACACAAGGGAGTACTTGTAAGTAGAAAAACAGAGTTTAAGTCAAAGTGTTATGGGAATTGAATGAGGGAGTGATAACCAAATTGCTTTAAGGGAGTAAATCAAAGAAAGCTTTATGAAATTATTCTAGGTCTTAAAGTATGAATGGGACCTGAACAAATAAAAAATATGAGACAGGAATATTAGAAGCTAATGAGAACCTTATAAACAAAGTCACAGAAATAGGAAGACCAGGGTATATTTGTTGAATGGGAGAACAGAGGATTTGGAGTATAGGTTATTTGGAAAGGATTGGAGGATTTTGTTTTGGCAATTCATGGCAGGCTGCAAAACAATAGTGTTATCTTTTGGATGGTGAAAGAAGGTAATATATCTCCTCCCTTGGAGGCTTTCTACTTGTGTATTGAAAAAATCCAAATCTCTTTGGGTTTCAGTTTCCTCATGTATAAAATAAAGGGTTGGACTAGATAATGTCTGTGTCTTTCCACTTAAAACCCTATGTTCCACTGCTAGTTATGGCTTTGGATGTACAGGGGAAAAAGTAAATAGAGAAAAACAACAAAAAAAGAGTAAGAAAATGATTAGGGTAGGACAAACACTTTGAGTGGTATATTATGAAAATAGTTTGAATCTCTTTGGAACTGAGGAAGACCCCAAGTATTCACAAAAACAACCCACCTTTCAAACAAAGTCTAATGTGGGAGAGTTTCAGGTATATCTATCTGTCTGCATTGCCACCTTCAGGTAAAAAATAATCCTTGATGAACACAGCTGTCCTAGACTAGTGAAACTATCTCTTGTGTTATTTTTGGAAGAAATGTGAATTTATTTTCTTTTAAATCATGTAGATTTTCATTCCTTTCTTGTTAAGTCACATACTTAAAATGATAATTCTATTTAAATTTTTGTCTGATTTTTAAAAAAAAATCAATACAAGTTGCCAAATTAAAGTCTAAAAAATGGACAACTCTCCCTGCTCTTGTTCACATCCAAAGCATCTATCCAAAATATCAATTCTCTCTCCCTGAAGATGATACTTAATGCATAATAAAATCTAAAAACAGCAGAATCTTAGGAATTTATGCAACATATTGCAGGATTGGTTGGGATATACAGATAAAAATATGTGTGAGTCAAAATGTAGTTTTGGTGTACATTAGTCTTAATGTACGTGGTTCGATGTTTAATACTAACCTTAAATGGATTCTAGTCATCTTTAACTATTATAATTCAAAACCTCAGATTTTCAGTCTATTTGACTAATCCTTAAAAATGCCCTGAACTGATTTCAGTTTTGTTCTAATAAAATTAGAAGAGCAGATATAAACCTTTGAAATAAAAACAAAACTTAGATCAACAAATAAAATGGAAAGTGATGATGATAACACTTAATGGGAGCCACTGCCTGCAGGATGTTTTTTATATCATGTCCTAGCAATCTTCAGATAAAAAATAAAGATGATATTGCACTGTGCCTTCTCTAATTGCTACCATGAGATAGAAGAAATCTGAAATGGAAATGGTATTTAGCACTGCAGGGAAGCTAAAGCTGAAGAACTCAGAAGAGCCACAGCTTAAAGGTGTTAAAAAGCAGATTTTCATGTCTGCCAAGCTCCTGCATCTTTAACTTCTTGGTATCTTTTTTTCTTTCCTTAAAGAGGAGGTTTATATAGCTGCAGTTTTTATCCTCAGGTCAGAAAATAGGAGATGACTCTGGCAAGAGAAAGAAATTAAGCCTTTTGCACGGTGACTGCCTTATTTCCTTTTCCTTTCTCCTTGACCTTGTCCTTGTCCTTCTCTCTCCCTTCTCCTCCTCCCCCCTCCCCTTTCCCTTCCCTTCCTTGTTTCCCTTTTTTTCATATCTCTTTCTTTCCTTTCCTTTTTCTTTCCACTGTTATTAATAAAATATATTGTAGGCAGGAAAAAATTCTTTTCCCCCACGCAGGACAAATAGCATAAAATGAAGCAAGCATTAAAGGACTAATTAAAGGTAACAATTTTATTATTGTACAGAATTTCCTGGGTGACTACCTGGCCATTGAAATGTGGCCATGCTTATAAAGTTCCATTTGACTACAATCTCACTTATTTTTATTTTGCTGATTCATGATCCCTCAGACTATCGATTTTTAACATGTGATTTGCTTGCTGATGAGTATTGTATAACATTATATAAATATCCTGACATGATCTGAGGCTTTAGGAAAACAAGGAACAAATGATTCTTTGCTTTGTCAGATTTCCTGTTGCTCCCTCACTTCAAAGAGGATGCCAAGGATTGTTGAATGAAAATTTAAAAAAAGGATTGTTGAACACTGTTTCTATTCTAAACATAAATTTCTTTCCCTTCACTCTTTCCCTTCTTGCTCTAATATTCCTTTTTAGTTCTACTTTCAAAAGAACTAAATCTCCTAAGATCAGAAAGAGAAGGAGGAGGAGGAGGAAGAGGAAGAAGAAAGAAGAAAGGAGAAGCAAGAAGAAGAAGGAGAAGAAGAGGAACAACAAGAAGAAGAGGAACAAGAAGAAGAAGAAGAAAGAAATTTCATTTTTCTCTGGGGGAAGGGAGACAACATATTTTATAAAGTCATTTGATCTCTGTGAACCTATTTCCTATTTAATAGGTAGTGAAAGATCAGTTTTCCTTACGATCTCTTTCATTGCCTGTCTAACCAGGCTTTGCTTAATTAAAGGAAACGTAACTAATAAGGATTAGTACTGGAACTGGAAAACAGATTTTCTAACCTCAACTGCTGTGCTCTTTCCACTACACTAAATTGATGCTCTATTTAATAAATGGTTTTCCTTCACTTGAATGAGTTCAATCACCAGTTTGAACAGTTTTCTCCTTTTTTTAAACTGCATTGTACCAGAATAAAACTTTTCTTCTTTAGTAATTAAAGAAATATTGTCCAATAATGCTTACACATTGATTTTAGGTATTAGGTCTCTATTTTATACACATACATAAAGTCACTTCTTTAAGTGTCCTTTAGGGAAAAGTTAGCACGTTTTAAATCTGTGAGGGGATTTTTTATATGAAAGAAAATGAGCAGTTGCTTTTATTTTCAATGGGAATATAAACTACAAATTAAAACATTGAAACTGATACCTAAGAAAGACCGATAGCTTAACAATAGCAAGTTCTCCCCTTGCATCTGAGGTCATCTCCAGTTCTGATCCACTGGACCCAGATAGTCCTGGAGAAGAGAGTAAGTCAGGTAACTTTGCATAGCCTGTCCTATCTTAGATGCAATTCATTTCATGTCATAGTCCTCCTTAAGAACGAAGGATAAAGAACAACAGGATACACCTGTAATCTCAGTGACTGAGGAGGCTGAAGGTGGTGACTTGCTCGTGTAGTCAAGAATACTGGAATGCAATAAGATATGCTGTAAGTTTGGAATCAGTATGGTGAGTCCTTGAGAGCAGGGGGTTGAGGAAGAGCAAACTAGTTCAGAAACAGGGTAGCTCCCAAAGCCCTGAAACTGAACAATTGTGGGATCAATTGATGAGTAATCCCAATACTTCTATCCTGGACGAGACCTAATCTTTAAAAAAATGCTGGATTTAGAGACAGGAGAATTAGATTCTAATCACTGCTCTGCCATATAATCTATGATGAGTAATTTTATATTTCTGAGACTCAGTTTTCCTCTTCTGTAAAATGTGAAGTCTACTGAAAATATTGTCTTAAACTGAAGTCTTTTTTTTTCTTTTTGGTAAGGCAAATGGCGTTAAGCAGCTTGCCCAAGGCCACACAGCTAGGTAATTATTAAGTGTCTGAGACCGGATTTGAACCCAGGTACTCCTTACTCCAGGACCGGTGCTTTATCCACTGTGCCACCTAGCTGCCCCTACTGTGCCACCTAGCCTCCCCTACTGTGCCATCTAGCTGCCCCTTAAACTGAAGTCTTATATGGAAAATATTGAAAGTACCATGTAAACATGACACCATTTTTATGCTTGGATAAAGGAAACACAATAGCAAGAAAAGTGAGAATATGTCCTTTTCTACAATTATTGAGTGACTGAAATATTCTCCCCAGTTTGGTTAAAGTACCAAAAGGAACTATGTATCAACTTTATAGAAATAGACTCCAAAATAATTCTATGGAATATGGACCTGCAGGAGAGAGAGATTAGTACACTTTCTCTAATAATGTTGCTCCTTGGCTAACTAGATTATTTTTTAAAATAGATTTTTATTTATATTTATGGGTATTTTAATGCTACCTAGATTCATCTTGTATACTTTTCTTTCCCTTGCTCCCAGAGAGATATGACAATTTATATAAAAAATAAGCAAACTGAACAATAGAAAGCAACATGTTGCTATATGCAATGTTCCATACTTTTTTTTACTTTCTACCTTTACAAAAGAGTGAGGTGAAATATCTCTTCTTTGGGGCCAAGCTTGAACTTTATAATTCTGTAATATTTATCTGCATTTTTTGGTCACAGTTGTCTTTTCCATTTAATTTTTCATCAAATGATCTATTTTTTTTTTACTTTTCACATTCTTAGAATAATATTCTGGAAGAAGAAAAGAATGGAATTGTTCACAAGACACAAAGGGTAAAATGAAATAAAAATGCAAGTGAAATCAATATTAAAAAGCTTACTAAATATAATACATTTTATTTGTATGCAGAATATTCTTAGATAGTCCATACAACTCTAAAGTTATAATGTTAGTTGATAACATAATAATTTTCCATTATATTCATCTACCTCAATTTGTTTTACCATTTCCCAGTGGAAGGACATAGACTTTGTTGCCTGCTCCTTGCTACCACAAAAAAGGGAACTATGAATCCCTTACTACATATGAAGTCTTCTTATTTTTTTGGTCAATCACTACCTTGTGATATTTCTCATAGTGAATTTCTTGATCAAAAAATTCCCCCCAAACAAAAAACAAAACCAAACATAAATCCCTTAAATTTTTTAGCAAATAAAGCAAATTTATTTGCATGATTCCAGATAGCTTTCTGAGTGTATTTTTTGCTACTCAATCAACAATTCATTAACATACTTATTTTTCCATACCCCTTTCAACTTTGACTTTTTACATTTTTCTCAACCCACAATTTATTGATTGTAAGGTAAAAACTCAAGGATCTTGTAATTTGTATTTCTCTTCTTATTAGTGTTGAGGGTAGAGTCAAAATCACAATGTCCCATTTTAACTTAAGATCATACTTACAAGAAAACCAGATCAATTAATCAATCAATCAATCAAAAGCCATCAGGACTAATTGTGAAAAGTCTTTGAAAGTCATTTGATGAATGAAATGAAAATAAGACTACAGTTACAAATGACACTGGGATTTTATTATACCCTAATGTGCATAATTTTATGAATTATAAATTATAGATACCTAATTGTTTTATGTTAACTGGGATGAATCCTTCTTTCCTTCCTTCCATCCCTCTTTACTTTCATATGTTTCATTAAAGAATACTTTTGAAGAATATGCTTTCACTGACCATACCTAGTCTGTAGGACTTTCCCCAAGTTTGCTGTCACTGCAGTGATGAATGCAACTTTTGGTCAATATAATGTTACACTCAGTCTGTAATTTCCTAAAATCCAGATAACTATTGCTATTTGTCTTTACTATATCTGATTATTTTTAGTATCTATAACTCACCAAAAATTTTCCTCAGATAATGCACCACCCTACCATTCCATGTAGGATATTTTTCCTTTTACATCATTGAAGAGAATGCTCTCATCAATTAGATCACAAATCTATCAAAATATCAGAGTTTTAGGAGGTATTCACTAGATTAAGATCTTTAAAGTTTGAGAATATATTAAGAACCTTTAAAACTATTTTATCTCTCCTGATTGCTTTTCTATTTCTACTAATCCACTTGGTTATAGCTATCATGTCCAGGAAGTTCATACTTTGACAGCCCATTCTTATTAAATACTGCCCTTAATATACATTTGGAACCAATACTTTAGAGGAAACTGGTTTAGGAATGTGGTTAATAGTTTTGAGGATCTGCTAGATAATGCATGAAAATTATAACTTGCCTCTTTGTATCTCTGATTGTGGTGAAAATAAGAATCTTCTTTTCTCCAAATATAGAACTAACTACAGAAGAGTCCGAAAATCAAGTTGTCTGTCAAATTCTGTGGTTGACCACAGAATCCTAAGACTTTGGAAAATGAAATGAGAAACTAGAGAAAGGTACAAACATCAGGCTATGAAGCTAAGTGTGACTAATTGCAAAAATACATATGTGTTCTTCAGAATTGATTCAATGAAAACAGTGAAAAGAGTTTCCTGTTAATCAATCCCAAGTCATTTCACCTTAACTATGAGTCAATTAATAGTTGGATTATTTTTTAAGTTCTTTTTGTAATTAGAATAATTTTTTACCTTTATAGCTCCTTTAATTTCTTGTACTTGTAAAACTCTCCTTCATGAAATTTTAGTTCTATGAATGTAAGCACTGATTTATGGATTGCCTTTTTCCCTACAGCCCACCATCAAACAAATATTTTTCTCTTGTTATTCCTCTGGGGTTAGCAAAGCTATGAAAGAAGAGAACTGTACTTTATTCAACTTGACACATCATCAATACTCCTGTCAGCTAAATTCTGACTACAGAACTAATCACTGATATCCATGTAAGAAGTTGAATCACTTAGGAAGCATTGCACAGTATTCAGGTACCTAGGCAAGTATTTCCACCACTCTGCCATCCCACAGTCCCCCAATGTAGAAGAGATAGGTACCCATGGGGGGTTATCCTGCTATTAGTCTTTGAAGTCAAAAGAAAAAGTGTTTTAAATCTCACTTCAGTAACAAATAAAAATCACAGTTTAATATATTCTCAGAGTGCCATCTATTTGAGATCTGGAAGACATTAAAGACTATTGAGAATGCATCTCAATTTTATGTAATAGGAAATTGAGACTTTAGAAGATGAAATGACTTGCCCAAGATTATGCAACTAGTAAATCTCTGAACTGGATTATGAATTTAGATCCTTCTTTCTTTTTTCTCCTCCTTTTCTTTCTCTCTGTCTTTCTTTCTCTGTCTTTCTTTATCTTTCTTTCTCTTTCCCTTCCTTCCTTCCTTCCTTCCTTCTTTCCTTCCTTCCTTCCTTCCTTCCTTCCTTCCTTCCTTCCTTCCTTCCTTCCTTCCTTCCTTCCTTCCTTCCTTCCTTCCCTCCCTCCTTCCTCTGTCTTTCTCTCTCTTTTCCAACTTATTTGCAAAGATAGTTTTCAAAATTCTTCCTTTTGCAAGCTTTTGAATTCCACATTTTTCTACCACCTCTCTTCCCTCCCCCCTCCCCATGGTAGTGAGCAATCTGATAAAGATTATACAAGTGCAATAATGTTTAACATATTTCCATAGTAAGCATATTGTGAAAAAAGAATTAGAATTAAGGGGGAAATATCATGAGATATTTAAAAGAAGTTTAAAAAGTGAAGATAGCATGCTTTGCTCTGCATTCAGACTCCATAATTCTCTCTCTGAATGTAGAGGACATTTTTCCCCTGGCTTTTTTAAAGTCTGCCCACTCATTATTTCTTACAGAAATACTAGCTGTGAAAATTGTTTCCCAACTTTTGTCATTCTTTCTAATCTTGGTTGCTTTCGTTTTATGTGTGCAAAAACTTCTTCTTTCCCTTCATCCTATCTTTCCCCATTTGTACTTTTCTTTCTCCTTTCCCCTTATCCTTCCTCACCAGAATTTTGCTTTTGGTTGCTGCCTGCCTCACACTCTCCTTTACCCTTTTCCATTCTACTTCCTTGTTTGATAGGATTAATTTATAAATGCAATTGGGATTGTATATCTATATCTATCTATCTATCTATCTATCTATCTATCTATCTATCTATATATATATATATAATATATAAAGCTCTTTGAACTAAATCTGAGAGTAAAATTTATTCAATGTTTACATTTTCCCTTCCTTCCCTCTACTAAAATATATATACTTTGTGCCACTTCATTTGATGCTAATTATCCTTTAATGACTCCACTTTCTTCTCCCAGTATAATCCTTTTTTCAAGTTTTACTTGTTTTATATATGTCCTATACCTATACTCTCTAAAAGTTTACTCCTTTCAACTTGCCCTGATAGAGGTCCAGTTCTCAAGAGCCATAAACATCATCACATCATAATAAATTTAGACCCATACCCTTTGCTGGGTGTATTTTCCCCATATAGATGCAACCCTCATGAGCCATTAAATATTGATCAATTTATACTCACATTCTTTGTCTGAGTACCTTCCCTCCAGTTGACCTAACAGAAATACCCACACCCTCTGCCTAAGTATGTTCCTTTCAAATGTCTTTAGAGAAATACAATTCTCAATAGTTACAGGTATTATCTTCCATTTAGTCTTATTGCCAAGTACTCTTTTCTCATTGCAAATCCAGTGTCCTTTCTGAGAGGAAACACAATCGTAGATGTTATTAGAATAGTCTGAACTTGGGAAGATTCAAGAGAGATAGCATAGTATGATGAAGTTTGACATGTAAACCTTCATACTTTTTAAACCATGGTATTTTAAAGAATGGATATGAAGGCACTGGATCTAATCTAGACATAAGTTTCATCAATAGTTACTTATCCTAAGATTCTCTGATGCTTTCTGCTATGGATTCACATTATATTAGCAACACATAGATAATACATAGCTATTTAGAACTAGATTCATTATTTCAAGTAACTGGACAAAATCAAAGTAGCTTTATGATGCTGTCGGTGAGGTCCTTCCTGATTCACCCTTTTCAGGGAATATTCTGATTATTGTGAGAAATAACAATTTCAATAAAGCAGAGAAATGGCTAGAAATGATTGTTCATTGGACATAAAACTTGCATTAATTGTAGGGAGGTAGTTTTTTTTTAATTTTTGCAAGGCATTGAGGTTAAATGGCTTGCCCAAGGCCACACAGCTAGGTAATTATTAAGTGTCTGAGGCTGGATTTGAACTCAGGAGCTCCTGACTCCATGGTCGGTGCTCTATCCACTGCAACACCTAGCCACCCTGGGAGGTGTTCTTTTGCTGATGTTCTCATGCTAGTTGTATCTCTCTGTGTTTGGTTTCAAATTCCAGACCTATATATCTACACTTTCTACACACAACTGTGTTTTCCAACTCCTTTCATTGAAAGGGTTTTTTATTTTCTTGTTTCTGTATTATTGTATTGGAGAATCAGATCAGACAATTGAAGCATATTTTGTGTTATTGTAATGTAATTGACTGATTCAATGTAAGAACTATATAGAAATTTATTTGACATTTTGGTTTTTATTAATTTTAATAAATCACATGAAGCACCAAAGTTTGAATCAAGAGTAGTATTTATCTCTTTTTCATGCATTAAACTGTAATATGTTTACCTCAGTGTGTGGCAGAGAAGAAAATTTAGATTTGAAATAAGGAAAAAAATAGTTATTCCACACCATGCTATCAAACAATCATACAGTAACTACCTAGTTGTCATCAGCTAATCTCAGTTGACCCTTCATTTATTTCCAGAAGGGACTGGTGTACATTAGGCAAATTATTACAAGCATAAGAAACACAAAAATATCACAGAAATCATCACCATAGATTATATATATATATATGATAATATATATATATATATATTTATATATATGAATTAGAGAAGAGACAAAAAAGCCCAAAATATTAGCCAAAAGCTCCAATTTCATTATTTCATTGATGGACCAGGGACGCAACCAACATACTAGGACTAGCATCACTTGATTATGATATAAAAATTCATCGTAGTCAAGGCCCAATTGCAAGCTGGCAGAAACATGGATCACATAATTCATTCAATTGTAAGGCAAAGCAAGTTTAAGAAAATAAAGAACTAGACTGGGAGGCAGGCCAGTCTTCTCTCCCCCAATGACTAATCTCTCCCAATGATTATATTCTTTAAATTACCCATGTGTTTGTTATTCTAGTTTATAAAAAGGAGTAACATACCTGTTTTTTCTTTCTTCAGAGGGATGCCATGAAAATATGAGTTGTTGTATGTAAAAGTACTTTGGGCTCTTCCAAGAAAAGGTACAATACAATTCGAAATCCAGTATTATTAAGAAGGGCAGATAAGGATTTGATGATCAGACAAAAAGGGTCATATAGCAGGAACAAACAATTCTGCCTAATTAGATTTTTGAATTCCTTGAATATATGGCCCCTCCTATAGCTATTTATCTATAGGGTTCATCAAAATGCTAAGTGGTTTAGAAACCCTCTTTAACAAAAAAAAAATGATAATCAGTTTATAACTATTAGATAAATTCTAGAGAATTTTTCCAGGGACATAAAGTTTAGGTGTATTGACATAAGTAACACCAGTAGTAATTATAAGGGGTGGGATCTGAACCCAAGTCCAATAAACCTAAATTCAGCACTTTATCTTTTACTCCACAGATGGGCTCAATCAATGCTTATTGATTCATTTTAAAAATGTAATGTGTTTCAATTGTCCTATACAATTCTCCATTACAATAATCTTTGTCTACAAAAAATAGAACAATGAATTTACTTTCAAATATTTGTGCCACTCTAAATTTCATATATTCTGTGATCAAGGTCACAGGAGAGGGAATTTGTGAGATAAATATCAATATAAACGAAAAAAAATTAGCAAGAGCAGTGAGCATAGATAGCTATATATGCTATAATATTTATATTTGGAGTAATTGAGTTCATTATTGAAATAGGAGATAAATGCTAGTCTTGATTCAAAGTTTGGGTGCTTCATGTGATATATTAAAATGAATAAAAAATCAAAATGTCAGATAAATTTCTATATAGTTCTTACATTGAATCAGTCAAGTTCTGATGGAAGGTGATTGATACATACAGCCTGGCAGTCCTTAGTGTTGTTAGCATTTTTAAAGTCACTGAAAAAAATTAAAACCTAACAGATAAACATTAAATCATGTCTTAGGCATACGTGTGTGTGTGTGTGTGTGTGTGTGTGTGTGTGTGTGTATTTTTCTCCTCCCCCTTTGGTTAGGAAATATATTTAAAATTCTCGGTGGCTATATCATGTGATATTTTTTTACTTGAACCTGTCATTTAATTTGTGAAGGGAACTCCCAGTGAGAAAACCCCCTTTACCAACTTAATTGAGCATTTTTTTTAATTTAATGTCTTGGATAGTTGTTTGCAACACTGAAACAGTAAATGATAACAAGAATCATACAGTCAATAATTCTCAGAGATTTCATCCAAATCCAAGTCATCTTGATACTGAAGCCAGCTTTCTGTCCACTGTACTTACTGCCTTTCATATAAAGTCAGTACTTTAACAATGAAATCTTTGAGTATAATGATATATTTGGAGAGGTTGAACATAGAGGTATAGTACTTGAGATCCAAGACACAATTTGTTTTTTGCTCTCCATACCCCAAAATATACTCCAACTTGAACACTCGAAATGACTTAAAAAATAACAATTCAAAATTACCTAGGCTTTAAGATTTTCAAAACCACATTCTTTATGAAAACCCTATTAGATAGGTATTGTAGATATCATTATCCTTATTTTTTTACATGAGGAGACTGAATTTTTGTGAGGCCAAAGTACCTTTATATAGATCACATAACTTTCAGATCTAAGACTTCAGTCTTTCACCCTGTCTCCAAGCCTATTCTACTGTAATACTTAAGAGATTTCAAAAGAGAAAAGTTCTCCAAAATACTGATCAGAAGCCCACAAATATTATGTCATTTTCTTGTGTATATTAGTGTGAAAAGCCAACCTAATAGCAAGGCACAAATTTCTAATATATTAGATCTATTTGGAAAATGGCTCAAAATTCACCACTTAGTAGAGGCAGCACATGATCTGGGGGGCATACTGAGAGAATCTATCACTACTTCAGTCTGATGCTTAGCCTTGGACTGAGTTACGTATTAATCTTAATAGAACTCTCCTTGCAATGGGACAAAGAATAAGAGAAAACACATCTAGGATTTATTGAGCATGAGATAAAAATCCATTTGTGTTAGGCTATTTGTCTTTTGTAATGAAGGATTAGGGTGGAAGGAAGGAAAACAAAATTGGTGTCAAGATCTTTATTCCACTCAATTGGTGATGGCTGGAAGATAAATATAGTTGATCTAAAATGTATCACTTTGGATGAAGTGGAAAAGATGAAGAGCCAGAAAGTACCAAACAGGCAGAAAGAGGTGTAGAATAAGTTTAGGGGAATATCAGTACAATCAGATTTGTCAAACAGTAATCAACTATCACTGACATTTTATTGACTTGGGTTTATGTACACACTGAAAAGTCTAATCATTTTTAATAGAAAAGAATTCTTGAAAGATGGGAATTCCTCATTTTTACCTGGTTTCACACATCATAGATTTTTTCATTTGTAAGCAAAAGCATATCAATGACAGATAAATATCAGAGAAATATTGATATTTATCAGATTACAGCATTTATATAAATTTGTTACTATGAAATTAAAAAATTCTATCATTTCCCCTTAAAGTCATCTGAAGAGGGAGCTAATAGCTCAACTTCAGTCCTTAATATTATTGCTTTTAAAATCTTTAGATAGAATAATAAGTTTAGAAATGAAAGCCATCCTTAAGATGACCTGGTCCAATTCCTTAATTCTATAGATAGAGAAATGAGACCCAAGAGAGGTAAATAATTTTTTTCCCAAGAGTTTGAATATAGGTTCTCTAGACTACAAGTCCAGCAATTTTTTTCCCATGATTTATAGTTTCACAGGGTTTAAAACTAGAAGGCAACTGAGAAATAATTTAGTTCCACAATCTTCTTTTAGAGATCAAGAAAAAAAGAGGCTAAGTAGCAGTAAAAAATTTGTAAGGAGGGTAGCTAGGTGGTGTAGTGGATAAAGCACTGGCCTTGGAGTCAGGAGTACCTGGGTTCAAATCCAGTCTCAGACACTTAATAATTACCTAGCTGTGTGGCCTTGGGCAAGCCACTTAACCCCATTTGCGTTGCAAAAAAAAAAAAAAAACCTAAAAAAAATTAGTAAGGAATTAAAGAGTAGAGATAGGATTCAAATCCAAATCTTTTGATTTCAAGTGAAGGGGTCCTTCTACTTTATCATACTTCTTGACTATACCTTAAAAGTCTACCACTTAAGAAAGACAGAAAAGTCTAGGGGCGGTAAGATGGTGGGAGCATTGACGATGGAGTCAGGATGTCCTCAGTTCAGATGTGGCCTCAGAATTTCTATCTGACCCTTGGTAATTCACCTAACTTCTGTTTTCCTCAATTTACTCTTCTGTAAAATAGGAATAATAACAGCTAATTTGCAGGGCTGCTGTGAGGGTCAAATGAGATGATAATTGAATCATACTATTAAGCACATAGTAAGTGATATTAAAATTCTCCTACTTATTATTATTATTGATATTAATTATTGTCTTAGACAAGGAAATAGGAAATAAGGAATAGTCTGACCCAATAGATAATTCTAATTCTAATTTTATCACATTACATCTAAAAAGTCTCATTTTATTTTTTTATAAAAAAGGAGTGAATCAGAGATTTAGAATTGGAAGACTTTGAATTAGACACTCATCTAACTCTTTCATTTTAAGACAAGGACATTGAGGACTAAAATGTTTAAGTGACTTTCCCCAAATCTTATATTAGAAGAAAATTATAAAGGCAGGATTCAAACCATATTCTTTTATTCTAAAACTAAGTATCTTCTTACAGTGAATGAATGTGATGATGATAATGATGATGATAGTGTTTACATAACACTTTAAAGTTGCAAAGACTAAGGTAATGAAGGAAAGTATAACATGAAATTCAAAACTCTATGAAAAATTCGAGATTGGAAATGGTTTCACAAAGAAAAAGGGAGAGTGGGCGAGATTAGTATTTTTCTCTAGTTAAAATCTGAATTCCTCAAGGTTAGGGCATGAATCATATATTTTTTGTTTTATCTTAAAGATCTTAAAACCAGACAATTATTTAAAGCTATTTGCCTTACTACCAGAAGCACACATTAAAAATTATCACCTAGGGAGCAAAGACACAGTTACTTCCTTCCTTTAAGTTTCCCATGCCTAGTTATCTCTTTTTGTTGAAGCATCGCTGGGGATACTGATTGAATTGTTCATTTATTATTACTTATTTATTAATTAATTAAGCAATTATTATTTACATATTTTTATGAAGCACCATACTAGATACTAGGAGTTTCAAGGAAGAGAGTCTTGAGAAGATATTCAAAGGAAAAAAAAGACATATCAATAGAGTCATCTGTTCATTTAGGTATAAGATGTAAAAATAAGAAAAGGAAATGCCAGTTTTATTCTATATCCATATTCACCTTCTGTTTTTTTTCCCCTCTACCACAATCTATGGGAAAATTGAGATTCTTGTTGAAGTACCCCTGGGGGGAAAAACATCTGAATCACCCTGGTATTAAGTTGATTAGGAAAACTATTTTATCATTAGATAACATCTATGATATACCTATCACAGTAAGCAGAGTACTTTGAGTTCACTAAAAGAATACCATTACCATATCAACTTATGCTTTATATATTTTTCACCTCAGAATCTGAATTTATTAAATTTATCCTGCAAAAGATTCTTTTTAACATTATTCCACTATTCTCAAATTTACTGAATTATTAATATTTAAAGAAGTACTATTGAATGAAACTTCTATTCAAGGTTAAATGTAGATTCCAATCTTTCATTAATTATCTACTAAATTTCTACACATAGTAAAAAAGTACTCAGACAGGTAAGAAGATAAATATAGATTATATTTTGACCCTAGATTACTTTAGCACATTATTTAACTTAGTATCTAAAAGAATAATCATAAATCTCAGATGTGGAAAGAATTTTTCCATCATCTATTCTAGTTCTTTCACTGTGTAGATCAAGAAATTGAGAACCAGAGAGATAAAGTGACTTATTCAAAGCTATTGGACTAAAGACCAGAGATAGAATTAGAAAAGAGGTGAGCAGGACATTGTCAGGTACATATTTATTGAATAATCTCTGTCCTCTAATAATAAGTCATACATAATTTGGTTACTAGCATTTTATATACATACACACACATATATATATAGACACATACATATATATGTGTATACATACACACACACATATATATATATGTATATATATACATATATATATATATAAAACCATCCAACCATCAAAAGTGTTTGTTTGCCATCTGCTCCCCCAAAACACCTGCCTTCTTCTTACTTGATCCTAACTCCTGCTTTGAAGACTTAAAGGAATTTTGTCCTTTCCTCCATTCTCATTTACTCATAAATTTCATAATAAAGCTTTCAGAAACCTTAGCTATATAAGAATAGCAATTAACTTCAATACTGTTCCCCAAAGATTCTGCTTCAAAATTTATTCTGCATTTACTTAACTAAGTATCTCAGAAAACTGGGGAAAGAGTACCCCCCCCAAGATGTTAAAAAAAATCCTTATTATTTTAAGGTACCTTTGCCTTAGCATTGACTAATCATTAATTATGCTTTAGACTGATATTACCCCCCTCCCCAAGTTGCTCCCATCCAAAACTCAATATTTAAGGCCAATAGAAGGGGCATTTTAATGAATGAATTAAAAAAATTCAGAATCAATTATGTACCTACCTGGGTAAATGTAGGTTACCATGGGTGAGAAGAGAGTGGTCAAAGAAGTCTGGACTTCAGAGAAGGAGGAATGAGGTAACTTAAGATTTTGGTCATAAACTGAAAGACTTATCCTTTCAGCTGCTACCAGTGCTGGACTCTTCACCTCATTATTTTTTTTTTGCAAGGTGATGAGGTTAAGTGACTTGCCCAAGGCCACACAGCTAAGTAATTATTAAGTGTCTGAGACTGGGTTTGAACTCAGGTCCTCCTGACTCCAGGGCCAGTGTTCTATCCACTGAATCACCTAGCTGCCCCTCCTCACCTCCTTCTTAACTGACTTCCATTTTCATGAATCTAGTCATCCCACCCCCTTCAAGAAACCCACTACTTATCTCTGAGGGGGATAATCATCAGATATTCCCCTGCATCACAGTCCTTTCAGGGACTAGAATGTCAAGGGTCCTTAAAGGTCAACAACTAATTCTAAAGGGGACATATTCTAGATATTATGGAAAATCAGCTCACCCTGCCCCTCAATGACTATACTAATCAAGAGTGACTTGTAATAAAGTCCCATACTGCAAAATGTAGGTGATGGATTCTTGAGGAATCACTTGAGGAAATAAGATTTTTGAGTCTCTCCTTAACCTTGATAAATTACTCCTGTTTCACCACACTCTGTTTTCTTCCCAAACCTGGTTTTACAGTCTCTGTCGAGATTCTACATTGTCCTCCTTGGTGGGGTGACACAAGGAATTCCTAATTGTTCTCTAGTATGACAGAGAGGGAGTCAAATTTTGTCCAAGAATTTCTAGGAGCTGAGAAGTAATAATTTTGACCTTTCTTTGTTTTTTTAAAGAATTTCCCCCAATAATTTTACCCCTTAGATTAGCAGGAGGGGTAAGAAATTTGTCTCATTCCTCTTAGTCAATAGTTTTCTTTTAAATGCAAAACACTTGGAAAATTGACTTTGGGTACCTTGCTGCCTTCTGCTTTTCTGTTTCCTTTCCTATACTCAGGTCCTGAGCAATTGATATTTCCAATTTGGGCCATTTTCTTGGTACCCCTTAGAATGAATTGATTTGGAGGTTAGTTAGAGTCTTGGGCCTTCATCAGCAGATCACCATCATTCTGCTAATTTATAGATGAAAAAAATGAAATTCCTGAGGGTTTAGGAAATTTCTCAATTGTCACATAGCATCAGAAACAGAATTTAAAGCAGGTTCCTTATCTCTGCATAAATCACTTTTTTCCATTTTATCTTTCACTTTTAAGAAAATCTGTAATGTTCTTGTAAATACTAGAAGATGATGATTATGTTTATAAAACATATATAATATTTTAGAAAGTTAATAGCTTGAATATAGTCTAGAAGGAAAAAAAATATTTAAACCATCATGCCTTGTTGGTGGACTCTGAAATGAATCAAAAGGAAGCCATTCTGCAACTTTTACCTAAATATAGTTCAATGCTGTATTCATGATTATGCAAAAACACTCCAATCCTAAATTATTACATGTTTTTTTTTTTCTAAACAGGATCCCAGATATCATTTTAGAGGCTTAAAAGGCTTCAAATACTGAAACAGATTATCTATAATCTCCCAAAGACTGTTAGCAATGCAGTGTTTGATTTAATTTTAGATTTCACAGTAAGCATCTCCACTATAACCTACTTGCTTCTATAATACTCATTCATTGAATTTGACTTTCTGTAATAAGACATTTCTTTTCTTCCTCTTCTTTTTCAGTGATTATTTTTCAACTTGGACTTCATACAGAACTCTGTTTCATAATTTTTAATGAGCTTAGTGTATTCCTGGTTTCTTGTAGTGGTCAATGTTATTTTGGGTTTGAATAGACCACTAAGATGGTATTTCTATCCATGTAGAAGATGCTGGAGACCTGCTTCTCAGAACCTGGAGGACTAGTATGAATGAAAATTCTACATTGGTTTACCAGGTGATTGGGAGCAAATATTTTCCACTGCTTGTAGAACCAAAAATCTCAGTCTCTTAAAAAAAGACCCTACTACTGGTTAAGATCTTTTTTGCATTTGTATCTGAAGGTGAAATGTGCCTTCATTCCTGCATCAGGCAAGGAGAAAAGACCTGAAAGACATTGTCTTTGCCCCACCTCCAGTCTGTCAATCCAGTGTTTTGTTTGGTGATTAAAAATCATTTTTTTTTCCTTTCATTGCACTTGACTGAACACTCCTTTATTGTGGTTCAATAACACCCAAAAAGGTGCTGAATTTTCACTATACTAAATTTATTTATGTTCATACTGATTTTTCCATGGTTCACATGCACATATGTGTGTGTATATATATATATATATATACATATACATACATATACATATAGAGATAGAGATAGAGATAGAGATAGAGATAGAGAGATATATGCATGTATACACATATGATGCAGTTGTTCAATTTAGAGCATAAGTGCATCAAAAACAGGGTCCTGTGTAACATTTTTAAAAAATTCTTCCAAGATGCTAGGAGGAATGCTAAGGTTTACACAGTTATCATTTAATAAAGTTGTTAGCTTTATATCAGACAGGCATTACCCTCTGTCAGTATAATGTCAGTATAATCTGGTATAGATTCATCTGCTCAAATTTCATCCCAAGATTCATTACACTGAAAAAGGCCAGTAGATGGAAGGGTGGTGATTTTAGAGGTAAGTCACAGAGTAAGAGCTTTTGAAAGTGAAAGATAAAAATAAATGACATCTTTTCAGCAGAGCAAGGAATCCTCCCTCTGGCTGTCTGAGAAAGACTTGGTACTCCTCTGGGGACCATTTCTCCTACTCATGGTCTTGTCTCATGCTAAAGGAAAAGGATATGATAGGAGTGTGTCTGACCAACTGTACCTCTGGCAGTTATAGTGGAGACCCTACTCATTGCTCAGATTTCACAGAAGTCCTAATTTTTTTAGTAAAGAGCTGCATCATATATAGTATTGATTTAGTGTAGAAGTTTTTCCCTAGGGTGGAGTAGAATCAACTCAAAATTTTGCCAAATATCTCTGTCAGTTTCCTGCCAGGAGCAATGAAAAGGAACTGAAATTCTGGAGTTTGGTCTGGGCAACGGAGTGGGGCATTATGATGCTTAGTCTGAGCATAATTTTATGGACTGTTCTGCTAATTATAAGTAGCTCTGACACATTTCTTATATTATCAGCTAATGGGCTTATGGAAATTGGAATTTTTCTTAGTTGCAAAGAGTGTCTGAAAATCATGGGAGAAGTTACATGGTATGAAGGTAAACCTGAAATTTTTGAACTCCTGAGACAGAATAGGACTTGGGTACATGTAGATAGATGCATGTCAGCACCAATGATTATGCAATTGCAAAGGACAACTATCCTGAACTCAGTGTAATCAGCCAGCACCTTGTCTGGTGCCCTTAAGGAGTGATCTGTCTGAAACAATTTATTGCTACCAATGAGGTTAATTTCTCTCATTCCCATAACCTCCATTTATTCCTCTTCTTTGCTTCAAACTGACCTCACATATTCTTAAATCTTGTTTATTTGTTGTCTGCACTTTTATAATGTGTTTTGCCTCAAGATAAAGATACCCTGATTTTTTATTGCATTCCCAGTGAGTAGATGCTATAAACATTTGAGTAGACCAGCACAAAGGGACAGAGAAAAGGTGAAAGGGAAGATGAGAAAGCAATTTGAGCTGTTCATTTAACAAAATAAATGACAATAATATTTTTGCCCTGATATCTGTAAGATGTAAAAAGACCCAGAATTGGCATTCTTAACCTTTTTTTAGATGTCATGGACACCTCTGGCAGTCTGGAAATTCCTATAAATCCCTTCTCAGAATAATGCTTTTAAACACAGAGAATAACAAAATGCATATTGTATTGAAATAAAGCTGTAATTTTTTTTCCTATCCCAATACATGGGTCCCTTGAAATCTACTTGGGGTTCCTGGGCCCCAGGGTTAGAACCCCCTAATCTACAAGAATGTCTTGAGGTTGTCAGGTAGATGCTTTGGAGAAAATTTGGGATAAAAAATGAGAAGCACACAGCATGAAAAAGCATGAATGTATTGTGATCTGAACTAAGAGAAGGAATATCTGTAATTATGAGATCATGAATCTACTGACATTTTGAGAAACTCAAATGGGAAAGGGAAAGTTTGGGGAGGGGAGAAGAAAAGGTACATTTCTATACTTTAAATAATAAATCTTTTTAAAAATCAATTGATTTTTGTGTCCTTTTATTAATTTGCATAAGAATAAGACAGCTTGGCATAAAGGGAGGATATTAGACACTAGTTATGAGATCCCTAGAATCACATAATTTCTCTGTGCCTCAGTTTTCTCATCTGAAAAATATGGAATTGGACTCAATTGTCTTAAATGTCTCCTTAAGTTTTAAATCTATGATATTATAATCCTAGAAGATAGGCTGTAATAACTGGGAAATTGTGATCTTCACTAGTGAGGAATGGCTACATCAATGAAATCACAGATAAATCCAAGCATTGAAATATAAGAAGCAAAGTTTATCTTCAAAAGAACAAGAGTGATTCAGGGGTGAGAAGACTTCTTGTTCTGTTCATTGTTTTTACCCTTAGTAAACTTCCCTCTGCCATTTCCTGACTCCCCTCCACGATCCTAATCTAAATTGACCAGGTTTTATAAAGGTTTTCGAATTTTCCAGGAAGAAGTTGAAATAATGCCCTTTCATAATGACTGAATTCACCTTGAAATTTGTCTTACTTAGTTGTGAATGAAGGACTATTTGTATCACATTATATTTTTGTACTTAGGAAATTTTAAAAGGGAACTTACTGTCACCAAAGAATTAAAATTCTCTGAATATAGACTATTATAATCTATACTGCTTATAGGCAGGTGTCTTTCTGATTGGTTTTAGATTAAACACATGGAGTTGATAAAAGACTCCTTGATCTTGACAGGAAGGCAATATCTGAGCATGTATTCACAGAGCTGAAGGTTGCTCCAGAAAGGATACTACCAACTTTGGCCGTGATTCTCAGAGAATAAACATTGGCATAAAAGTACTTGAAGCACATTGACAGATAAGCTTATCAGGGAGAGTTCAGTAATAGGAAAATTCGTTGTTTGCATTGTGTATGTATCTCTATGAGTTTTTCTCCTGGAAATGACTGAGATACTTTCCTGTATAAATCTATAAATCAATCAATAAATATTTATTAAGTGTTTACCACTGTAAAATTGTGCTAAATACTGGGGAGGGGGAACACAAAAAAAAGCAGCAAAAGGTTGATCTTGCTCTCAAGGAAATTACAATTTAAAGGGTGATAATTTACAAACAAATATACACAAAGCAAGCTATATGCAGGGAAATATGAAATAATTCACAGAAAGAAGGCAATGGAATTAAGAGTGGCTAGAGAAGGATTCCTGTAGAAAGATTCATATAGAAGATGGAATTTTAATTGGAATTTAAAGGAAGTTCAAGAGGTCTGTAGTTGGAGAAGAAAGAGGAGAAAGCACAGGGGAGAGTCAGAGAGAATGCTCAGTTCTGATAGATGAGTGTCTTGTTTGTGAAACAACTAGGAAGCAAATGTCACTGAATCAAAGAGTACATTTTGGGAAGTAAGGCTAGGCTATGAAGAGCTTTACTTGTCAAATAGAGCATTTTGTATTTTCTTCTAGAGGCAATAGAAGCACACTGGAACTTACTGAGTAGAATGGTGACAGGATCAGGCCATTAGACCTGCATTTTAAAAAAATAACTGGATGAATGAAAGAAGATAGTTTGGAGTACAAAGAGACTTGAGACAGGCAATAATAATAATAATAATAATAATAATAATAATAATAATAATAATAATAATAATAATAATAATAATGTGAGTGATGAAAATATGAACCAGAGTGGTGGCAGTGTCAGAGGAGGGAAGGGGATATACTCGAGAAATGCTGAGAGATGAAATCTGATAGGCCTTGATAACAACTTGGATATAGGGGTTAAGAGATAAGGCAAAATTCAGAATGACTGTGAGCCTGAGGGACTAAAGGATGGTATAGCCCTTTACATATATATTTGTGTGTGTGTGAGTGTGTGTGTGTGTGTGTGTGTGTGTGATAGATTTTATGTATATGTATATCACAAAATCCTACAAGAAAGTAACGGTAGCAAAAGATGTCCTACTTAAAATAATTCTAGACAATATAAATACCTAAGGGTAGACCTGCAAAAACAAACCCGAGAACTGTATAAAAAGAATTTTAAAAACTTTTTAATAGAAATAAAGTCAGATTTGAATAATTGAAGAAACATTAATTGTTCATAGATATGAAGGGCCAATTGAATAGTTAAAATTACAGTGTTACCCAAACTAATTTATATATTCAATGACATCCCAATTAAATTACCAAAAAATTATTTTAATGAATTAGAAAAATAACAAAATTCATTTAAAAAAACAAAAAAATTAAGAATATTAAAGGAAATAGTGTTTTAAAAAAGTAAAAGAACTTTTACTTAAGATCAGTACCAGATCTTATACTATATTATAATTATTAAAACTATATGCTACTGGCTAAGAAATTGAAAGAGAACATTTGAATAGAGTAAATATGCAATTTATAGTGGCAGTTAAAATAATAACCTTGTTTTTGAGAAATTTAGAAACAAGATTTTGTGATAAGAATTTATTATTTGGTAAAAATTGTTGGGAAGCCTTAAAAGCAATATTATTGAAAATGGACATTGGCCAATATCTAATACCTATTTGCCAAGATAAGTTCAAAATGGATACATGACCTACATATAAATAAAGATATTACAAGAAAATAGAACACATTGTTTATCAGACTTATAGTTCAGTAAACAAATTATGAATAAATAAGAAATAGAGAAAAGAATTAGGTAAAATGGATAATTTATATATATATATATATATATAATTATTAAAATATTTTTGAACAAATAAAACAAATGTAGTCAAGATCAGAAGGAAAGAAGAAAATTGGGGAAGAAATTTATAAAAAATTTTGCAGATAAAGGTTTCATATATCAAACAAAAAAAAACTTTGTCAAATATCTAAGAATATGTAATTCCCCAAATGATAGTCAATGGATATGAACAGGTAGCTTTCCAATGAAGAAATCAAAATAATTTAATGTCAAATTTTCTTTATTGTCATTAATTAGAGAAATGCAAACTAAAATATCCTTGAAATATAATTTTACACCTAGTAGACTGACTAACATGACTGAAGGGGAAAGTGAAAAATTTTGGAGCATTTTGAAAAATTGGGACACTAATTCATTGTCATAGGAACTGTGAACTTATTCAACCATTTTGGAGAACAATCTGGAATTATGTTCAAATGATTATTAAAATACTTACAGCCCTTGAACCAGCAATACTATTACTGGTTTTACTTCCAAAGATGATTAGGATAGGATAAAAGGAGAAGACTCTCTACAGAAGTATGTTTTTTTGGTGGAGATATGCACTTCAATTTTTTAAAATTTATTTTTATAAAAGATATTATTTGAGTTTTACAATCTCCCCTCAATCTTGCTTCCCCCCCCTACAGAAAGTACTCTGTCAGTCTTTACTTTGTTTCCATGTTGTACCTTGATCCAAATTGGGTGTGATGAGAGAGAAATCATATCCTTAGAGAAGAGAAGTCTAAGAGGTAACAAGATCAGACAATAAGATATCTGTTTTTTTTCCCTAAATTAAAGGGAATAGTCCTTGAACTTTGTTCAAATTCCACAGCTCCTTATCTGGATACAGATGGCACTCTTCCTTTGCAGCCTGCCCCAAATTGTTCCCGATTGTTGCACTGATGGAATGAGCCAGTCCTTCAAGGTTGAACATCACTCCCATGTTGCTGTTAGGGTGTACAGTATTTTTCTGGTTCTGCTCATCTCACTTAGCATCAGTTCATACAAATCCCTCCAGGCTTCCCTGAATTCTGATTCCCATCCTTCCTGGTTTCTAAAAGAACAATAATATTCCATGAAATACATATACCACAGTTTGCTAAGCCATTCCCCAATTGAAGGACATTTACTTGATTTCCAATTCTTTGTCACCACAAACAGGGCTGCTATAAATATTTTTACCCTTTTTCATCATCTCTTCAGGGTATAGACCCAGTAGTGGTATTTCTGGGTCAAAGGGTATGCACATTTTTGTTGCCCTTTGGGCATAGTTCCAAATAGCTCTCCAGAAGGATTGGATGAATTCACAGCTCTACCACACAGTGTAATAATGTCCCAGATTTCCCACAACCCTTCCAACAATGATCATTATCCTTCTTGGTCATATTGGCCAACCTGAGAGGTGCAAGGTGGTACCTCAGAGAAGCTTTAATTTGTATTTCTCTAATAATGATTTAGAGCATTTTTTTCATATGGCTATGGATTACTTTGATCTC
Organism: Macrotis lagotis; assembly: GCF_037893015.1. NCBI lineage: Eukaryota > Metazoa > Chordata > Mammalia > Peramelemorphia > Peramelidae > Macrotis > Macrotis lagotis. Next base: position 133,646,450 of record NC_133661.1, on the reverse strand, counting down.
TTCATCTGTAAATTGCCTTTGCATATCCTTTGACCATTTGTCGATTGGGGAATGGCTTTTTGTTTTAAAAATATGATTCAGTTCTCTGTATATTTTAGAAATGAGTCCTTTGTCAGAATCATTAGTTGTAAAGATTGTTTCCCAATTTTTCTTTTGATCTTGGTTACATTGTTTTTATCTGTGCAAAAGCTTTTTAATTTAATGCAATCGAAATCATCTAATTGGTTTTTGGTGATGTTCTCCAACTCTTCCTTAGTCATAAACTGCTCCCCTTTCCATAGCTCTGACAGGTAGACTAGTCCTTGATCTTCTAATTTGCTTATAGTATTGTTTTTTACATCTATGTTCTGTAACCATTTGGATCTTATCCTGGTAAAGGATGTGAGGTGTTGGTCTAATCTAAGTTTCTTCCATACTAACTTCCAATTATCCCAGCTACTTTTGCATTTATCAAACAGCAGATTACTATAATCATCTCCTGCTTTTACACCTAGTCTATTCCACTGATCTACCACTCTGTTTCTTAGCTAATACCAAACAGTTTTGATGACTGATGCTTTATAACATAATTTTAGATCAGGTAGGGCTAAGCCACCTTCTTTTGTACTTTTTTCATTAAGCTCCTGGTAATTCTTGATTTTTTATTTCTCCATATGAATTTACATACAATTTTTTCTAACTCAAAGTAATTTTTTGGAATTTTGATTGGTAGGGCACTAAACAGATAGTTTAGTTTTGGTAGAATTGTCAGTTTTATTATGTTAGCCCTACCTATCCATGAGCAGTTGATATTTGCCCAGTTATTTAAATCTGATTTAATTTGTGTGAGAAGTGTTTTATAATTGTTTTCAAAAAGATTCTGAGTCTGTCTTGGCAAATAGACTCCTCCCAAGTTTTTTATATTGTCTGAGGTTACTTTGAATGGGATTTCTCTTTCTAGCTCTTTCTGTTGTTTCTTGCTAGACATATATAGAAAAGTTGAGGATTTATGAGGGTTTATTTTATAACCTGCTACTTTGCTAAAATTGCTAATTGTTGCCAGTAGTTTTTTGGATGATTTCTTGGGATTCTCTAGGTAGACCGTCATGTCATCTGCAAAGAGTGAGAGTTTTGTCTCTTCCTTCCCAATTCTAATTCCTTCAATTTCTTTTTCTTCTCTAATTGCTGATACTAACATTAGAAGTATGTTTTAACACAAGTGAGGTAGGCTATGTGATATCTCCAAGAGATTACAAGTTTTCTATAAATGGCTAAAAGGAGAGAATATGCTATGTATTTCTTCACCAGAACCAATATTCATGGTAAAAAACTATACTTTATTGGAATACTAACCTGTAGTTTTATTTCTTTTGAGAGGGTGGAGAAGGGAGGAGAGAAGCGGAACAGAAATAGAAATGATCTCTATCCAAATCAATAATACGAGCAGAGAAAGACCAGATGTGAAGCTTACAGCCATATTTTCTAAATGTGCCTTAGATTCATGAATTGTTTCCATCAGTTAAGTCACATTGCAGATTGATGTTCAAGTAGTCTGTTTTTTTTGTTTGTTATTGCTTTTAGTAACAGAGACATCCTTCCAGGGACACACACACACACACACACACATAAGGCCAGTGCCTAGCAGCTGTAAGAGGGTGGAGGATACATGGAAAAGAGACTGGAAAACTTTTTGAACCCACTCCTTTTGCCCCTCTCCATCTTCTCTTGTCTTCTAATCAACGGATATGTTTGTCAGTTTTTGTCTGATGTTGTCTTTGTTTATAACAAAGCAACACTGCCAAAAACAGGGCAGGAATACAAACTTAACTGTTTTATTTTCACTCCTTTTCATATTGAGCTCTCTATATATACTTAGTGAAAGAAGACAGACTCCAATCATTTTAAAGACAGAAAAAATCTAGTTAGATTCTCCCCTATTCTCCCCCTCCCTGCTGCCCTTGCCCAGTGGAGCAACCTGTTTACCAAACATCAAAAACTTATTGACTGTTAGTGCAATATAGTGGAAAGATGGATAGAGACTTGGTATAAAGAGGTATTCAAATTAACTGGGGAAAAGTTTAATAATTAAACTCATTGCCAGACAGAGACAGTTGGTTGGCTTGGTAAATAACATACTGGACCTGTAGTCAGAAAAAAACTGATTTCAAATCTTGCCTCAGACACTTATTAACTCTGTAGCCCCTGACAGGTCATTTAACGTCTGTCTGTCTCAGTCTCCTCAAACATATAATGAGGATCACAATAGTTTCTACCTACTAAGATTGTTGTGAGGATCAAATTAAATATTTATGAAGAGCTCAGCGTAGTGTCTGACATATAGTAAGAGCTATATAAACAGTTGTCCTCATCATCATCATAGCTTAGCTAAAGCATCATCTTTTAGTTATTTTGTTCTTAGCATATTGTAAGTGTTTGATAAATCTCAAGGTAACTTATAGAGCCTATCCATCAGTACATAATCTGGGACTGAAATGGTAAATGGAATATCTCATGGTAATTTATAGAGCCTGTTCATCAGTACCTAATCTGGGAATGAAACAGCAAATAGAAAATTATCTGACTCCAGAATTGAACTGAAAAAGAAAATCAGTCTAGATTGCCTTTTGCAGATTGCACAGTTTTTTGAAATGACTGCATGATTCTCTCAGAACAAAGCTCATCCTTTGAATAGCAATATTCTCCAATAATGCTGTATTATAAGTCAGTAGTCTCCAAAGAACTGAATTTGAAGTTTGCTCAAAGAGCAAAGGAGAGGAACATGCTAGTTGAATAGATACTTTTCAATACATTACAATTATATAATTAGCCAGGAGAAATTGTATAATGATCAGTGAATGTGTTTAAAAATGTTAATATTATTCAATGTTTCCATGGTTTATTTAAGTGAAAATGTTGAACATAGTTACCTTTGTGCGAATAGTAATGGAAATTAACTGAGACACCCATATTGGAAATGAGCTACAATATGACTATGGAAGAGAACACATTTTAGAGGCAAGTATTTATATTATATCTACTTGGTGACACTATGATAAACACTATACAAACATTATCTTATTTGGTCCTCACAACAACCCTGGGTGGTAGGAAAGACTATTATCCCCATTTTACAGTTGAGGAAACGTAGGAAGGCAGATATTAAATGACATGCTTAGTTCATATAGGTAGGCTGGATTTATAATTAGATTTCATATTTTCAAGTTGACTATTCAATCTACAGTACCATCAAGTTACTTACATATGGGGGTTGACTCCTGAATCTTGCCTTAACTCTAGTGACAGAGACAAACAATTATAATGATAGGTGGCCTGTTTTCCTCAGAATCTCACATTTTTTACTATTATCCAATTAAATCTACTTTTTTGAAAGGCAGTGGGGTTAAGTAACTTGCCCAAAGTCAAACAGCTAGATAATTATTAAGTATCTGAGGTCAAATATGAAATCAGGTCCTCCTGACTCAAGGGCTCTATCCACTGTGTGACCTAGCTGCCACCTATCCAATTAAATTGTACAGTCTATAAGGAAAAGAAAATGAAAACACAGTTGGAAGTTATATGAGAGATAATCCATACCTAAAATTCTTCATATGGCAGGCAAAGGAATATGACTACGTACGTAAAATGACTTTCCCAAAGTCACTAATTAATGACTAATTACTGGCAAAGTCATAGTTAGTCAGTGTGAGGACCAGAAGCCAGTTTTTCTAAATTTCTATTTCATTCATACTATATTTTTACTGAAATACAGATCATAAATATTACTTGTTATGTTCTTGTTAGACTAGATGCTTAGGAAGTGTTAGGTTCCTGCTGGCTAGCTTATCCTTACCCAGGTGAATGTTGAAGGGGTGGGAGACAAGGGAGACAAGGATGACAAGTTCTCCCTAAAGTTCTCAAAGATCTCTATTTATTAAATCCAATACAACTGCTTAAATATCCTCCTCAGTCCCTGGTCCACTCCCACTCCTGTGGCACTTAGTAAAACAACACTCTCATGCCAAAAGGATATCACTCAGGTGAAAAACAGGTTTACAGTACTTCTACACAATTACTGATATAGCCAACTTTCAGTTTGAATCTACGCAGGCTCAGTATCCAAAACTATGACTTTCAGATCTTATCCTTTAGGTCACTGATTTAACAATTGATAAAAAATTTTAATGGAATAACATGCTAATGCAAAGTGGCCTGGGGGAGAGTTGCAAAACATAAATAAAAATTATACTTGCGAATAATATTTGAGAAAAGAAAGATAATGTATTAAAAGGAAGGGCATATTAAGGGGAGAATATCAGAAACAGGGTAAAACATTTGAGGAGGTAGAATAGTTGGCTACTTGAGAAGTACCAAGAAAAATGCTTTGGCCAATGAATTTCTTTCCCTAAATCCCTACCTTACCTACATCTCTTTCTGAAGTTATAAGAAATTTATTCCTCTGCATTGAATATGGCAAGTTCTTTTTAAATCATGGCATTACTAGCCTTTAGTAGAATGATAAATTAGGTTCTCCCTCTTTTTGATTCTATCTCTTTTTGTGTCTTGTTCTTGATATTTTGATTCTCCCTTTCTCTTTCCCTAGGGTTCCAAAACAATAGGAAAATAATATTTTAGAAAACATTATATCTTAGGAAATAATATCTTTAGGAAATAAATAGCTTAGGAAAATAATAACTACAACAAATCACTTTCCCCTATTTTTTTTTTATTATTTTAAACAACTGTTTTATTTCTTTCCATATTTCACTGCCAAGCTATTCAAAGTGTTTCCTTCCAGGGGCAGCTAGGTGGCGCAGTGGATAGATCACTGGCCCTGGAGTCAGGAGTACCTGAGCTCAAATCTGGCCTCAGACATTTAATAATTACCTAGTTGTGTGGCCTTGGGCAAGCCACTTAACCCCATTTGCCTTGCAAAAACCTAAAAAATTAAAACAAAAAACAAAAAACAAAGTACTTGCTTCCTCCACTTCTTCATCTTCCCTTCTTATGTAACGAAAAATAGACTTCCACCTCAATAACTCTACAAATTCACTTCTCTGTAAAGTCATCAATGATCTTCTAATTGCCAAGTGCACTGTCCTTTTTAAAATCAATTAACAAGTTTTCTATTAAACATTTATTATAGGCTAGGCCGGGATACAAAGAGAACTAAGTTCATTTGTTCCTGACTACCTACACAGAGTTGACAATCTTTGCCTTCTCAAAACTCTTTTTCTCCCTCAATTTTTATGTCATTATACTCTGCTGTTTCCTCAATTACCTTTTTGACTACTCTTTTCTGATTCATTCTTAATCCAGTTTTTGGGGCAGCAGACAGAGTACAGGATCTGGAGTCAGGAAGACCTGAGTTCAAATCAAATAGTCTCAGACTCTGGACAAGTCACTTAACCCTGTTTGTGACAGTTTTGTAAAACTAGAAAAGGAAGTGTGAAATTACTCCAGTGACTTTTTCAGGATAACCCCAAATGAGATCATGAAGACTTAGGCATGATTTAAACAGCAGCAATGCCTGATTATAACCTGATGTCCAGGATGTTTGATATTCAATTTTATATGACCTAAGCTCTAATAAAACTACACTACTAGTTATTCGCCATCATTATACTATTGCTTATAGACATTCATTAAGGCTGTCTTTCAGGTAAACAATGCACTTCTGCAGCATTTGTGCCTATTGGAATAATTCTTTGCCTACCAAATGTAATTCAAATAGCATTCCCTTTTCTGATAATTTCCTATCAAAAATATTTTTCCTATTAAAATTTTTCTAGAGTATTTTGAATAGAATTTTGCTTCTTTTATTATGTATATTTCTATTAATTTTCATCATTGTTTTCTCGGTGCCTAGAAAAATCACCATATTCATTAAGTACTTTCTATGTGCAAAGCACTGTACTATGTGCTGGAAATATAAACCCAAAAGTAAGATGTTCCCTTTTCTCAAGGAACTCATATTCCAATGAAAGAGAAAACACACATGAAATATTTTAGATATAAAACAGTTGGAAAAGTCCCAGGCCCTTCAGGGTTCAGTGGCAAAACAGGTAGTAATGCCATTTTTACAATAACATTTCCACTGATAAAATCATAGCAGTTTCTAATGTTGAAACATTTAACAATGCCAGATATCCTTGTGACAATAACTTCTTTTGGATTTCTTCAGTAGCACCAGCAATAGTAATGTCTAGGCAATTTTATTCCAGAACTTGCAGCCTAAGATGATACCTGAGGAAACTGGAAGAGAAACATTGTTATTCCTGAAATTCTTGGGTTCATTGTATCGGGCTGTCTCCATCAGGACCTGAGGACAAACTGTGGTCAAATTGTTGTTGGATGGACCTTTCTCATACATACTGCTCCGGTCTCTCTCAGGTTGTTTCTACAAGTCTAGCTTGTGGATATTTGCCTATTGTTTGTACCTGATCAATAGATGTTTTTTTTTGTTAATATTATGAATGTGTATAATTCAATAATTATCTTCCATAATATAAAGCTTATTGATTTGACTGTTTCTTTCATTGGCAAATTTTGCGACCCATTGTATGTATTCTCATCATGTGCAACTCCTATTTCCTATACTGTCATCTTTAGGTAGTCTACTCAACACGGTGGGAGGCTCCCATTTGACTTTTATGACTTCGTGTGAGTGTGGTCTGGTATTTTTTATTCTCCTTATATAGCCAGCTACCTCCTTTAAACACACACACACACACACATGCATATTTGTTTAGTATATTGTTATTATGGATCTCAATATATGAGAATTAGGCATGGTGTTTTAACACATATCAAATCCTTAATCCTATCGAGCATTAAATATAATATTTCCTTTCTCTTCCACTCACTGAGTCATCCCTTGTAACAAAGAATTTTAATTTATTTCCACCTTAAATGAGACTTTTAGCATTTATGATGACCCTCAACCATATTACCACTCTTCTTTAAAAGAAAGTGGTAGTAAAATATGCTCAGTTCTTTTTCAGGACCATTCATGATAATGGAACTGAAAAACTTGGTCATGATAGTCACAAAGTGTTCATGATCATTTGTGGTGGCTTTGTTTGTTCTATTTATATCATTGTAGTCATTGTACATGTTATTGTACTGATTCTCCTTACTTCACATGCAACTCTTCCAACTCTTCTCTGAATTGTTCATATTTAACATTTCATAAGGCTCAGTTATATTGCACCATATTCTTTACTACATTTTTTGTCATCCTTCAATTGGTGGTAATCCATTTTAATTTTCAGTTGTTTTTTTTATTTTTACTATAAAAGTGTTGAGGGGCAGTTAGGTAACACAGCGTATATAGCAACAGCCTTGGAGTAAGGAGGACCTGAGTACAAATCCAACTTCAGACAATTAATATTTGTAAATCTAAATGACCTTGGGCAAGTCACTTAATCCCATTGCCTTACAAAAAAAAAGGGGTTGATATACTTAGTTCACATGGGTTCTTTTTTTAATCCTCTCTTTCTTCTTCCCTCCCTCCCTCTTTTACTTCTTTCTTTCCTTCAAAGAATATAGACATTTTAGTTCAATTTGAAAATTTCCAAATGAAAAAATCTGCTTTGAATTGTATTCTCTCTTACTGTTAGTTATGGTTGTTAAAAGTTTACAAATCTTCTTTATAGAGTTGGTTATATTCTTTGAATTCTTATCCATTAGGAAATATCTCTTGGTAATGCATCTCCATTTGTGATCAAATTTCTCTTGTGTTACATATTTTATGTGGTTTTTTTTGGACATCATTCATTGGTACCTCACTGTTTTTATTTATATCCATCATTAATCTGTTTATAAAAAATCAATGGAGCTGGAATAAGAAGAAAATATTTAAATTGGGGAGAATTGGCAGTAAATATCTCTCATAAAGGAAGTATTCAAAAGATATATACATAAAAGCAAATTTATTCCCTTAAAATAAGTGGTCAAGTGATATTTTCAAAAGAAGATATTAAAATTCCAGTATGAATAGAGTTTCAACAACCACATGAAACACTTCTTTCAATGACTAGTCAATTACACATTCAATGCAATATTTAAGATGATGAGCAAAAACTTCATCATTTTGTAATTAAAATTGTCTATTTTATCTTCTATGATCAGGTAGCTAGGTAACTATATATAGTTCTATATATTGTATTAGGCTTGTTTGTTTATCATGGCAATATCATCTACATATTTTGCTTTTTGTAAGTTTTGAAATGTTTTTGTACTTTCTGTTAATTTTGTGGGACAATGTTTTTATTCATGATGATTATGTTAGAAGCTAGCTTTTTAAATTATTTGTAGGGAATTATAATTAGTATTCTAGTTGGATCATGCTGTGAAATTCAAAGAAGGTATTTGATATACCAGTAAAAATATGCTCATCTTCTATTCAAAACAACATTGATGCCTTCTTTTTAACATCCACATCCTTCTTAGGTATCATTTCTGGAGTTCACATTAAATAAAGATTTTTGCTTGCCTAAGTCTCTTTTACTTTTATCCTTCAAATTTTAGTAGTGTATCAAATTTATATATAATTTCAACTATTTAAAGATTAAAAATGAAAAAAATTTTGTGCTTATCACAGGGTAGACATTTAATAAATGGTGATAGATTGATGATTGCCCTGCACTGGTTAGCAATACTTGGTTTTGTAATTTAGAGATGGGGATATCATTGAAATAGAGAGATAGACACTAAGTTGATAAGAGTTGTTCCCAATTTTGTTGGAATATCATATTAGGACATAATGAAAGTTTTTATTTCCTTGGTCTATTTTCATGTACATTCGTGGTTTGCCACTTGTTCTGGTCTATCTTGTCTCCTAGTGGCACCAAAACACAAAGAAGTGTCACTCAATCTATTATGTCTCCTGTTAAGCAAATCATTATGGCATATCATCATGAGGAAGGTTACCCTGTGTCACGTCATGTTTTTTTCTTTCATTTGTATGAACAGTTTCATCACCCTGATAGTGATGCTAACCAGATCAGTGCAATCTCAAGAGTCCATTCAGCACCATGTCAAGTTTCTTGCTAGGCATTTACAATTATCATTTAAGGTCTCAAGACATACACTACACATTACCCTGGCTGGCATGCACGCTCACACACAGAATTTGAAGGAGTTATTATTGTTGTACTTGTCAAGTACCAGATTAGTACAAGTAAGATTAATACCATATGTGAAGGTGGTGTTGGAAAAATGAGAGAGATCTTGTATCTTCTGGAGAGATAATTATACCACAAGAAGCAAAAGGATCTGGTTAAAACTTTGAGTTAGTAGTCTGGATTTTATTTACACTAAACTTCTAAAACTTTAAATTTTCCTCTTTTCTATTACATTTAATAAGAAAGAGAAATAATGATTATATGATGATTTTGAAGAATCCCAACATTTACCTGTATCATAAGATAATTTATAGCAGTAGCAGGAATAACTGGCAGTAAATTTACTTTGTAAATAGTGAAAGCATTTGTTATCATGTGGTAGGTTTTTTAAAATTTTGTTTTTTAAATAGGATCTCAAAAATGAATGCAGAAATCTGTACCTTTGAAAATTCAATTTGATTCAATTTAACAAACATTTATTACACACTCAACAAAACACTGTATTAGATCCAAGGAATGGTCCCTGGATTCAAGGAGCTATATTGTTTGGGGGTGGATTACAATATCTATACAAAAAACAAATAGGAACTTATAAAAACTGACTTCAAGAGAAAGACAATGTTAATAATTAAGCAGATTGAAAAAGGTATCTTATAGACATGTGAGTTGTTCTTTGAAGGTAGGGATTATGAAATGCAGAAGTGAGTAGATACGAGTAGATATTATATGACATTTATGGGAAATAACTTCTGAAGATGGAATATACTATACAGGGAGAAAGAGAAAGTCACATTCACTAGAACATAGATTGCATGAAAAAAATAGTATTAGATGATTAGAAACATCGGTGTGTGCCATATTTTGTGAAAGTCTTTAAAGGCCACTTGGGATTTTGTTTTTTCTTGAAAAACAGTAATGAACAAACATGTTTAAGTCACGTCTGGGTGATTGTAGGGGGTGGTAGTGGTGGTTGTGACCTGGGAAAGAAAGGGATAGATTTGCATTTTAGATACCATCAATGTGTAGCTTTGTTGCCCTTAAATTGTTCTTATTCACAGATAGAACCAGTAATTTTGTTGTTCCCTTAGGAGCAGAGGGAGTTCCATTGAAGTGGCAAACTCTTTATGGATTTAAGATAGTAGACAAGCTTTTTTTCTCTAAGCTTTCGCACAGCAGTGTTCATCTCATTAGTCTTTAGAGGTATAGTTAGCTCTGAGCTCCCATATTTACCAGCCCCTTCACAAATTGATGGATAAGCTTTAAGCACTGACCCTATATTTTTTACATCATTTTTTTTACATCTAAGTATAGAACCAACAAATATAATTAAAACTGAAAATACATTTAAATAGCTACTGCTATTTATATGCTATTTAAATTCCAGGGCACAGTTCAAGGTACTAAATTGAGCCTTTACCATCCCCCCATAAGTCATAGTCAAATCAAAGAGGTAAACTGAATGGTAGGGTCAAGTGAATAGAGGTTATCAAATCTGAGAAGCTCATTTTACAATTTAAAAAAAAAAACAAGAAAGCTCACTCCCGAGTTAGAAATGGAGTACCCTGAAGTTGAGTCTTGTGCTTTCTCCTATACCTATTATAGGAATTTTCAAACTATATAAATAGAATATATTCTGAAGTAGAACACTGCATACCTTTACATCAACATTGTGCGAGGATCAACTAAGTTCTTAAGAATACAGAAATTAGGGGCAGCTAGGTGGCGCAGTGAATAGAGCACCTGTTCAAATCTGACCTCAGACCCTTAAAACACCTAGCTGTGTAACCTTGGACAAGTCACTTAACCCCATTGCCTTAAAAAATACAACAATTAAAAGCAATTTCAAAAGACTGATAGCAAATGCCATTCACATCCAAATATTTTTTGCTTTTTCTTCCTCATAGTTGTCCTACTTTATTCTGATTCTTCTTTCACAGAACAACATATATATATATATATATATATATATATATATATGTATATATATATATATGTATATGTATATGTATATGTATATATATGACACAATTATACATGTAAACCTATATCACTATATCAGACCCCTTGCTCACCTAGGGTATGGGGAAGGAAGGATGGGATAGAGAAATCTTTTCAAAGATCAGTGTTGAAAACTATCTTTAAATATAATTAAAATAAATTTAAATTAAAAATATCTTTTTGAGAATTTAAGAATAATAAACCTTTAGTTGCTTGCAACTAAATCATATACTTAGAGCTAGAAGTGACCACAAAGATATTCATTTTATAGCTGAGAAACTGAGATCCAGACAAATGAAATGAATTGCTTTTGGTCTCACAGGCAGTAAGTAGTAGAGCATTTTAATAGACACTCTCTGATTCTAGATACAGCACTGTTTTCATAGCAATGAATTATTGCTTGTTTAACAAACCGACAAATACTGGTAGAAGACAAGAGAATTATTTTGGACTAAAATGGTGTGGTTGAAAACTTGGTGCAATTATTTCCCTGGGTTGTTTTAAATATTTGGTCCCTCCAGATCATTTCCAATGTCAGCTGTGCAATGTTCTTCAAAAGTTTTATTACATTTTAAAATTCAAATTCATTTATTTTCTGGACCTTATTTTATCTCTCATATTCCATTGCCTTCCCACTGAAGAAAAAAAAAAGAAAAATTAACTTCTTCAAAAAGGCTCTATGCAATATAGAATTATACCAGGAGGTGGCAACCTAAGCCTATACAATTCTTTGGACAATTCCTGAATATTGGCAGGAGGTGGCATCATTCTATCATATTCAGAGTTGAAGGGGAAAAAAAAAGACAAGAACACCTTCCAAAAAAGGAAAAAAGAGGAAGAAAAGGGGGATTCTGAATCTGTTTTTAGAAGTGTCACAAGTTAAGTTTTTAAAAGTGTGATTTTTCTTTTAGTAGAGTTGGACTTAAATAGAAACACAGAATGGTCAGAGTAGGTAATTACTGGGGTAATCAGAGGTTCTGGGTATTTCGAGAAAAAGCAAACAAACTGACAAAAGTGAATCAACTGAATAATAATAGAATTTTGTTAGTAATACTGCACAATCATATGAATGAAAGAATACAGAACAGATTTTTAGTTAGTATAACACAATGACAGTCCTTGGAAAGGTTGGAGAGAGAGAGAGAGAGAGAGAGAGAGAGAGAGAGAAAGGGGAGAGAAAGGGGAGAGAGACAGACAGAATGACAGAGAGAGACAGAGAGGCAATGACAGACACAGAGAGACAGAGATAGACAGAAACAGAGACCAAGAGAAACAGAGAGAAACAGAAATAGAAATAGAGACAGAGAGAGACAAAGAGGCAGAGTTCAAAATGGGAGACACCCCTCCTCCTGGCTTAATGTAGAATTATATTGTTGTGCCTCATTGAAACTACAATCAATGATCTTCAGAGCAATTAAGTAATGGGAAAGATCACTGGTTGCAAAAGCAGAAGACCTGAGGTGCAGCTTCAACATTTACTGTTTGAATGATTCTAGGCAAGTTATTTAATCTGCCTAATATGTTATTATCTTTAAAATTGACAGTATAGTACAATGGAAAGAATGCCAGTTTGGAGTCAGAAAAGCATGTCTTCAAATCAGTTAAAAAACTAGCTTGTTTATTATCTACCCATGTAGCTTGAAAAATCATTAAATCTTTAAATCATTAATTAATAATTAATAAATCATTAAATCCTCCTTTTGTTCAGTGGTTAAGTGAAGGTATCAGACTAGATGACCCCTAAAGATTATTCCATTTTTAAGTCTATCATTAACAGAGGCATATTTCATATAATCATTGTGAAGAAAGTTATTTGTAGACTTTAAAGCCTAAAAGAAATATGGCTTGTTGAAGGAAGTTATGGGTCAGAAAATATTGCTCTGAAGCAGGCTCCTAAATGAGGGAAACTTTCAATTATCATCAAAATTATTTACTATCATATTATTTTACTTTTACAGAAGCAGAAAAGTGCTTCTATTGCTAGTACAAAAATATTTATATATATAATTAATTAATTGATACAATTTTCTCCTAAAGTTTATTTACTTTTGTTGATTAATAGATTTGCAAATTCCTTTCTTTGGTGCATTGATATAATCATAAAATCAAATATTGTTTTGATTTATTTTTATAATAATTTTATAATAATTCATTAATTTAAATGGAAATTTTTCTTATTCAATCAAACAAGATAGGCAAAAATGTAGTTGAATGACAGTTATGACACTAAAATGAAATTTTCTATTTATATATAGAATCAAGGGCACCATATATATGCGTCTATGTATATGTACAATATATGTTCTGGACTCATCAGGATTTTAAAAATTAGGAATATAGTCTCATTTTTCATCATTAAAAACAAATTAATTTTTGTAATCATTCAGTTTAATTCTTGCCATATATTACAAATTTCTGCTTCATAGAAAAATTGATTTCCTTGGAATATTATTGGTCCTGACCAATTCCACATGTTTTCATTTTAAAATGGGAACTATAAAAAGGGTCTTCCAATCAGTTAATGCTAGGAAAAAGAGGATGGAGCCAAGATGGCACAGTATAGGCAGGCTTTCCTCAAACCTCTACCACCACCTACTGGCAGGGAACAGATATTACATTCAGTGAGAAAAGTCTCCAACACCCCCTACTAGCCACTCAGTGAGCAAAGCCTTCAGCACCCCCTACTGGCTAGCTGTAGATACCACACTGAGTGAGTAGAGCCTTTAGGGATCTCAATACCAAACCTCTGTCTTTTGACCAGAGCTTAATAGAAAATTTGGACTTCAAACAGGAGACTCAAGAGACATATGAAAAGGTAAAATTTTTAAAAAGGGGGGGGAGGGAAAAAACTGTTATCAAATAAGATGAAACTGGCAATATCCCTACCTGGAAGAAAGACTTTAACAACTCTTAAGAATTGTAACTCTAGGGGTGGCTAGGTGGCGCAGTGGATAAAGCACCAGCCCTGGAGTCAGGGTTCAAATCTGGTCTCAGACACTTAATAATTACCTAGCTGTGTGGCTTTGGGCAAACCACTTAACCCCATTTGCCTTGCAAAAACCTAGAAAAAGAATTGTAAATCTAAGGGCTTTTTGCAATAGAAGGAAAGAAGGGGGAGCTGAGAACCACCTGAATCTTACTCTCATTGATTAGCCTTAATTTTACATACACACACTCAGTTAAGAAACTTATCTTACCTTAAAAGTGATTAAAAGGGAAAAGGGGAGGGGGAGAAAAGGAGGATCAACAGAAGGAAGGGAAGGAGGAAGTGGCAAAGGAAAAGGGGTAAAAAGGGGAGGAGTTGATATAGGATGGTAAACACATTGAAGGTGGGGTATTCAGAAATAAAACACTGGGGAATGTGGATAAAGGGAAAAAAGGGGGGGAATACAAACACAGAGGGAATATAACAGCAACAGCAACAAAGAGTTAGTAAATATAACTTTGAATGTGAATGGGATGAACTCTCCCTTAAAAATGTAAGCAAATAGCAGAGTGGATTAAAAACCAGAATCCTCTAATATGCTGCTTACAAGAAACTCATCTGAAGCAGAGAGATACATATAGAGTAAAGAAAAAAGTTGGATCAAAATATATTTTGCTTCCACTGAAGTGGAAAAAAAAACAGGGGTAGCAATCCTTACCTCAGACAAAGCAGCTACAAAATAGATAGTGTTAAAAGAGATAAGGAAAGAAATTATATCCTCCTAAAAGGTACAATAGAACAATAAAGTAATTTCAATACTAAATATGTATGCATCCAATGGTATAGCATCCAAATTCTTAGGGCAGAAGTTGAAGGAGTTACAGGAAGACATAGACAGCAAAACTCTACTAGTGGGAAACCTCAACTTCCCACTCTCAGATTTACATATAATTCCAATTATGAAATAAACAAGAAGGAAGTTAAGGAAAAGAGTAGAAATCAAAGTGATAGTAAGCATTGAACTGCAGAGGCTGTGTAAGATAGCCATACACATTGAATGGTTTTCCATTTGTTTAGAAAAGTTTTATGCCATAAATCGTACATATCCATTGTGTGAAAATCTACTATTAGATTCTTATTTACTTGGGGTTTTTTACATCTCCTGTAGCAATCAAACATTTCCAAGTGATACTGTATTACCTAAATGAGTTAGATACTGTATTTGAGTACATTGAAGCTTTCCAAGGAATCTTCCCCTTAAAAGTTCATAGGATTCTTGTAAACTTGGGTAGGAAAAAAATAACTCACTAATCTGCATTTTAAAATTAGTATTTCTTTTAATTATGAATATAAATAACTAATATTCTGTGAAAAGATCTGTAAATTTCTCCAAATTGTCAAAGGGTTCCATGACACAAAAGCTTAAGAAGCACTAGATTCACAAGTATCTTAACACTTAACAGCAATTAAAAGCCTTGGTCATCTAGAGAGGGACTCTAGACCAGAGAGTCTTTATGATAGCTTGGGGAGATGCGTGATGAAAATGGAAAAGAAAAACTTTTCTTGACTTACTCATGATGAGGAGCATCATGAATTGGTGCCTAGTCTTCAGTAGTTTCATCTTTTTCCTCCTTCTAATGAAGAATATGAATGTTTTGTCATAATCAAAGGTTCACAGTTTTTCTTTTAAAAGTTTTCCTCTTTCATACACTATAAACAAGCTTATGATAAGACAGTAGATGATATTTTTTCTTCATTCTTGAAGAAGACCCTGACAATAAGGCGGTGATGCCATGACAAGCACATGAATTCAATTTGAGTGAGGTGGGTGGGGGCTGTGGTAAGTCATCAGTCTCACTTTCTTTTCCAGAGTCATCTGAATGCTGAATACCAGATATGAATCAGGATGACTGGAGATGGCCATAGATGTGAATGAATCAAGGTTAAGTAATTTGCCCAAGGTTATACAGCTGGGAAATGTCAAGTGTTTGAGGATGAATTTGAACTCCTGTCTTCCTGACTCCAAGGCCAGTGCTCTATCCACTGCACCACCTAACTGCCCCAAGAGAGTGGATAGGAAGTTAACAAGAGGAAGTTGTCTTTTGAGTTAATTTTGATGATGCCATCATATTTTGAAGGGGGCCTAGTAAAGAGCATTTTTTAAAATTATTTTAACATTCATTTAAAAAATTGAACTCCAAATTCTCACCTCACCTCATGCCTATGCCCTACCCTTAAAAAAGAAAGCAATATATCATTTAGTCCTCAGGAGTAATACAATACTTATTCCTATGTCACTGTGTTGCAAAAAAAAAAAAAACAAAAAACTATAAAAAGCCAATAAACCCCAAAAAAGAAAAAGAAAGTGAACCAAAAAGTAAGTTAAATTCTATAGTTAGAGTTCATCAGTTACCTCTGGAGATAGATAGCATTTTGGAATTTTTTTGGATTGTTGTATTGGTTACTAGCTAAGTATTTTACATTTGATCATCAATATAATACTACTGTGCATGGTGTTCCCTTGTTTCTTCTCACCTCACTCTGTATCAGTTCATATAAATCTTCCTAGTTTGTTTTTTTTCTGAGAACATCCTCCTTGTCATCTCTTATTAGCTCAAGTATTCCATCATAATCATATGCCATAACATGAAAAGCCTTTCCTCAATTGCAGAGCATTCCCTCAGTTTCCTTTTTGCCATCAGAAATAGAGTTGCTTTAAATATTTTCGGTATGTATAAGTCTTTGATCTCTTTGTGATACAGACTCAGTAGCATTATTGTTAAATTCCAAAGCTCAAAGGGTACTAACTTATAAGAACAATAAATATAATATCATTTCTGGAGTATTAGAATATTGTATATGAAAAGACTGCTCCAAGTTTTGATTTGGTAATTTCTCATAGAAAGATAGATATGTGATATCTATACTATATGACTATATTATATTCTTTGACATTATATTATAAGACAAGGACAGTTCACTTCTCAATTTTGGAAGTATGTGAATGGTTACAGGTGAAGGTGACATCTGAAGATCTTTCATGATAGCAAATTCTGTGTTCATTGTTAGGATGGATATGTATTAAATCTTAATTGCAGGGTGAGCTATACCTAGTTACATGTTCAGCAAAACAGAGTGATTAATTTTCATGTGGTCAACACTAAGTGATGAAGAACCTATGGATTTCTCTATTTATTTTAATTTTTAATTTAGAGAATAAAATAAACATTTTCATAATACTATATAATAAAAAATGATTGAATTTGAAACTACAAATCCATTGTATACAACTTGCTATTCCTTTTAAATATATGATAAATTTTCAAGTAAATTCCTTTTTTCCTTTTTTACCCTCCTTCCCCTAGAGATGCCCACCATTAGACACAAATATGTATATATATGTAAAATTATGTACTATAATTTTGAGAGATTTACATTAATATAAATTTTTAAAAGATTTTGATTGTTTTCTAGCCAAGTGAGGTTTAACACTTTATGTGTTATATACAATCTACAATGAGTTAGACCCACATTTCTCTACCACAGTTTTATAATAATTGTTTGATTTTTCAAAGGCAAAAACTGTATTTTTCATTTCATTTGTATCTATATTATGTCCAAAATAGTTCAGTCAGTTAAATCAGTCATTTTCTTGTTGTGGAATTGTAAAAGACAATATCAGTACTTAGAATGAGAAGTGGAAGAGACTTTACAGGTTCTCTCATCCAACCCTTCATTTTATAAATGAAGATTGATGAGAGGGTAGGTCTATTTACTCATGATCCCACAGCTAATACATGAGTCTGAAGGATTCAAACATGTGTTTGACTGATCCCAAGGCTGAAGCTCCAGTCACTATACTACCTCAAACCATAATTATAAATCTAGAAGTTAAGTGGCACAGTGATTAGATTGCTAGGCTTGAAGGCAGGAAGCCCTGAGTTCAAGTCTGGCCTCAGACATTTATTATCTGTGTGAACATAGACAGATTTATTCTCTCTGCCTGAGTTTCCTTATCTGTATAATAGAGACAATAATAGCATTGTTGTTGAGGATCAAATAAGATAATTGTAAAGAACTTAGCACAGAGCTTGGCACAGGGTAAGCACTAATAGATGTCATCATTATTGCTACCATTGTTATTGGTGACATTTTCTTCCTGTTCTTTCTCTTGTTCTTGTTCTTCTTTTTCTCCTTCTTTCTTTCTCCTCTTGCTCCTCCTCCTCCTTCTTCTGCTTTTCTTCTTCCCCTTCTTGGTCTTGTTCTTGTTCTTCTCCTTCTCCACTTTCTTCTATGCTTTCTCCATCTCCTTCTTCTTCCCTCTCTAATTCAGGAGAAAACCAAGAGGTAAAAAAACCATGTATCTTATTTTTAAATCCTTAAAACTAATTTAAAATCAGCAATTTTGTCTCTAAATTTTATATGTTTCTTCTTGGATAAAATGTCAGTCTCCTGCAATGCACCTGTAAATTGATGGTAAATTTTTTAAATCTTGCCATATGCAGTGGTGTCATAGACCTTGAGGAAAGGACTTATGAACAAAGTTCTTTATTTAGACTTCAATAAGATATAACCAAAGTAAGCATCAAGTAGCTCAAAGACTTGAAAAGCTATTTTTTAGCTTGTTCTTGTGTTCACAACTTTCAAAGTATTTGCCCCTAAAATTAATCAAGGATCAAATTCATCAAGATATCAAAGTGGACACCAACACACTTAAACTTCTGAGTTTAAATTTTTGTTTACCTCTCTAGTACTCTCCCAATGAACTGTGAATCTAACAGATCATTTATCAGACTTCATGTTCTGTATTTAAGCAACCATGTCTTCAACCTTAAATTCAATTATCTATTATAATCTTATAAAACTATCCAACATCTTAAATCTTGATGAATCTCAGTGTGTATGAAATGAATCCTGTTGAAGAAAAATGGTTATCAAATACAAAAGTTATTTCATGTTTGGCACTATCTCTCTCTCTCTCTCTCTCTCTCTCTCTCTCTCTCTCTCTTCCTCCCCCTTCCCTCTCTGTCTCTTAGGAAAAAATCATTAGATATTATTGAAATGAGTCTCTATCAAATTCCTATTTAAATAAATGAAAATGTTGATGACTTGGGCTAAATGAAGCAGAGCCTTTCTGTTTACATTAAATTATGTACAATTTAGAAAATGAATGGTAGAATGTGCCTCAGGGAAAAATATCATTGAAATGAATTAACAGCTTAATAAATGATCATTAAAGCCTGTTTGAGAAACTTGACCAATTCACAATATAATGAGATATTTTCATCTGTCCATACTCATATCTGTTCTTTTAAGGTGACTAATCCTAAACCTATTTTTAGCAATTTTTCCTTACATATGGATAGCCAAGTGCCATATGTCTAAGAAAGAATAAAAAGAAATTAGCAAATTAAAGAGAAAGTTTATGTTAAAACTGAATATTAGCAAGCTACTTAATCACTCAGTGTCTCAGTTCCTTCATCTTTATAATGAGGATACTGAACTTAGTGGTCTCTCAGGACCTTTCAAATTCTAAATCCATGATCCTTTGTAAAAATTTATACTTAAATATATCTCATCCTGTTTTTATATGTTCATCTCATATATTGTCTTGTTATTGAATTTTCTAAAAACCATTGGTACCAACTAAATGAATGAATGAAAGTAACAAATTAATACTGATTGGGATTCTATCAGGTTTAGAGAGAAACACACACACACACACACACACAAAATCCAAACTAGATTAGGGTCATTAGACCTTAGTCAAAGATAACAATATTATTTTTCATCTTGGAAAACAATCCCACCTCTCAGTTTTTTAAATGACTACTGTATCCATGCTTCTTGTTTTATGGAATAACCTTATCCCAGATGTTCTTTTGTTATGGACCTCTTCTCTTAGTTTCAGTCTTCTCCTTCAACCCCTGCATGGCTGTAGATATATTTCTTTTATGGTAGATCTAAATCTCTGTCCTCTGCACCAAAAATTACTCCCATATACTACTTTTTCCTGCAGTTATTTGATGAATCAATAATTACTGCATGCCTACTACATGTAAGAGAAACTGGATAAAATGATAATAAATTAAAACAATCCCTAATCACAAGGAATCATACTTCTAAATGGGGAGAATGCATATTCATACATGAAATGGTATTAATCCATCCCTAGTTATGGAATTGCACCTTACCTTTGCTCTCTAAGCTTGATAGGCTCCCAATCTGTCCTATATAGACATACATTTATATATCAGCTAAATATAAAGAGAATAAACAAATGAATACAAGGAGTCAAATGCAGAAAGGTATGAGGAAAAGGGATTAGGTATCAGCTGAGGGAATCAAAAAAAGGTTTTCTATAGAAAATGGTGTTTAATTTGAATTTTGAAGGAAAAGAAGGATTTTATGACATGGGGGTAAGGGGGGAGGCACTCCAGACGTGGGGGATCAAAAGAACAGTGGCATAAAGATAGAAAACAGCATGTGTGAGAAACAAAAAAAAAAATCATAATTCAAGTTTGCTCTGATCTCAGAGTGCATTATGTACATATTGATGTTGTAAGGGCCTATTGGGACAAGGTTATAAAAGATTTTTTAAAATACGCAGAATACTTTATACTTTATCCTATAGGCCAGAGGGAACAACTGAATTTATTCAACCCAATTCAGGAGCGACATGGGTGGATCTATGCTTAATTAAAACCATGCTAACTGTAATATAAAAGAAGAATTGAAGAGAGAAAAGTCTTGAGACAGGATGATCAAGCCAAGAAGTTTTAGTTATTATTCTATTTGTAAATCAATCAATCAATCAATATTTATTAAGCACTTACCATGTATTAGATACTGTGTAAAGCATCAGGGATACAAAAAGAGGCAAAAGCCCTCAGGTCACTTACAATCTAATAGGGAAGATAACCGGCAAAGTGTGTACAGATTTATATATATACATATACATATACATATACATATACATATACATATACATATACATATACATATACATATACATATACATATACATATACATATACATATACATATACATATATATACATTATATGTGTATGTGTATATAATGTGTATGTGTGTATATGGTATAAACTTTATACATATATAATACATATATATAATGTATATGTATAATTATATATAATATATATGATATATAGTATAAACTTTATACAAATATATGCACACACATGTATAAATGTGATACACACAAAACAGATTATAGAATTGATAAATAAAAAGTAATTAACAGAAAGAAGGTACTAAGATATTTAGAAGGACATTATGAGGAAAATTTCCAGTAAAAGAAGTAATTTTCCTTAGAATTCAAGAAAGCCAGGGAGTTCAGTAGTGAGAATAGAGTAGGGAAAACACTCCAAGCATGAGGGACAGCCAAGAAAAAAGCTCAGGTCTGGGAAATAGAGTGGTTTCTTTGTACAATAGCCAGATTCCAGTGTCACTTGATCACATTTTATGTGACAGAAAAAAAGGTATAAAAAGACTAGGAAGGTAGGAAGGGGAACTAGGTTATGAAGGACTTTGATTATCAAATGGCAATTTGTGCTTGAGCCTAGAAGCAATAGGGAACCACTTAGTTCACTGAGAGGGGAAGGGGGATGGTGACATGGTCATACCTGTGTTTTAGGAAAATCACTGGAGTGGTTGAAAATATATTGCATTGAGGAGAGCCTTGGAGGAAAGATCCATTGCTAGACTATGGCAATAATCTCAGCATGAGGCAATGAGGACTTTCATTAGAGTGATAATAGAGACAGAGGAGTAAAGTGTATATATTTAAGAGTTGTTCCAAGATAAAATCAATAGGCCTTAATAACAAAATGTAAATGGGAGGTGAGATATAATGAGGAGTTCAGGAGATATCCTATATTGCAAGTCTGAAGGTCAGGGAGAATGGTTTTGCCTTCTACATTAGTGAAAAAAGTAGAAGGATCATGAAAACTCTTCCATATTTATGTGATTAAAAAATTCAAGCATTTAAAGTAGGGAATCTAGACAAATGATAATACAATATTTTGGTTTATCACAGTCACCCAAAAGAATAGGTTGAAAAGCACCAGTGATAATTAAGTTCCTTTGCCATCATTAACACCTTGGAGTTGAAGTTGGTAGGTTACCAAAAGGCTTTTCTGTAGATGAACTAGTTGTTGTACAATGACAGCCTTCTAAAGCCAAAGACAATATGAAATGCTTCAAAAAAACTCTCATCAAATTTTTAATTCCCAGAAGTATTTTGATGAGGATAAGGAATTAGGGAATGATATAGACTAATTTAGAAGGCATTCAACCAATCCAAAGTCAAAATCTTTCAAAAATAGCATTTGTTTTAGAAAACAGGAATGGAAAATTAGTTGATTTCAGTAGAAGAAAGGTGAACTGGGTGTGCCAACCATCACCATTTGTTTTTCAAAATATATTTTTATTTATTTTATAAAATCTTACCAATTACATATAAAATTTTTGACACAAATTACAAAAAAAATTTTGAATTCCAAATTCTTTTCTTCCATCTTGTCCCTGCCCCACCCAATGAGAAGGAAAGCCTTATGATACTGATTATACCTGTGGATTCATACAAAGCACATTTCTATATTAATCATGTCACAAAAGAAAATACACACAAATTAAGAAAGTCAAAAAGTATGCTTTGATCTCCAATCTGAGTTCATCAATTTTTTTCTCTCTGGAGGTGAATAGCAATTCACATCAAGGTCCTTTGGAATTGTCTTGGATCATTGTCTTGAACAGAGTAGCTAAGTCTTTCACATTTGATCATTCTTACAGTATTGCTGATACTATGTACAATGTCCTGCTTCTGCTTACTTCATATTGTATTAGTTGATGTGTCTCCCTAGATTTTTCTTAACCCATTCTATTCAATAGTCCTGATAGTATCATAGTATTCCATCACAATCATGTATCACAAGTTGTTACTCATACTTGTACAGGTTCTGGACAATGGACAATGCTCTCATACGTTCTAATTCACCAACGGAGTGAAACAGGGCTATGTGCTTGCTCCCATGCTTCTTAGTGTGATGTTTTCAGTGTTGCTGTCTTCAGTGTCCTTTCAACAAGGACAAAAATGGTATCAAGGTTAGTTACTGCGCTAATGGTATTTTAACTTGGAAATACAAGCCAATACTAAAGTGAAGGAAAGTTGTTGGGTGACATATTGTTTTGAGATGATTGTGCACTCAATGTAGCCTCTGAGGTGCAACAGAGTGTGAATCGATTCTCTGTCACTTGTGCCAATTTTGACCTGATAATATCAAGAACAAAAAAGGTTCTGTATCACCCAGTACACCATCCATACATAAGAACCATCAGTTACAGCAAAGGGAGAAATTTTGAATGCTATGGATAAGTTCACTTACTTTTGTAGTGAATTATAAATTATAAATTATGAGGTTGACACATGTATTGTTAGAGCTAGTGCTATGTTTGGAAGGCTATGAAGGCAAGTAAGTGTAGGAGAGAAGAGGTGTTATTGCTGCTTACTAAACTGAAAGTCTACAAAGTCATTGTTCTGACCTCATTGTTGTGTGCTTGTGAAACCTGTTGTATACCAGAAAAATGCGGGAAACTGAACTGCTTCCATTTGAATTGTCCTAGGAAGAGACTTAACAAAATAGGGTACCAGACAGGGAGATTCCTTCTTGAGGTATAGTGCCACATATTCAGACTCCACATAAGAAAGCACACTCTGATGAACTGGCCACATCTGTCAATTGATAAACATAAAGGACTATTGCATGTAAAACTCACACAGGGATGTGAACACACAGAGGTCATAAGAAATGATTCAAGTGCACTTTCAAGATCTCTCTTGAAGAACTTTGGAATCCATTGTGAAACATGGCAGACACTGACCTAGAACCACCCAGCATGGTGTGCTGGGATTTATAAGCAAAGAAATATAGTAGTTCAAAAGAAGTGTGAGATGAACAAATTTAGAGATATATTCACACATTCATATTCAGGTGTACTAAATATGTTCAACCTGTCGTAGAGCCCCCTGAGCTCATGTTGGTCTGTTCAGGCACAGCTGGTCACACATTGTAACATGACCATGATACAGTGATGAGGGTCCTCTTGGAGCATCAAGAACCACAACTTGTTTAACCATTCCCCAATTGATGGACATTCCCTCAATTTCTAATTTTTTTCCCATCTCAAAAAGAGTTGTTATAAATGTGTTTTGTACAAATAGGTATTGCTCCCTTTTCTTTATCTCTTTGGGATATTAGTGGTATTAGTGGGTCAAAGGATATGCCCAGCTTTATTATCCTTTGGACATGGTTCTAATTTTTTTTTTCAGAATGTTTGGACCAGTTCATAACTCCACCAAGAGTACTTTAATATCCCATTTTGCACATAACCTCCAGCATTTGTCATTGTTCTTTTCTGACACATTACCCAATCTGATAGGTAAGGGGTTTCATTATTTATTCTTCATTTGAATATCTGCTTCTGCTTTAATGAGTCTTTCACTGAAAAAGCAAACAATGAGAAATAAAATACTCCTCTTCCTGGGAGATCTATTAAAAGACAAATATGCCTAACAGCAAAGATGCTTCAGAATAAAATATGAACTTCTGGCAAAGTAGGACCTTAAGGGAAACAATTCTCTTTATAAAAAATAGAAAGTCAAATCCTGAATGGTAGACAGTTAGAGATGAAAAAGACCTCAAAGAAAACACACTCTAAAAAAGAATGAGAGAGCTGATGACCCTGGAAGTTAACTAATGTGTCCGATGTCACAGTAGTCTTGAGGGGGAGATAGCACCAGATGTGGCACTGGAATCTAAGAATTCTAGCTTTCTAAACCCTCTACAATATATGGCTAATAAATGACTTGTAGAAAGTCATCTTCTCACAGGGATAATTTCTATATTAAAGGATAAAACAGGGAAATCACAGAATCATTTTCATTCAGATTTTAAGAATTTTCAAATTCATCATGAAACTTAAATAATATATAATTCCTTAAGGTTTTCAAAGTACTTTACATACAATATTTCATTTAATTTCATAATAAGATTAGGATATAGGAACTATATTTCTAAAGATGAGGAAACTGAGGCTCAGAAAGATTCAATGACCTTCCTGCTTTCATAACTATTCTGAAACTATGTGAGGCAGAATTAGAATCCAGTTTATATCTGCTTCCCAGTACCAGTTCATGGTTCTATCTTTAAATAATGGTGTTCAAAATGAAGAGTCATGGCATGATTCTTATTTTACATTTACATATTTTATATTACATTCCTAATCTTAATGGAATTTCTGTAACTGACATAAAGCACATCTTTGAGTTGAGGATCTCTCCCTTGATGGACAAGTACTAGGGCAAATTTATCAGATCATTTCTTCTGAAAGTGGAATTGTGGTGGTGTTTTTCTAACTAGTCCCTACTCATTCATGCATGTATAATCGGCAAAATTAGTAAAGGTTTATGTTACCCTAATTCTGGTTATTCTTTCTTAAGACACAACTCTTAATTAGGACAAAATTTTCCCTTATTAGGACAAACTTTGGAATTTAGCACCATGTTTAATTCTTTATTAAGGTCAAATTCAGGGAGGTCATCACTAAATATATATATATATATAAATATATATATATATATATTTATATATATATATATATATATATATATATATATATATGTATATATATATATATATATATATATAAACTCATTCTATACATCTATATATCAGTTCTGTGACTTTTATTAACTAATCAGAGGGTGGCAGACAGTCCTTAGGATTGTTTCCAATGTAATCAAACCACCACTCCTTTGACTCTTCAAACTCAAAACCCAGCTATTCTCCATCAACTAGAGATCCCTCAGGGGATTTTGTCAGTAAAATCTTCCTTTCTCTTCATCCTTTTGTGATAGTGTTAGGCATAGATTCTGCCTTCAGGGGGAAGTGGTCAGTGAATAAGCATATCTCCTCCTCATTTTTGTTGGACCATAAGATGTTACACAAGTTGAATAGACTTATAATCTCTATTACTGTTCTCATTTATGTCATCTTCTTCCCTCCCAAACTCACCTTTCTTTTGAATTCCCTCTTTCTTCTAGTCACTCACCCTAAATATACTATCAGTTGTCAAATTCTGTCATCTCTACTTTTCTTCCTTCTACTCATAGATGTGATACTTGAGTTCAAACCTGATATCTCATTTGTGCTGTTGAAAGAGACTTGTAATTGGTCTCCCTGGCTTGAATTTGATCCACTTCAATCAACACACAAAGAGATTTTCCTAAAGCCCAAATCTGAGCACATCATATATCTATTAAAGTACGCTCCATGAGTGCTCTATCAATTAGTACAGATTTTCTGGCTCTGTTAAACTTTTCAAAATAAATTTTTAAGTTAAAAAAATAAAAGAAAACTGAAAAAAAGTTAAGAAAAATGTAGGCAACAGCAAACTATTAAAACATCTATACATTATTCCACTAATAATGCAATCTCAAAGGTCTTCAGACTACATTTTTAACTTTCCAAGCAAAGGTTTCTGGTCCTATCACTAAGATATCTTTTTGTTCTTTTTTTGGTAAATAGCATTTTTTCCAATTACATGTAAAGATAGTTTTCAACAGTCATTTTAAAAAAAGATTTTGTGTTTCAAATTTTTTCTCTCTCTTTCTCTTCCAATGTCCCTCCCCAAGAGGGCAACCAATCTGGTATAGATTATAATATGTGTGATTATGTAAGCATTAGTCATGTTATGAAAGTAGAAATAGAACAAAAGAGAAAAGTCACAAGAAAAACAATGAAATGAAAATAGTATTCTTCAATCTGCATTTAGATTCATGACTTTTTCCTCTGGATATGGATAGTTTTTCCCTCATGAGTCTTTTGAAATTGATGGGTTACTGAGTTACTGAGAAGAGCTAAGTCAATCATAGTTGATCATTGCACAATGTTGCTGTTAC
The DNA here is from genome assembly GCF_037893015.1 of Macrotis lagotis. Taxonomy (NCBI): domain Eukaryota; kingdom Metazoa; phylum Chordata; class Mammalia; order Peramelemorphia; family Peramelidae; genus Macrotis; species Macrotis lagotis. The sequence continues at coordinate 133,619,437 of NC_133661.1, read as the reverse complement.
TGTGCACAGTGTCCTGGTTCTGTTCACTTCATGAGACATCAGTCCAAGTAAGTCTTTCAAGGTTTTCTGGAATCTGCCTTCTGATCATTTTTTTCTGTTTATAGTATTACATTTAAAAATAGTTTTTAACAGACAATTTTGTAAGATTTTGAGTTTCAAATTGTTTCTTTCCCTCCTTTCCCTCTCTCCTCCCCAAAACAGCAAAATAGGTTATGTGTGAACAATCATTTTCCATATTAGTAATGTTGTGAAAGAAGAATCAGAACAAAAGGGAAAAAACATGAGAAAGAGAACAAAACAAAAAAATTAAAAAGTAAGATAGTATGCTTTAATCTGCATTCAGACTCCATAGTTCTTTCTTTGGATGTGTATGGTATTATCCATCACAAGATTTTTTAGAATTGTTTTTCATCATGGTATTGTTAAGAAGATCTAAGATTGTCATAGTTGATTATAATACACTGTTAATGTATACAATATTTTGCTCACTTCACTCAGCACAGGATGTCAACTTTAATTTTTGTTTTTTTAATTGAAATTTTATTTTGCTTTCCCAATTAGATGTTATGACGGTTTTCAGCATTCACTTATTTGCAGATTTATGAGGTACATCACCCTTCCTTCTCTCTTCCCTCTTCATTGCAGAGAACAGTGTGGTAAAAGTTGTACATGTACATTTGTGTTTAACATATTTGCATAGTAGTTATTTTGAATTAGAGGAATTCGAACTAAGGAGAAAGGAAAAAAAAGTATGAGATAAGAAGGAAAAACATAAGAAATTTTTAAAAAAGTGAACATAGTATTCATTCAGATTCCATGATTTTTTTCCTCTGGACACTGATGACATTGTAAATAGCAGGTTTTTCAGGGTGGTCCTTCATCTTTAAACTGCTGAGAGGAGCTGCATTCAACATAGTTGATCAACACAGTGTTCTTATTGATGTACAATGTTCTCTTGGTTCTGTTCCTTTGCTCTGTATCAGTTCATGTAATTCTTTCCATGATTCTTCAATGACTAAAATCACTCATGATTTCTTATAGAACAATAATATTTTTCTATATTAATATACCATAATTTGTTCAATCATTACCCAATTGATGGGCATCCCTTCAATTTCCAATTCTTTGCTTCTTCAACAGAGCTACTTTAAATGTTTTTCAATATATGAAGCTTGTCCTGTTTTTTATGATTTCTTTTGGATATAGACCTGTATTGGTATTGCTAGGTTGAAGGGCCTGATTCATTTTATTGCTCTTTGTGCATAGTTCCAGATTGTGCTCCAAAATGACTGGGATCAGTTCACAACTCTACCAACATGGGCATTAATGTCCCAATTTTCTCCCTTCCTCTCCAACATTGATCATTTTCCTTTTCTGTCATCCTGGTCATTTTGAAAGGTAAGAGGTAGTACCACATAGTTGTTTTAATTTGCATTTATCTCATCAATAAGATTTGTATCATTTTATATGATTATATATAGCTTTAATTGCTTCTGTAAACTGTCTGATCATATCCTTTGATTATTTATCAATTGGGGAATGAAGCAATTTTTTAATGGAAAAAAACAAAAAGCAATTATCATCTACTTTCTTACCCATTGTGTTCCTATTTTTAACTTGAATCTTTTGAGGAATAAAGGTATAGGTTTTTATCAAAATTAATTTCTCATATTTGTTCAGATATCTTTGTTTAGTCTTGCTTTGCATGAAAAAACAAAGAATATCCTGCTCCTCACCTCCATCTTGTTGTGTTACCCTTTCTATTTTGCTTTACTGGTTTGGGACTATCCCAACATGATCTCAAGTGATTTCCTTTACTGCAAAAAATATGAGAACTCTTTTTTTCATTGTTTCACTATTCTTTTGAATAAATTCTCTATTCTTCCTTAATTTTGATCTTCCTTGAGACTGTGGCTGTATTCAATGTAGCTAGCTCATTTGATTACATTCATTTTTTTCTTAATGTTCAACATGGGGATATAAATTTTAACAACACCACATTCTGTCTTCCACTATCTCCCAATCAGTGGTACTATAGAGAATTCAGGTTCTAAGATTTTTCAGAATTCTAAGATTCTTGAGAGAGTATAAGGTTCTTGAGAGAAATCAGCTATAAAACTGAGCAAATTATAGGAGCTCTTGAATTAGTCACAAGGATCTTCTAGGAATAATGATGGAAGATTGGATTGAGCACAGAAGATTTTCTCTTTGGCATTCAAGTAACATCTTACTCAGGGAACATTCACACAGCCCAGACTAATAAACACTTAAGTCATACTTGAAAGAACAGGCAAGAATTCAAACTCTTGAACCAAAAAGAAAAAAGAATCACTGCAGATGGACATTTGTTTGGGACCTCTTCTCACCATTCAATTCCATTTTAAAATAAGGGCCACAAGCTATTAACACCAACAATTACTGCTTTCTATTTTGTTCCTCTTCATTAGAAACTACATAGTTCAGGAACCAGGAACCACCTTATTTCAGGTTTATATCACCTATTTCGTAGTCAACTGTAACTGATCTGTGTCTCCCCATCCTGTTTCTCCCTTTTTCAAATCATCCTCAGAGATTCCAGTCTAATTTTCTTAAAAAAACATGTATCTTATCAAGTGACCTATCCTCAAGAATCTCTAGTGATTGTCTCCCAATTCCCTTTTGGATAAAATAAAAATCCTTCTGTTTGGCCTTTACAACCAACATTTCCAAGATTTTTGAATATTACTTTTTCATGTGTTTTATGTCTATTTGCTGTTGCCCATCTGCAACATTTAATCTTCTTTCTCTATGATTTTTTTCTAGATATCCTCCTCTTGTTCAAGAATTTTCTCCTTCCTCATCTTTATCTCTTAAAATTCTTGACTTTTTTCATGGCTTAATTCAGTTATAATTTCCTGCATGAGAACAATTCCTTATTTTCTCAGCTCTTAGTGCTTTCCCATCTGCCAAATTTGATTTGTATTTTTTTTTAAGTTTTTGCAAGGCAATGGGGTTGAAGTGGCTTGCCCAAGGCCACACAGCTAGGTATTATTAAGTGTCTGAAACCGGATTTGAACTCAGGTACTCCTGACCCAAGGGTCTGTGCTCTATCCACTGCGCCACCTAGCTGCCCCTGATTTGTATTTTTTTAAAATCTGTTTACTCATGCATATTTGTGTTAGATGGGTTTGTATTTAGTGCTAATACAAAGTCTATGTAATACATGGAATTCAGCCTTATTATGACCAAAATGGCATATCAAGTGTTTGTTACATTTTTGCTATTAATAACACAATAAGAGAATTTCTGGGACATTGGATTAATCATTTTTATTCTATCAAATCCTGAAGCAATTTGATAATTCTAGACACACTCACACATACATACATATACATGTACATATACATATACACATACATATACACACATAAACATACACATACATATGCAATACATATACACATACACGTGCACATACATATACACATGCACATACACATACATACATGCATATGAATGAGAGGAAGTATTGGGCATAGTAATAGCTGAGGAACTGCAGCTTAAAGGAGTTGAGGAGAGTCAGTCTAAGATTTAAAGAGCTAAAATGGAAGAAGGAAAGGAAAGTAAACAAAGAAAGGAAAAACTAAAACTACAGCTGAAGTATGACAAAAAAAGTGAAGCAATTGAGGAGGGCCATTCATATGTACAAGCATCTAGGAAACGAAGACCCAGACCAAAGGTCTTCAAAAACTGAGAGAAGGATAGAGCACTGTCCCTGGAATCAGGAACACCCTAGTTCAAATCTGAAATCAGACAATTAATAATTACTTAGCCATGTGATCTTGGGTAAGTCACTTAATCCCATTGTCTTGTAAAACAAACCAAAAAAAAAAAAAAACTGAGAGAAGTTCCAATAAAATGTCTGTTCTTTATCCAAATTTTCATCTTTGTTCCTCTTCATTAACAGAAAGAGAAAGAGCTCTATTTGTTTTTTTTTACCCCTACAAAAACCTGATGTTTTATAGATTTTAAAGAAGTCAGGGATTAGTCAGAGAGAAAAATAAACTTAAATTAAGACAGAGTCAAATCCTTAACCAAATATCAGGAGGGTGTTTTGAGTCATTGCAATTGTACTTTTAACTTTTAGTTTAATTTAAACTCCATAACTTAGCAAAGAGAAGGAGTGACAGAGACATTAGGTGGCATTTTATAGGATATGTATATTATTCTATTTCTCTAGCTATATTTTCTGCCAAAATAGATTCAAAAGGTTTCTATTCCTTAATGAATTAAATTTTTCTTATTAATCTCTGTTCCTTTCCCAGTGTACAGTTTACAGACCAGGTCCTCAATGAATGGTGACTGAATGAATGACAAGAATGACATAGGAAGGCATAGTGAGATCAGTTATAGTCCAGTGTGGCAGGATACTGTGGAGTTATCAATACACATAATAATGTAAGTTCCTTGAAAATAGAGACTGGTTTTTGTTTTTCTTTATGTCCTTAATCCTTAGGACAGTGTTGGGATTAAAAAAAAATTGTTGACTTGACTTGATTTAGAATGGCATGCAATTTGGCTCTTTTGCCCTAATAATTCACTTATTGAACTTTTCTAAGTGAGTATAAGGGTCCTGAAAACATATGGTCCTGTCAACAGTTCTCCTAGAAGCTACTGAACACTATTCTTTAGGCTATGTTTAATTCCCATAGAGATTTTTCTTTATCTTATAATAGTTTTAGTTTAATAAAACTAAAGAAATTAGATTTTTAAAAAGTTAGCTCTGGAAGAAGCATACCTGAAACCTTGATGAAAGACTAAACAGTTATTAACAAGTAGTTCTTGGTTAGAACTAGTTTTTTTTTTCATTTTGAGTATAGGATTCCAAGAGATATTCATTTGAGAATAAATGCAGTCTTTGGAATGGGTGAGGTCAAAGAAAGGGATGTGTGTGCTTTTTGTTTGTTTTATAGTAAAAAGCTATGTCCAATATAACATAGCTGTGGACCTACTCTACACATGTCACCTAAACTTTATTTTCTCAAGTGAAAAGCACACTGAAGTCAGAGGACTAGAGATTAAATCCTGCCTTCTGGTTCATTATTCATATAGTATGACTTTGAACAGGTCAGGTCATTTACCTTTGCTGGCTTCATTTTTTTTATTTATAAAATGAGGTGATAGTCTAGATGATTTCTGAGACACTTTCAGCAATAGATCTCTGATCCTATTTAGACATTATTAAATCATGGATGGGGTGCCGTATTCATTAGTAAAGAGAATGGTTACATTTAGGAAGGGGATTCTTTATGATGATAAAATCTTGGGTTTTTTTATATATATTCGAGAAGGGGTGGTGATGTTGTCCTAAGTCATTAAAAGAAATATCCACTAAAGGTGATGAAAGCCATTTTTGCCCTGCCACAAAGGGCTTACCATCTTTGGTGAAAAAGGTCATTATTTTATAATTTTATATCAATAGTTTCTATGAATATATATGTTACATGGTCTTACCGATAGCATGCATTTAGTTGTTATTCACTGAATGAACATGTGAATGAAAGGTATTTTAGTTTTTGATTTTAAAGTATCTCTTGGTCTGTGGAATTTCAATTTCTTTAATTTTTTATTTCTAGTTTTCCTATTTGCAATGGGTGACAAGCTAGCTATTTAGTATTTACAATTCAATAGGACCTAGAGTGGTCTGATTACACTGATATGGTGGTTGTAAGGATGTTGTATTAGGGACATGCAAATTCAGTAGGAAGTATCTGAATTAACTCTAGATTGTGACTATTCCAGGAAGTGTTTCACAATTAGCAAATCAGAATTTGCATATACTGTCTCCACAATGGATTGCTATTTATTTGATTTAATTTCACATACAACTCATTGCTCAGCAAGATCAATAAGACAATTAAATTGGATGAAGGCTATTTCCTCATAATCTGCCTATATTTCTCTTGATCTACTTTTATGTTCTCTTTAGATAAGCTATTCTGTTTTCTTTCTACTTTCTTTTCCTTGGAATTTCTTAGTATGCTAGTTTAGGGAGGTATCTATGGTAAGAGAGTATTGACTCATCTACTTATTTTTCTGAGATTATATATATATATATATATATATATATATATATATATAATATATATATATATATATATAGTTACTTCTCTCTTTGGTCTCTCTTGCCTATCCAAAAATGGCAACTCATTCTGGGAGGCTCAATTCAATTATCACCTCATCCACAAAATTTCCCCTAGATAGTTCAATTTGCAATGTACTCCCTTTTCAGAACAACACTTGTCATTTTTTTAAGGTTTTTGCAAAGCAATGGGATTGTGACTTGCCCAAGATCACACAGCTAGGTAATTAGTAAGTGTATGAGGCTGGATTTGAACTCAGGTCCTCCTGACTCCAGGATTGGTGCTCTATTCACTGCCCCACCTAGCTGTCCCCAATACTTGTCATTTCTTTTAGATTTAGGGATCCAGAAAACTAAAAACAAATAATTCAGCAATTGATACTAGTTCAAACTGTATAATTTTTAATGCTGTTATTATTGCCTACATTTTGTGATGAGTCTCTACTTGCACACTTGGGAGAGAATCCAGTGTTAGGGTTCACTATATCAATAATGAACCAGAAAAAGAGAATGAAAAGAAATGATCAGTCACAGCAATATATGAGTCAGGAGAGTAGTGTTTTGAAATTCCAGGGAGGAATTTAGTCACCCGTTTCAAATATAGTAGAGGAATCAAGAAGGATGAAGACTGAGAAATTCCTATAAGATTTGACTATTAAGATTAATGATAACTTTGGGGCGAATAGTTTCAAGGAGGTAATGATGTTGGAAGAGATTGCAAAGCATTGAGGAGTGAGAAGAGAGGAAGCTGAAGGAGAGAATGTAGGCAACTTTATCAAGGAGACTTCTGAGAAAGTGAAGAGAAAATGGTTAATATCTTGAAGGGATAGTATGGTCTAGTGAAAGTTTATTTTTTTATCTGGGGTGATGATATATTTGAAGGTAAAAAAATAATAGTATACTTTGAAACTGTAAGGGCTTAGTTGAGATTGGATCTTCAATAACAGCAGAGGTATTGTGGGTATTGGAGTGATGTTTGGCAAGAGAAGAGGGTAATAGGACTAGGGGGCATGGAAGTTGAGAACAGAGAATAATGAACATTGAACTGAATAACTCTAAAGTCAATATTAAGGAGAGAGGACAGTGAAATCAGAGCTTTAGAAAATACCTGATAAAGAGCAGCTAAGTGGCAGTGGTATAATAGATAGAGCACCAATTCTGGAGGCAGGAGGGCCTAAGTTCAAATCCAGCCTCAGACACTTAATAATTATTTAGTTGTATGACTTTGGGCAAGTCATTTAAGCCCATTACCTTGCAAAAATGAAAAAGAAAATATCTAATGAGCTGGTAATTCTGGAAGTGAATGAAGTTCTTGTGAACTGAAAAAAATTCAGATAATATTTGGAAATCTTAGAAATTTATTTTTTTAGAAAATAAAGGGAATTAAGATGATTACTCAAAGTCATGAAGCTTCATAAAGGAAGTTGCTTTGGCTAATAGATTCATGATTTCTTTGGTGTAGTTGCTCTCTTCAGAGCCAAGTACCTATCTCAAGATGCCTTCTAATTCTATATAATTATTTTTTATTGAGGATGTATTTAATACTTTGGAGTGGCGGTGTCAAACTCAAAGGGAAATAGGGACTGCTATTCCAAACATAAAGATCCCTGTAGGCTGCTTAAGGACAATTTCAAAATGCAATTATATGTGTTTTATTGAATTTTTTTATTTTATTAAATATTTCCCAATTACTTTTTAATATCATTCAGGTCTCATGAGAGATTTTCAGTCCATTTCTAGGGTCACATCATTAATACTTCTGTTCTGGAGGACTTCCTTAATGTTTTGCTTTTCTAGAATAGCATTTGAACTCTTTTTTTCATTTTTGATATATAACCTCCCTTTTTGCTCATGAATGTTCTTGATAACTGATGTTTTATGCCATTTTATGGACCTCAATATTAGTAAGACAGCATAGGCAGAAGAGATATGATGCAACTAGAGCCTTGCCATATGGTACCAAAGTTTGCTGGTACTTATAACCCATTTAGCAGTTAGAAGATATAATTGAGCTAAACATCTATTTTGTGCAAAAATTATTAGTTCAAATTAAAAGGAATTGCTTTCTGTCAATTTTCAAGGTGACTCCCAACAACCACATTTTACTTCCTAGCATCATCCACATCAGAAGGAATCTCTTAGTTTTGTCATAATTATCTTTTTCCTCGTGAGAGTTTATGTACATATATATATATATATATATATATATATATATATACAGGGTCTAAGGACTCTCCTCAAGTGACCAACTAAACTAAATTTCTTTTTAGAAAATTGCTTTAGAAAATATACTTGAAAATCCTCTTTAAAAAAGTAGACATGTGTCAGCAGCTGCTGTCCTGTGGATCATTTTTGCTTTTTGTTAAGTATACCATATTTTCCATTCTATTGAGATTTTACCCTTTCTGAAACATCTTGAAAAATGGGCCCCATGTACCATGAAATTGGGTTGTTTCTAAAAGAGATTCCTTTCGGATAGATCCAGCTGCTCTTCTCGAACTCCTTTTTTTTGAAAATGTCATTTCTACCTATCACATTAAATACAGAAATTATTGAGTCCATCGTTATAGAAATGACAGCTGGATATTTCTATATCTAATTATATATTGGGATATATTTGTTGTCCCTTTTTCTGTTGCATCTTTAAATGATGTTACTATGCTACTTCTTGAGCTTTAATTTACATAGGATCATAGATAGAGAGCTAGAAAAAAACCTTAAAATCAGTTTAATCCAATCCACTCATTTGTTAGCTGAATAGTTGACATTTAGAGAAGGTGATTTACCCATGATCACAAAGTTAATGAATGGATTCTCTGAGTCAAACTCCAGGAATCTTTCTATCTCTATGGGATAATTTTCTCAATTGCTTTTCACTCTTTGATGAGGTGATATTCCTCATAATTCTCCATACTAATAATTTTCAAATGACCTTCGGTAAACCAAGATTGTCCATGCTTTATCTGATTCCACTTTGTAAGGATATTAAATGTTGGTTATATGTGATGATGATTTCTTATTTCTTTGGAAGTCATTGGACCAGTGCTTTTGCACTCCAAGATCCTCTTAAAGATATAGTGAAGATCATTGTTTTTTGACTTTTGAAAAGTTTCCTATTTTTCAGGTAATTGTTTTAATAGGTTAAACTATAAGCACTCCAATAGCATGCACTGTTTTCAATTATAGCCTATTTTGTAATTTTGTTTTGATTGTTGTATTTATTCAGACCATTTGGTGATCTAACTGCACATATCCAATTAATTATGAAAGTTGACTTTTCAGCAATCAGTCATTTCCCTATCAAGATATAATCAAGTTGTGAGGGGTTTTTAAACGTGTGTATTTTTTTAATTTAATGTTGTTCAATGTTTGCCATCTGTGACTGAATCGTTAGACCAGGGGTTTGTAAACTGGGTTCATGAATCTGATTTTTTTCATTGATAACCATTTCAATATAATTGACTTTCCTTGTAATCCTTTTTATTCATTATGCATATTTAAAAGCATCATTCTGAGAAGTGGTCCATAGTGGTCCATAGTCCGTGGCTCCAGTGAGCCACTTTGTTCACAACACAAAAAAGTTAAGGTATTCCTGTCCTAAAAGGTAATATTGATCTTGAACTGTATTTTCCTCTCTTCTATTGTATCTGTATTGTATTTAATACTTTGTATTGAAATACTGAGTATCAACTATATTGATTTAGTTTTGAAGATCTTGTCAAGTTCTTCATAGAATTTCTCTATTTTATCTTCTGCAGTATATGCTGACCTCTAAGATATAGTTATCTTCATGGAAGTATGTTTATTTTTTTAGTACTACAAGGTGAGATGGCCTCATCAGATATTCCATGAAATATTTCTTGATGTCTTTGGAAGATCAATGAAGCAAAGACTACTGATTTTTAACACCTTCATTCACATTCATATTCATTCCTTCATTCTGTGATTTGTCCTTCCATTTAGTTGAAGTCACTTAAAATATAGTCCATTATATTTAAACAGATAATATCAATATAGATGGGGTTTCTTTCTTTCAAAAGAATGTAGAGTCATAAACTCATTGGCTATTGAGATGCAACAAACATTAAGAGTAGTAATAGTTAAGTCAATGTCTGTATTCTTTGCATCTATACATTCTATGAATCATATAATTCTTTGTATCCTCTGCCCCACTTTTTACCACTGTTCCTGCAGAATTGAAATGATCCTGTGGTGGACTGGAGGCTGTTTTGTATTTGTTTCTGTTTCATGGGTTGCTATGGCCAAAGAAATCATCACCTAGCGGGTAACATTCCAGTGATGAACTGCTCCATATTTAGCTAGGGTGGTCCTTGGAGAAAAGACTTAGTCACTTGCCAACTTCATACTTAAAACTTTTCTGGCTTGGTAAAAAATTCCAGAAATTGGGTTCCATTAACATAGCTTTTAGGGACTCAGGGTCATCTCCTCACTGTCGTAACAGATATTGAAGTAGCTGAATTTTTTGTAGAGGATGAAACAACAAACTGAATGAAATAACTAAGTTAAAAAAATTCAAAAGTAAAAAACAACTCAAGGGAATGGACCCTGAGGATCAGGTCCACAAAAAAAGGGGAATTTAATAAAAGGAAAATGTCTGAGCAAAATCTAGAAAAAGAAGTTTCAAGTTCTTACTTGCCATATATCTTCACCCTGATTGCTCTTTGCTGTCATAGAGAAAGGAATATGAATTAGTGGGAAGAGTCATAGAGAAAAGAGGCGGCAGTAAACTAAAATATGGGACAAAAATAACTTAAATTTCAAAGTATCTAGTTCCTTTACCATAGGTTTGTCTATACCCTTTGTGGTTAAAAAAATCATACACCAAAAGGAAAATTGGAATTTAATTAAATGCAACTAGATTAAATGAAGATTGATTTTAAGTACTCATAGCATACCTGGTAGAAGTGAGCTATCAATGAGACAGGGGAATGGGATAATTCTTGATGGGATATTGTCCTAGAATAAATTGAACTATTTACCAGAATGAGGGAGAACTGAATACTTTTGGAGACATTATAAAGAAATTGTAAACTAAGAGAGGAGCAAGGTGTTTCAAGGTGTTATGAATGAGAACAGTTTAATTAACATTACAAACCCATTAGAAATTTGTTGAAAACAAGGAATAACAGAAAAACATGAAAAAAAGCAAAAATGATGAAACCAATCTAGACTCTCTAAAATAAGAAGCAGATTTTCAGTTAAATTCTTTGAGTATGAGTATGAATATTAGTTGAGTATGAGTTAAGTGTAAGTTGTAAGTTTTGTAGGAATCACCTCCAACTATATTTCATTGTGAAAGTGTTCTCTAAGTGTCCCTGGTTTGGGGGTTGGGCTACCTGGGGAAGTCCATAAGAAGTTTTAATTCAAAGATAAAATATCATCATGCACTTGCTTCAAGTTTCTAAGGTAATTTCAAATTTGTCTGTTCATAGCAGTAGTATCAAACTCAAACAGAAAAGAGACTACTTACATATGGATCACTATGAGCAGTTTGTTGACTAAGAAACCCCCAGATTAACATCCATTTTCTTTTTGCTTTTTATTTATTTGGCCAAATATTTCCCAATTACATGCTAATCTTGTTTCCTTGGCACTTAGGAGTAATACTGGGGCATAATGGCCAAAGGTTGTTCATACCTTTGATCTCAAATATCTAATAACTCAGAAATACTCTACCTGAACTCATTTTGCAGACAGGTCTGTCCTAGACAGTATGCTTCAGGCCTTCAACAAGACTATGGATTTCATCATTAAAAACAATAATTTGGTAAAATGGCATTACCATCATGTCTTTCTTGTCAATAAATTAGTATTATTTCATTTGACTCTTGGATCTAGTTTCTAGTTACCATTGAAAAAATTAGATTTTTGCCTCAGAGATTCTATTATTAGGCAAGTACTCCAAGGAGGCCACAAGTAATAAGAAAGTTCCCATCTACATTTAAATATTTACAGCATCACTTTTGAAAACAATGAAGATGACCATCCCTTGGGCAATTATCAAACAAATCATTTACATGAATTCAATGAAATATTATTAATGTAGTATAATACTAAATGTGATGAATATATAAAAGCTTAAAAGGATTGACATCCTTATACAGAGTGAAGTAAAGAGTCACAAAAATTTATGTATAATGACTACAGCAATGTAGAGAGGAAAGAACAACCACACCAAAGAAAAACACCCAAGTAAATGTTTGTTAAATTATAAAGGAAATATGTCTCAAAAAAAGGTATGAGATATTTCTACTTTAATCCTTGTTAGAAATGGTGGTACAGTACAATTGTACATTGGCTATTCTTTTAAACTTTTTCAATGTTCTGATCAGTGATGATGAGGTGTTTTTTATTTTTAAGTATACTAATTGTTATATGAAATGGCTCTCTGGAAAAGGTGAAAGACAAATAATTAAGAAAATTATTGGGGTATAAAATATACCAAATAATCATTAAAAAGATGACTTTGCATTATTTTTTCTAAATTTTGTTCTTTTAGGAATTGGGAAGAAACTTAGTTTGAAATGATTCATAGCACAGGCAAGTAGATTATGTATTTGCCTCTTAAAAGTTCTCTATCAAAAGGAAATGTATTCTGAGTTGATGCTAAAATCAGATCTGAAGGTAATGTCAAAGGAATATCATTTAATAAAGGTTTGCTTAGTGAAAATATCAATAAAAATAAACTCAAAGCAGAAAAGATCAAAAGATCAAAAAAGAATGAAGTTCCTCTGAAGAGATGTATTTTACCTACTTTAACAGAAGGAGAAATAAGAAAGATAAATTCATTGAATTAATTTAGTGGAAACAAAAAAACATGTGGGAAGGCACTGTGAATCATTTGAATTCATATAGTACAAGAAAGAAAAAAGCTAAATGCTGAGGTGAAAGTGTTTAAGATGCTGTGAGTTAAATGAGAACTTTGGGACCATTTCTTACAATTCATCATAACAAAACTCCAACAAAAGCTTTTTATGTTGGGATTCTTTGTCAGAATATACACTTCATTCTAAGTAAACATTAATCTTGCTAAGCCAAAGTTTCTTCCTTATGCATATGCTTGCTACATATGTATTTCAATACATATTTCTAATACTATTTCAGTTACCTTTTTTGAAGATAGATACTGAAAACAGAAACTATGGAAAAAGACAGGAAAGAACAAAACCAAAATGATTCTTCTAATTTTCTTACAATTTCAGTATCATTTCATTTGGGAGATACATGAATTCTTTCTGTGAAAATATTCCTATATTTTATCCAGAATATTTTATGTTTATTCTTTTTGGGGGGAAATATGATTTATTTTGTGCTCTGGGGAATAATAAATGAATAGTTTTTCTAAAAAATAATCCAGTTTCAGCCTCTGGCAGACAGTTTTCCCACATATAGTTCTGTCCCAGACAAGAAGAAGGGTTCATTGTAGGTCCCTTATAAACTAAGAAAGACACTGGCAAGAGTTGGTCAAATGTGGTCAAGCCAGGTACTATCTGGCACACAACTGCTAATTTTTTTTCACCTCTATCCAAAGTCTGAATGTGGGAGGTTGGAACCCTAATCAAGTCTTATGTCAGATGAATATTCTTCATGTTCTAAAAATATTACATCCTGTTAACCACAACATAGGGTGGAGAAGAACAGTTGAAACTGGACACTAGAGATTGCTAGAGATGTTACGTGAAGGATTCTGTCCATGTTTTTTTGAGCAAAGAGCATGTTTTTTAGGTGATATTTGGAATGACTTCAGTTCTGGTATGCACTGTTAGATGACTAGTTCTTGTGTGTGATTCATTATAATGTATGGGAGAATGAAAATGTGTGTGGAACAGAAGATAAGATTATGGTGATGATTCCTCCACTTTTGAGAAGGAAAATCAGTCAGGTATTTGAAGGGTCTTTCTGTATTTCTCTAGGAGTTGGTGTAGTCCATGAGTAGTTGGCAAACTGTTTTTGAAAAAGAAAATATGTCTCAAAAAATATTGTTGTCAGAGTATTTTCCAGAGGAAACTGAAGTAATGATGATGTGTGCTACAGATTTGGCAACATAGTCCAATATATGATTTATCATGAAGGCTCTATTATGGGTAGATAATATCATCCTATACTAGGCATCTTCATAAAATAGTTTGACATAACTTTTCAGAGGTTTAGGCTAAAATTCCAGTAGAAACAATCTCTAATACTGCTATTATTATAAATTAATAGACATTTATTTAATACTGGCTACACTATTCTATGTACTTAGGATACAAATATACAAATTAAGTAATCCATTTCCTCAAAGAATTTATATCCCTCCACCAACCCCAATGGGGAAGTGCTCTACAACAATGGTGTCAAATGTAAATATACAACAGTGTAGTGAAACTAAAATAAAAACAATCCTCAAAAGCTGTATATATTGCCTTAGAAAACTGCAAATTAAAATTATCTGTACTGCATTATATTTTTATTTATTTTGTTGGACATTATTAAATATTATAATTAATTATAATATTACTATATTCATTTTATTTATTATTATAATTAATAAAATCAATCCAAAACAAAGTCTGAACCATGGGAAGACATGGGCAAAAGGCAGAACTGGGTTAGGAACAAACTACTGCATAGGCAATGCCTGAGCTGCTTAGGCAACAGCTTGGCCAAGGATAAGCCAAAGATCAAACCCCATAAAAATTTGTGTCTATACTCCCTATACCACAGGAGCAGAGCTCAAACAATCAATAAGAGCAAAATAACTAAAATTGTTAACCATAGAAAGTTACAATGCAGATAAAGATGATAATGATGCCACCTCAGAAACATGAGAAGTCTCAAAAGAGTTTTTAATTGGACTCAAATCCAAAAGTTCATAGAAGAGTTTAAAAGGGAATTTAAAAACCGAAGAAGAGAAGAAGAAGAAAAAAAATGGAAAAAAAGAAATTAGAATCATGCAGGAAAATTATGAAAAATTGACCAAAGTTATCAACTCCTTTAAAGGTAAAAATAATCAACTGGAAAAAGAATGTAATTCTTCAAAAAGTAAAATCAACCAAATGGAAAAGGAATGAAACTCATCTAAAACTCAAAATGAACAACCGGAAAAGGAATGCAATTCATTTAAAACTCAAATTAACGAACTGGAAAGGGAATGTAACTCAGCAAAAAAGCAAAACTAACCAGCTGGAAAAGGAAATATAAAAGCTAACAGAAGAAAATAAAACCCTAAAAATTAGGTTTGGACAAATAAAAATCATTCAATCTGTGAGATGATAAGACTCATTAAACAAAGTAAAAAAGGTTGAAAAAAACTGAAGACATCAAAAGTACCTTTTAGGAAAAACAAATGACCTGGAAAATAGATTCAGGATAGATAATTTAGAAATTATTGGATTACTTAAAAGCCTAGATCAAAAAAAAAGAGCCTGGAAAATATCATTCAGGAAATTATCAAGGAACACTATTCAAATCTGCTAGAGAAAGAAGATAAAATAGTCATTGAAAGAATACACAGAACTCCTCTAGAAACTGACCTTGCATAAAAACTATCATAACCTAATACCAGAACTCTGAAATAAAGGAGAAAATACTGCAGGCAGCAGAAAAAAAAAAGCAATATAAATACCAAGGAATCACAATCAGACTTACAACAGATCTATTAGATTCAATATTGAGGGACCAGAGGACCTGGAATACCATATATTGAGGGCAAAGGACCTTGGATTACAACCAAGAACTTATTACCCTGCAAAATTCAACATATTATGTAAGGGGAAAAGATGGATGTTCAACAAAATAGAGGAATTCCAAAATTTTCTAATAAAAAGACCAGAACTGAACAGAGAATTCAATCTGCAAATAAACTCAAGAGATACATACAAAGGTTAATGGAAAGTGGAAAAACATAGCAAAACAAAATAAATGTTAGTCAAGACCATTAAATTGTATACAATCCTACAAAGGAAGATATAAAACTTGTAAATCTAAAGAATTGTGTTTCTCTTAGGGGTTAAAGGGTTGAATATAGTTGAAGAAATTAGATTTAGAGGTCATGGGTATAGTTGGTTCTTGTCTTTCCATTGAAGAGGACCAAGATGACATCACTATGTTTGAGACAAATAGTCCAGGTGGAAAACTGAGATGTGTACTCTAAACTTAAGTGTCTCACATTTCCATTGACCCACTTTAATACTGTCTTGCTCACAGAGCTTAGGGCTTTTTCTGCTGTGGGCAGTCCTGAGTCAATGTTTCTCATACCTTACAATCAATTGTAAAGTTCTGAAAGAGATCTTCAGAGTATCCCAGTACTTAGAATATTTAGAAACTCTGTAGTTAATTAAATCAGAAGTGACTTTACTAGATACTTAGAAGTTTGCAGTACCATTGAGGCAGAGGGTGGGAACTTACTAAGAAGAAGAGTGGGATATAAAGAGATTAGGACAGGATTTTATCTTAACCCATATTTTAATTAAGGAGAGTTTAAGTACCAAATTTGGGGAGATAAAGGGAGAGTGCCAGGGAGTTTGCTTGTGGGGGGTACAAATGGTTCATGAAATGATTTGGCTTTGCATGATGCTTTGGCTCATGAAGATTTGGTATCCATGCAGGATACTTGAAAAGGGGGTATGGTATAAAGTAATTTTAATCTGATGTGATTCATGACTCTTGAGAAGTATATTTCTAATGAGACAGAAGAAGGCAGGTCACTTAAGCTAAGGATGTATTAAGTGTCTGAGGTTGAATTTGAATTCAATTCTGCCTAATTCCAGGGTCCTTGTTCTATCCATAGCCCCAACTGCTTGTCATTTTAACAAAAACTCCACTTAAGCTAGGTGGTCTTGAGTCAATGTCTCCCATCATTTATAATCAATTGTAAAGTTCTTAAGTGAGACATTCAGAGTGTCCCAGTACTTAGGGCCCTTTGAGACTCTGAAAGTCTCACTTTTAAATGTCTCACAATTAAATGAGGATTGGACTTAATCCATATTTAACAAGGGGTTACTACTCTGGGTGGGGCAGGGAAGTGAGATCCTTATAGTTCATTAAATCAGCATTGGATTTAGTCCATACTATACTTAACAAAGCGTTAAGTGGGGGGGGGGGAATTGTGGGGGGGAGTGTGGGAGAAAATATACTTGGAGGGAGGTTTACAAATAGTTCATGAAATGATTTGGCTTTGGATGATTCCTTGGATCAGGAGGATTGTGTGTCCTTGGAGGGTACACGAACAGGGGGTATGGTAAAAAATGATTATAATTTGATGTAATTCAAGATTCCTGAAAAGTGTACTTCTAATGAGACAGATGAGGGGAGAGTATTTAGTGACTTTGAGACAATGCTGCTTATAAAACAATCAAGCAATTAATCAAAAGCCTTTGATGTTCTTTGATAACACTTTGAGTTTGTCAAGCAATCAATTATTCAAGCTGTGATTGATGAAACCTGATTAATAGTACATGAGAGGTAAATAACAAGGTGAAGAGGCACAAAGATTTATACTTTTTGAGGGAAATAAGGGAGGGTGTGAACACTGAGTAAATTCTATTCAATAGATTTGATGAAGAGAGGGAATAAACTACATTGCTACTTGGGTTTTAAAATCTATCCTACACTACAGGGAAGGGGGAGAGGGAACAATAAGGGAAGAAGAGACTGATAAAAGGGAAGGCAAAAGTATAAGTGAAAATAAACTGAAAGTTAAATTTTATTTTATTTTTTTATTTTTTATTCTCATTTTGTACAAATTTTTTTTACATTAATAAAATATTCTTGTTTACAAGTAAACAAAATACCCCTCCCCCCCATGAATATAGATAGACTTGCTTGGGCGAAAAAAGTAAAGGGGAGAGAAAAAAATTAAAATTAAAAAAACAATAGTAATAATTGTAAGTATGGCCAGGTGGCACAATGGACCAAGCACCAGCCCTGGAGCCACAAGCACCCGAGTCCATATCCAGCCTAGTAAACTGAACAATCACCCAGCCATGTGACATGCAAGCCACCCGATCCCCACTGCCCTGCAAAAACCAAAAAGAAGAGAAAAAAAAGACCCAAAATAAAATAAAATAGTAATAATAGTAGGGGTGGCTGGGTGGCAGACAGAGCATTGGCCCTTGAGCCAAGAGCACCTAGGTCCAAATCTGGCTCCAGACACCCAAAGATCACCGTGCTATGTGACCCCAGGCAGGCCACCCATCCCCACTTGCCCTGCACCCTCCCCAAAATAATAATAATAACAAAAAATGTGCTTCAGTCTTTGTTCCAACGCCAACAACTCTGTCACGGGTGGATCACATTCTTTATGATAAATCCATCACAAAAGTTGCTTCCATATTTTTCCACTGTTGCCATTGCTGATCGCAACTCCCTCCTTTCTTATTTCTCCACTACCATGTACTATATTTTCTCTCTCCTTTCACTCTGACTCTGCTGTAGGGTTGCTGAGTGGCACAGCAGACAGATCCCTGCTTCTGAGGCCAAGAAGCCCTGAGCCCCCATACCACCCCTTAGGCCCAGAATCCACCTGGCCCTATGGTCCTGGGCAGGCCTTCCAATCCCAGCCCCTTGAAAGAAGTAAAAAAGAAAATGTGTTATATCAGATCACTCTCCCCCCATGGTCTATCCTCTCCTCCTTTACTCACATCCCCACGCCTTCCCCCTGCTCCCCCCTCCTTCTTACTCCAGATGTCTATACCCCATTGAGTATATTTGCTGTTTCCTCTCCTAGCCACCTCTGATGAGAGCAAAGGTTCCCTCATTCCCCCTTGCCTCCCCCCCTTCCATATCATTGCAATAGCTCATTGTAATAAAAAATTTTTATTATGTGAAATATCTTGGACTATTTCCCCTCTCCTTTTTCTTTCTCCCATTCCATTTCCCTTTTTTTCTATTTACTCCATTTTTACACCATATGTTATCTTCAAATTCAGCTTTCTTCTATGCTTCAACTATAAAAGCTCCCTCTACCTGCTCTATTTAACTGAGAAGGTTCATATGAATATTATCAGTATCATTTTTCTATATATGCAGTTCATCCTCATTAAGTCCCTCATATTTCCCCCCTCTCCTCCAATCTCCATGCTTCACCTGAGTCCTGTATCTGAAGATCATACCTTTTGTTCAGTTCTGGCCATTCCAAAAGGAAAATTTGAAATTCCCCTGGTTCATTGAAAGTCCATCTTTTTCCCTGGAAGAGGACATTCAGCCTTGCTGGGTAGTTCATTCTTGGTTGCATTCTAAGCTCTTTTGCCTTCCGGTATATTTTATTCCAAGCCCTACGAGCTTCCAATGTAGTTGCTTCTAAGTCCTGTGTGATCCTGACTGCAGCTCCATGGTATTTGAACTGTGTCCTTCTGGCTGCTTGTAATATTTTCTCTTTGACTTGGGAGTTCGGGAACTTGGCTATAATATTCCTAGGGGTTGGTTTTTTGGGATCTCTTTCTTGGGGGGATCGGTGGATTCTCTCCATTTCTATTTTGCCCTCTGCTTCTACAATATCAGGGCAATTTTCCTGTAGTAATTCTTTGAAAATGATGTCAAGGCTCTTTTCCTGATCATGACTTTCAGGTATTCCAATAATTTATAAATTATCTTTCCTGTTTGTTTTCCATGTTTTTTCAATGAGATATTTCACATTTTCTTCTAATTTTTCATTTTTTTTTTTGGTTTTGAAGTATTGATTCCTGATTTCTGGTAAATTCATCAATCTCCCTGAATTCTATTCTTTGTCTGAAGGATTTGTTCTCCTCAGAGAGTTTTCTTATCTCTTTTTCCATCTGGCCAATTTTGCTTTTTAAAGCATTCTTCTCCTCAATAACTTTTTGAACTGTTTTATCCATTTGACCTAAGCTGGTTTTTAGCATGCTATTTTCTTCAGCATTTTTTTGGATTTCCTTGACTAAGCTGCTGACTTAATTTTCATGTTTTTCCTGCAGCTATCTCCTTTCTTTTCCCAGTTTTTCTTCCAACTCCCTCATTTGATTTTCAAAGTCTTTTTTGAGCTCTGTCATAGCCTGAGCCCAATTTTTGTTTTTCTTGGAGTCTTTAGATGCAGGAGCTTGTTCTTCCTCATCTTCAGACTAAGTATTTTGATCCTTCTTGGGCTTATTTGCAAAATATTTATCAATAGTCTTCTTTTTGTTTCTCTGCTTGCTCATTTCCCCAGCCTGGGCCTGGTTTTGGGGTGCTTTCTGAGCTTTTGGGACACTCCCACAAGGGTCTCAGTATGTGAGGCTCTGTCCTCCCTCCTGGTCTGTGAATGACCATATGCGTCCCTCCTCTGCCATGGGCGGAGGTGGGGAGGCCTAGACTGCGATCAGGATCTGAATGTGGTCAGAGCCCCAGAGTCCTTTTCCAGAGGTGGAGGACAGAAGAACTCTGCAGTCTCTCTTCACTCCCCTCCCTTAGCTCAAGGGGCTCATGCCCTGGAGCCTCCTGCTTCTGTTTTCTGGATCAGGGCTTGGGAAAGACCAAGCTGCTCACTGTGTGCCCTGAGGGCTGGGCTCCCAGTGCTAGCTCTGGCAGAGGTACCCCCGCTGTTCCCCCACTTTGTGCCCAGTGCTCCCCAGGGTGCAGCTCAGGAGACTCCCCTGCTGCTGTGAGCAGTGGCTTCCAGTGCCCTGGGGCTGCCTCCAGAAGGCTGAAGTTCTTTAGCTCTGGCGGACCACCCCTCTGGCAGGTCACCCCTCTGACCCCAGTGAGCAGAGCCTTTCTGCTCTTTTCCAGGTTACCTTGAGTAGGAGAACTGCCTCACTGGGTCCCTTTGTGGGTTCTGTCTCTCAAAAGTTTAGTTAGAGTCCTTAGCTTATGAGTTTTATCAGAGAGCTCCTAAGACTTGATCCCTTCATGTTGTCATCTTGGCTCTGCCCCGAAATTTAAATTTTAAAAGAAAAGTTAAAGGGGAAAGGGAGTTATTCTTTGGTGAAGAACAATAAGAGGAAAGGAAAGAGAAAAATATAAATGGGAAAGATAGAAGAGAGGGAAATCTTGCTAGGATTTTATTTAAAATTTTTGCATCCATATTTATTAAGGAAATTGGTCTATAGTTTTCTTTCTTTATTATACCTCTTCATGATTTAAATATCAAAACTACATTTCAGTTATAAAAAGAATTGAATAGAATTCCTTTTTTACTTATTTCTTCAAATATTTTTTATCATCTTGAGATTAATTATTCCTTAAGGTTTTTGTTATAACTAACTTATAAATCCATCTAGTCCTGGGGATTTTTTTTCCTTAGGGAGTGCTTTGATGGCTTGCTCAATTTCTTTTTCTAAGATAAGATATTAAAGTTGTTATTCTCATGCTGGCAGGCTTATCCTTTACTCAGAGGAATATTGAAGAGGCAGAGACAAACATGAAAAGTTCTTCTTTTATTCAGCCCCCAGCAAGTGATTAAATACCCTTTTTCAGTCCCAATCCCAAGGCATTTTTCTAATTACAAGTCAAACTATGCCCTGGTGCTTGGGACAGCAGGTGTTAAAAGTTTACTTAGTATTCCACACACAACTGTACCTTAAATTTCTCCTTTTGTTAAATTAAGCAGCAATATTTTGTAAATATTCATTCATTTCACATAGAGTGTCAGTTTTATTAGTATATAATTGAGCAAAATAACTCCTAATATAATTGCTTTAATTTCATTTTCCTTGGTGGTACATTCTTTTCTTCTTTGATAATGGTCACTTACTTTTTTTTAAATCAAATTAACCAATGGTTTAACTGTTTTCTTGTTTTTTCCTTCAAAAAACCATCTACTGATTTTATTTCTTGGTTCTATGGTTTTTATTAACTTCTCAATTTTTAGAATTTCCAATTTTGTGTAATTAGTAATATTTACTTTGTCTTTTTAAAAAATTTTATAAGTTGCACTGCCCAATTCATTGATCTACTATTTCTCTCCTTTATTTCTGTTCACATTTAGAATTATAAAATTTCTCTTATGTAATATTTTGGCTGCATAGCACAAATGTTGTCATGTTGTGTCTTTGTCATCATTCTCTTTATTGAGTATTTCTTTGATTTGCTCTTTCACCCACTCATTCTTTAGATTATATTATTTAGTTCAATTAATTTTAATGTCTGTTTCTACAGCCCTTTATTAAATATAATATTTATTTCATCATGATCTGGAAAAGGCACATTTAATTTTTTTTTTTGCTAATCTGCATTTGGCTTTGAGGTTTTTGTTTTTTCTTTTTGTCTTAACACATGATCAGTTTTGACTGGTCTATTTTTGCTTTTGTTTTGTCTGAGATCAAGATTTTTACTCTTCTATTTTTTACTTCAACTATATAGAATATTGTATGAAAGTATGCAAGTTATGTATTTTGCCTCTTTGAGTCAATTTAGTTATGACTGAAGTTCCATCATCGCCCACCCTTTCATCATTTCCTCCTCCACTATAAACTTCTTCCTTGTATGCCTGTTTCACGTGTGATAATTTTCTTGATAGAATCCAGGGGAAAGTCAATCCAATTGGTAAAGTCAGCCTAGTTTTTACCAGAAGTTAAAAGATATGATCCTAGGCCTTACTTCTTCTTATATTATTTTAAGATTAAGTTGAGGGTGGTAGAACCAAGATGGTGGCAGGAGAACAGTATTTCCTTGGAGCTCTCTCCAAAATATTTCCAAAGACTTAAATTTATGACTCTAATTAAATTTTCAAGAGACAGAACCCACTGAAAGATCTAGTGAGGCAATTCTCCAACCCAAGGTAACCTGGAAAATTGTGCAAAGGCTCTGTCCCATGTGTTTGGAGGGCTTGGCAGTGTGCCAGACTGAAGGAGTTCCAGTCTTCCAGGAACAGCCTGCAGTGTGCCTGGGACCCTGGAAGCCCCAGTTCCTGGCAGCAGAAGCAATTTCCTGACCTGCCAACCCAGGGAGCACCAAGCACAACTTGGAAGACCAGTGAGGAAATTCTGCCAGAGCAAGCAAGAAGCCAAGGTCAGTGTAGCCCTACTTAGTGAAGTCATGGACCTCAGCACAGTCCAGATCCCAGGAAACAGAAGCAGACGCAGTGAACTGTCCAGCCGGAACAGTGAGCAGCTGCTTCCAGAGAACTCAGCCTATGGAAGGTAAGGGAGTGGGAGGAGACTGCCGAGGTCTCATCTCTGTCCCTGGGACAGGACTATGGGACTTTGTCCATACTCAGACCCTCTTCACTGTCTGTGCCTCCCTCTTGACATAGAGCAGGAGACCCTCCTCACAGTCCCAGGGCAGAGGGGTGAGATTGTGGTCATCCACAGACCAAAGCACAGGCAAGAGAGCAATCAGAGCCTCCCATAATAACTCGAAGAAACTGAGGTCCTCGTTGGGGGTGACCTCATTAATACTCAAAATCTCAGGAAGCACTTCAAAATCAGGCACAGGCTAGGGAGATGAGTGAACAGAAAAAAAGGAACCTGACCATAGACAATTACTTTGATCCCATGGAGGATCGAAATACACACTCAGTACATGAAAAAATCCAGGCTTTTGCATCTAAAGACCCCAAGAAATAAAGAAGTTTGGCTAAGGCTATAACAGAGCTCAAAAAAAGATCTTGAAAATCAATTAAGGGAGGTAGAGGAAAAATAAGGAAGAGAAACGAGAGAGATGCAGGAAAAACATGAAAACCAATTCAACCGCTTAGTCACGAGGATCTCAAAAAAATGCTGAAGTCCAAAACATGTTAAAAACCAGTTTAGGTCAAATGGATAAAATGATCCAGAAAGTTAATGAGGAAAAGAATGCCTCAGAAAGCAGAATTGGCCTGTTGGAAAAGGTGATAAGAAAGCTCTCTGAGGAAAACAAATCCTTCAAATGTAGAATGGAGCTAAAGGAAGCTAATGACTTTGCAATGAATCAAGATACAATAATTCAACACTAAAAGAATGAAAAACTAGAAGAAAATATGAAATATCTCATTGAAAATACAACTGATCTGGAAAACATATTCAGAGAGACAATTTAAAAATTATTGGGTTACTTGAAAGTTATGATCAGGAAAGAGTCTTGACTTCATTTTAAAATAATTTCTACAGGAAAATTGCCCTGATATCATAGAAGCAGATGGTAAAATTGAAATGGAAAGGATCCACCAATCTCCTCCTGAGATCCCCAAAATAACCACCAGGAATATTATAGCCAAGTCCCAGAACTTGAAAGTCAAAGATTAAGTTGTATACCTGATACAGATGTCTAGGCTAGACTGCAGTTTAAAAACAAAGGTGAAAAAAGCAGCATTGAAGAAGAAAAATCACTTGTTAGGAACAAAAATATTTCAGGTGAGTACAACTTCAAGGTAATGGTAGGAAGCTTCAGACTACCAGCAGATAATTGGATCTAGAGGCATTCCTGCATCATAGATAGACTCACTTTCATGGGTCTTCTCTGCAAATCTACATAGGCTCAGATAGATGGGGTCACTGTGACACAGACAACATACAATATATACCTCAGAGAAATGATTCAATTAAGTATATTTAGTTTGCCTTGAAGAAAATGAATCCTATATCCCAATAACTAGTACTAGTTATGATCACTTAGTTACATGAGAGTGACTTTCCAGTTCTCCCTCTTGCACTTACATTAGAAGCAGTCAGTTAATGATATATGGAATTTTCAAAATACTGATTTTTTATTTTAGTTTTTAGTTTTTATTTTAATGAGCAGTTTCAAACATATTTTCCAAGTTGTACAGAAAACTTTTGTGTTTATAAGAATCAAAATAGATTGTGATCTTTTCTCCTTAGACTCTTTGCCCTACTATTTTTAAGATTTGTCTTAAAAGTATTAGCAATATTAAGAAAAGGAAAACTTGGAAAGCAGATTCTTAACTGATCCAGAGCATTTTCAAAGTAATAATCAATGTTACTATCATTTCTGGGAATATTAAATTGCTTTGTCACTTCCTTCACAAACCATATCAATGTCCATATGTTTTTTGCCCCAGAACAATCTATATGAATATTATGTCCATTTTCCAGAATTTGATAAAAGCTCTACAAAAGCTGTCCCTCTCTTCTTTTGATTTATAAGAATTATCTAAACTACTTTTGCAATGACGATTCAGAGAAATAGGTAAAAGGATTTCTATTTCTAAAATACTGGAGGCACTTGCCATCTTAGAAATAAGAAATGTTGACTCTGAGTTAGTCAAAAAGAAGGTTTGAACCCTACATCATAATTATAAACAAAAAAATTATCTTAAGCTATTTGGGCTAAGAGAATTTTTTGGGGGAAATAGTAGGTGGGTGTACAATAACATTGAGCTAGCAAATTGGTTAATTTTCTGTGAGTTGTGAGTTTGTCTTGGCAGTCAAATGTCTCATAAGTCATTTTAACAGGTGATACCCTCCCTGTCTTGCCCTCTGTGCCTTAATGTAAGAGAAAGCCAAATCAGCACCTGGCACTGGAATACAGAACTAAAAGAGAGCCTCAGTTATGGGTAATGATCCATCACCTTTATGATACCCTGGGGATTCATTTGACTGCCACTATGCTCTCATTTGAAGGTGTCTTTGAGTTTTTATCAGACTTGCTCCAATGAGACTGAATAATTTTCTTTCACAATAAAAAAGCTGAGATGGTTTAGATGACAAGTACAGTAAAAACTCAATCCAGATAGAGAAAAATATATATTTTAAAATATATGAAAGGGGTTTTAATTTTCAGTTCAATCCATGGACATTGTTGGGCAATCTTCCCAAGGAAAAGTGATTGAACTCAGTTGTAGAAGAGCAAAGGTAGAGTTGTCTGACCATATCTACCTGATCCTATATATCCTTTTCAGAACCAGTATATGTTGACTGGTTGACATTCAAAAGTACAAGCAGGAATATATGCATCAAGTATTTATTAGGGCACTTTTATATGCTGGGAATATAAAGAAAAAAATAGTATAAATAGTTCCAGTCTCTAAGACACTTATATTCTAATGGGGGAGAAAAATATACATGAATACTAATATGTTAGTTGAAAAGGAGGGATTGAGAAAGGATTTCATTTAAAAGTAGCATTTAAACTGACCTTTATGGAAGTCAGGGATCCTAAGTCATTGAGGTAAAGAAGGAGAGCATTCATGGCATAGGGAATAATCAGGAAAAAAGTCAATGAGAGAGGAGATGAGACTAAAATGTAAAAAGCAGTAAGTTGGCCAGGATGACTGGATCATAAAATTATTGGAAAATTAAGAAGGTTCCCACATTGTGAAGACCTTCAAATATTCAATTAAGGATTTTATACTACTACTACTACTACTAAGGAATAAATGTGGTCTATTCAGCATGGTGAGAATTACATTTTTGGAAATTCACTTTGGTAGCTATCTAGAGAATTAATTGAAATAGTGAGTTGCATAAGACAGAGAGAGAAATAATGATGCAACATTGGAAGGACTGGAACTAGAGTGGTGTTAGAGAAAATAAAGGGATATAGCTTAATATGTATTTATAGATAGATACAAAAATATATGTATATATATTTGTATGAACATTTATAGAAATAATGCATAAATTATAAATACTTGTAAATGTTCGAAACTGTAACATTTTATATTTGATTTGATATGTATGCTGCTTGAGTAAATAATTAAGGATGACCAAGTACAACTTTAGGTGACAAGAGCAAAGGAAGAAAATACACATTTCTTAAGTCAAGCACTTTGCTAACTGCTTTACAAATAATATTTCATTTGATCTTCACAACAACCCATGTATGTGGGTCTTATTATCACCCCCATTTTACATTTGAAGAAAATGAGGCAAGCATAAATAAGAAACTTGGCCGGGGTCACAGGGCTAGTAAATGTGTAAGGTCTTTCTGACTCGAGTCCTAGAGTTCTATCTACTGGGGGGGGGTATGTTAGGAGTCATAAAGTTCAGCAAAAGGGTATACTTGGTGGTGAGGAAATAATCAGTTTTGTTTTTGATATTTTGAGTTTGAAATATCCAGCATTAAGTGCAAGCAGGCAACTGGTGATATAGGACCAAAGTTCAGGAAAGTTTAGTTGAGGTTGCATAGAGCTGGAAGTCATCTGCATAGTAATTATAACTGAACCCATGAGGAGCTGATAAGATTTCCAAATAAAAGACTCTAGAAGAAAAAGGAAATAAGGTCCAGAATAAAGATGTGAGATAAACCTGGAGCCAACTGAACTGATATGGATGAAGATTCAGTAAATATTAGGATGATAGAGTGAATCAGATAGAAACAGTGTCAACAATGTCACTAAAACTTAGAGAAAAGACAATATTCAGAAAGGTAAAGTAGTAAGATGCCAGATATAATAGAGAGGTCAGGGAAGTGGAGAATTTCAAAAGTCAGTAGATTTAGCAATTAATAACATTATTTGTCATCAATGAGATCAGAAACCAAGGCTTGATAAGAGAGAATAAGGAAAACAAGTGAGACACTAATTATAGATCATGTTTCCCAAAGAACTAACATGAGAAAGTAGATTTAAAGGATGGTAGCTAGAGAGAATGGTAGGATATGATGATTTATATATATTTTTTATTTTTAGAATGAGAGAGATTGTAGAATCCCAGGAAGGAGGTATATGGTACAATTTTATTCCTATTGGAGTGGTAATGCTCTTTGGAAAACACAAAGTCTGATATAGTATTCTAGAAGAATATCTTGGCTATTTGGTTCTTAATTGTAGCTTTCCTCAAGGTTTTACAATTCCAACTAAGAGAGACATTTCTAAGGAAACTATATTCTAAAATTATATGACTCTAGATATAAAATTGAAAGGAAACTTTGAAGGCATTTATTAAAAATCCCTTACTTATAACTGAGGTCCAGATAGCTAGGCAGTTGCCTAAGTTAATGTGGGTGAAAGACAGCAGGCCTAGTTTGTGAACTCCAGTCTTCTGACTTCAAATCCAGTGCTAATTCATGAGGCCACTTTCCATTCATTCTTGGAATTGCATTGTTATAATCATGGCAATCCAAACCCAAATACCATTCCAATCTGCTTTATATCATTTGTCCCCAGTCCTTTAGGTATAAAATGGAAAAATAGTTTCAAACTCTGATACCAAAGACATGCATTTCGGTTACCATTCTTATCAAGATGCAAAAATCTATTTCAATTCCCTAGTCTGTCAGATCCTTTCTTTTTCCAGTAGCTCTAAAATCTTCCTTCTGAGAGAGTAAGAATAGTAGGGAGCTCCTTTGTGCCACTTAAATGTCTCTCCTTATTTCTGAATTTCTGTTGGACTCTAATCCCATAATTGGAAGTTGCTATCTCATTGTTTGACAAGTTTATTTCCCTGTCTTTGGACTTTCTTCTTTTGTCTGAATGGGCATTGCCTATAGTCCCAAGATAAGTAGTTAAATTTCCTACTTGTAGAACACTGATAAGGTCATATGAACTTTAGCTTTAAAACTGAAATCAATACCAACTCTGACATGCATTTTCATCAGCCCTGAATATTCCTGATTTGTCCCCTGCCTGAGATCTGATGTCTTTGGGAAAGTTACCATCCCTCCTCTGGGTCTGCTATCCATCACTAAGCTGTACTTTCAGGTTTATACACCTAAATAAATGTTGTGTTCAAAAATATCCTGTTAAATTTAGTCATTTGTGCCTTCTATTATATTGACATGCAATCACCGTCAATTCCTGAAAACGTCTGATGATAAAGAAAAAAAAATGTGGAACCAAATGCTACAATGATCCTATCTGATAGTGTGTGCAATATTTCTCACCTATGATCCCCCAAGTGGTCAAGGAAAAGAATACATTTCTTCATCTTTTCCTTGTGGCTGAGATTGACTAATGCAGTTTAAGAGAACTAATCTGTTTTATTTTTCCTTTTAATTTACATTATTGTCAATGTATTTATATTGGTTTTTCTTAGTTCATTCTGTATCAGTTCAGGAATTCCCTGAATTCCTCATGTTTGTCACTTCTTGTGGAGAAATAATATTAATACATAGATATTTACACATATATAATATATGTCACAATTTGCTAAGCAAATTCCTGGTCAATTGTCACTCATTTTTTCTCCTGAGTTTTCTTTTGGGGTGGGGGGAGACTATGCCACAAAACATGCAGTGATGGATATTTCACAGTACAAGAAGCTGTTCTTTCTTGGGGTAACTATCTGTATTTGGTACTCTGGGTCACTTTTCACTGATAATTACAAATTTTTGTTCCAGGTAAGAACAACAATTTGCAGTTATCAATGGTATATTCCTAAGATGCTCCATTTTTCACTCTATCTTTTGTCATATTTTACTATTTGATGACTGAATGCAAAACTTCAGAATTGTTTTTATTTCCATGGATATAATTATTAGTAATTTGGAGCAAAATTTCATAATGTTATGGACCTTTTGCAGTTTGGAAACTATTTGTTCATTCATTTTGAATATTATGTACTGGGGAATAGTGCTTATATTTTGTTAAGAGATGAGTAAACTCAGAAGTGAAAAAATTCAATGACTTGCCTAAGTGAAGGACTTTAAAAACCTAAAAGAGGATTTTATATTTGATTGTGGAGTTAATATGGAGTGACTGGAATTTACTTAGCTGGAGGAGAGGGGTGAAACAGATCAAAACTAGCCCTTTAAAAGATAACTCATATAATTGAGTAGAAGATGGATTAAAGTGGAGTGAGATGAGGCAGGTAAACTATCAGAGGATATTTTAATAGATTGATTCGGAGGTTATGATGGCTTTTGTCAATGTGGAAAAATATAAAAGATGTTAACAAGAAAGCATCTAAAGGAGTTGGCAAGAGGTTAATATGAAGAAGAGAGTGAAGGATTGAGGATAACACCGAGGTTAGGTTCTTGGCTGACTGGGAGAATTGTGGTGCCCTCAATAATAATAAAGGAATTGGTTAAGAGGGAAAGATAAATGACTTCAGTTTTGCACATATGAATTTAAGATGTCCAAGGGACATTCAGTTCAAGATGTCCAATAGGCATGTCAAGGTTTCCTTTTAAATCCTATGTGTTTTATTTTATGCATTTAAAAACATTATTCTGGGAAGGGTTCATAGGCTTCACTAGATTGCCAAGGGTTGTATGACTCAAAAATGTTAAGATCCCTTACTCTAAAATCAAGGCATCTAGGTTCATATCTTATCACAGAGGGAGTATTAGTGCCAATATTTATCCTAGGACTTTATGTCTCAAACAATGAAAGATTCTCTGCAGAACTAAATCAGACATAAATAATTGAAGATATATCAATTTTCTACATACATATTTGAATGCTTTCCATCCTTTACATGAAAGTGAAATCAGCGAAAGAGATTAGGTACACATCATACAAAAGAAAATGAACACAAAAGCCTCATGTTTTAAAAACTCCATAATTATGTTTAAACTAGGGAAAAGGACTCACTATATGCTTTTTTTTTAATTCAGCAAAAAGTAAGCTACTGTCTGGCAGAAATTAGGTTTGTATTGATACCTCACATAATATACCAACATAAGACTCCAGATGAATTAAAGATTTAGTTATAAAAAGTCACATCATAAACAAATTATAGGAACAAGAAAAAAATTCCTTTTTATTTATATAATTTAGACGAGTTCATGACTATCCAAACTTTAAAGAGAATCACACATGATGAAATGAACATTTTAACTCTCTGAAATTAAATTTTTGCATAAATAATCCTAATGTGGTGAAAAATTAGAAGGCGAACAGTTTAACTGGAAAATACAATATGTTTCTCTGACGAAGGCAAAATTTCCAAGATATATAAGGAACTGATTTGGACTAAAAATCATTTTCAAATAAGGAGAAGGCTTAAATAGTAATGAATGTAGAAATACAAATTATCCTCACATTTTTACAATGATCTATAAATATATACATATATATTTGAGTATGGATTAATGCATAAGTATATATAAATATGCATATGCATATATATATATATATATATATATATATATATATAAACACTTAATTGTAAATTAAATGGGGAGGGCATGAAGGAGGAAAAAAGCAAATATTACACAGCAGAAAACAGAAGAAAACCCACAAGGCAGAAAAGAAAAAATTAGACAATTTTGAACACAACGTGAAGTTTTCATTATATAGGCTTTCTTGATATGGAAATTTTGTTTTAAATTATGAATCCTCATGTTTTGTTGTGGACATGACAATGTCTTCTTTTTCTTATTTCATATTTGTTTGTAAAATAAAAAATCATAATTTAAAAATATTTTAATAAATAGAGAAAAACCTTTAAAGCAATTTTGAGGTTCTACCTCAATCTTTCAGACTGGCAAATTTGACAAAAGAAGAAAACTTCAAATATTGTGAAGGATTATAGAAAAACAATTGTTCTAGTACATTGTTGAAAGTGTGAATTGGTCCAATTCTTTTGAAAAGCAGTTTGAAAATAAATTCAGTAAATTATCAAATTGTGCATACTCTTTAATCCAGCTATATAATCCCAGAGAAATCAAAGGAAGAAGTAAAAGATCTACATGTACATTAAACGCTTATAACAATTTTTCTCATGGGAGTCAAAATCAGAAACAAAGGGATTGTCCTCTTTTGGATTATTTAAGGAAATAAATGTGCTATATGAATTTAACGGAATATCACTGGCATGGATGATTTCAGAGGTAAATAGATGTAGAGCAAAGTGAGCAGAACTAAGTGAACAATTGAAGAATAACAATACTATAGAGAACAAAAGAGACAACAAAAAATGAATTTGGTAGAATTCATGGAGATTAGCTTAATGGAATTAGCACTGAATTTGAAGTCAGAGGACTTGGACCCAACTCTCAGTCTTGCCACTCACCATGTACAGTTAAAAGCTTTTGCAATTCTAATCTTTTAGGCTACACTGGAGATCTTCCAGAGATCCACAGCCTTAGATAATAAACAGAGATCAACTACAAACAAAATACCTTGTTCTAGGATTAAATAATCCTTCCCCAACCTGATTTTTATACATTTGGAATTCATATTGACTTTACCATTACTCTCATCCATTTTCATGTCAGTCATTATTTGGTCCACATTCTGCAGTTTTACTGCTCTTGTTTAGGTTTTTTTTTTTTTTTTTTTTTTTTTTTTTGCAAGGCAATGGAGTTAAGTGGCTTGCTCAAGGCCACACGGCTAGGTAATTATTAAGTGTCTGAGGCCGGATTTGAACCCAGGTACTCCTGACTCCAGGGCTGGTGCTTTATCCACTGTGCCACCTAGCCACCCGTTTTACTGCTCTTTAATCATTCCTTATAAGTTCATCCTTCATCACAGTTGGAATCACTGAAGACTACAGTTGTCAAGAAATGAGGAGATTGAGCGAGATTCCCTGAAATACAAAAACAGCAACAGTTATTTGGACCTGGGTTTGAATGCTTTTTACTCCTTACGTGTGTGTTTTTTTTTTATTTCCCTTGATGTTATTCTTGGTGGGGTAGGTTAAAGAGTGGGTGACCTGGTTTCTGGCAATTCAAGATGAACAGATTCAAAGTACTAAAAGTAGCCTTTCAAATAAGCATATGTGCTGCTTTATGTCTCACCTATGACTCTGAGATGGGATCTGCAAAGGCACACCCCATTTCCCCTAAAGCAATTAAGCACCATATATTTGAGCCCAGGAGAGAGATTTCCAAATGCAGAAGAGGCACACGATGGTTGCTGTTCATTTTATCTCCACACTTTACATTAAGTACCATAAATCCTGGTTTCACTCAGAGACAAATTGTCACACTACAGCTGTGCAGTCTCATGGGGGCATATATACAAACCCCTCTTTGAAAAGGAAACACAGGCCTGATTAAGATAAATAGAATCTTTGTTGGGCTAAAACTTTTTTTTTAAAGTTTCCCTCACATAAAATGTGGGCGGTTGAAAGATTCGTGTCTTGAATAATTTATATGCAAAAATATTTATAATTATTAATATAAAATGGAAAGTGGTGAGTTTTAGGCAGCCACAGGAATGTAAAGTTCACACATTTTTAACACACAACATCTCAGGGAGCTGAATATAGGGAAATTCTGGTGAGAAAAAAACAAATAATGAATTCCCTTAAAATGGCAGAAGGAAAAGTCAAACCAAGTTGCAAAAAGAAGTTAATTTTATTTTTTTAAAAAAAGCTTACTCTACTATTCAACTATTTATGGTGTTAGTACATTGTTTGGAATTTTAACTAGCAACTACTGTGGTCCCCCTTACCTGTGCTTTCCACTTTTAGCACTAACAACATCATCAGGAATGCACTGTTTTACATAAATGAATTTCCCAGATGACCAAAGTTTGTTCCTTTGAATTTCAGAACTTTCTAAATGAGGCATGTTTCTAATAGAAAATTTTCAAGACTACATCATACAACTCTCTGTCTTATGAAACAGAAGTTATTGAACTAAACATTTTTGATCATCAATTTTAATGACGCACACTTCCGAGGATGCATGTTTATGTCAAATAGAGAAAAGAAAAGGAGTATTTTTTGGGGGGGAAAGCAAAAAATACCCACAAAAAGAACAAATTTGCGTAAAGAATAGGGAGTTATACACATATGCTTTCTTTTTCCATATATACTTAACAGCCCTCTATTGAATAAATGTACACAAATATATATACAAAAGTATGTACATACAAATGTATTTCTATTTATATGTCTATCTATTTGCTCAACTGTCTATTGAAAGAAAAGCAACTATAGGAGTGTTTCATATGCCATTCACAATATGATCATTGAATGATAATTTATAATCATCAGAAGTCTTTCTCCCCCTCTACCTTTAACCTCTTTCCAATAAAGATATAAATCTGTGATTTTTTCATTTTCCTGAACTCACAAATATTAATTCAATAGCAGAGATGATACTATAATCCAAGTATTTTGATTGCCAGTGTGATAGGAAATTCAATGAGCTCTAGGTGGTTCCTGAGCTCCAGAGAGGGGTTTAGGATGGAATTTATCTGCCCTCAAAGACAGATTGATGTTTACATAATGGAGCACAATTATTAGCAATAATGGAAGATAAAACCATGGTAAAGTGAAATGTCAGAGTTCTCAAAGAGAAAGTAAAGTCAGAGAAGCAACTAGATGAAAATGATTAGAATACCAGTGTTGAGCAAAGAGGATTGTGTAGGAGTATGGCTCAAGGAAGATGTGATCTCAGAGTAAGTAGACTTGAAAATCCTAGGGAAACAATTCAGAGAGAAATTTTCATATAGGGAGAAAATGGGATAGGTTGAAGTGTACAAAACATGATTTCAAAATGATTTCACAATATTGCCATGTCTCCTTCTGCTTCTTCTTTAATTCATCCTTCCATTCAGAATAGGAAGACAACACCTGTCTTTCTATTTTCCCATTGTTAGCAACTTTTTTCCCCAAAAGTGGAAAAGAAATCTACATTATTATTGAAATCTCTCTTACTGGGAACTATCCTTCCTTTTCTATTCTAGGTCACTGGCTATAAACAATTGCTTTAACTGATGTAAGTCAGTGATGCTACATTTGGAAAAGATGACACAAGAATGAGCTGTACTAGAAATGAAGCTCTTCAAATACTTTTGTCTATGAACTAGGATATATGTAGAGGTAAAGTTAAAGACTAGAATAACTATTTATCCTTTAGCTAGGCACTTTGTGAGTAATAGTTGCTTTTCTTGTTCTTTTTATATTAATACTAATTGGGCAAATATAGTTATATGAGAGAAAAACAGTCTTTTTATTCTCCATTTCTAAATATCTGGGGCATACTTTCTCCTCACTTACAATTTCATGACATCTGGATCTTATCAATAGCCTGAAGAGGGCACTACAACATCTATTAAGAGACTACTCAGTTGTATAACTGGGATTGTGTGCAGCATGGATTATAGTATCTGATTTTGTACAAAGGTGTGGCTTTTCCATGTTCTGTGACCCTACAAGAACAGAACCTTCTGCTGCTCATTTAAAATGGAAACAAATCTTTTGTCCACATGTGCTGCATAGTTTGTACTAAGTCTGTCATTACAAATATCACACCTAAAAAGCTAGGACAGCTGCAATAAAATAAAGAACATCTGGAATGGACAAAATCGGTTCTTTGATGCATATAAGCCAGCATCATTACAGGCTTTTCTGTTGGGATTCATCCAAGCACCAATATCAGGATCCTCATCCTGTCCAAGGAAACACTTTCATATTACTCCCTTTCCGTAGGTGTCTGAGAGCAGGACTATAATGAAATAGAGTATATTCACAAGACTCACTGAGAGATGAAAACATGTAGTTTTAAAATACTGGTACCACTAATGTCAGATTTCTGCACTCAATGGTGAAGGTGAAGGAGTAGTTTAAAAAGTAATTTTATACTTAAAAGTAAATTTACACCTGATAGAATGCAAGCTCCTTGAGTACAAGGGCACTTGTTTTATTTTTTGTCTTGGAACCCAAGAGCATTACATGATATCTGGTATAGCAGGTGTTTAACCTACTTACCTGGTATACATTTAGATAATATTAAGTAATAGGTATACCCTATACCAAAATAAAGTCAAAATGGGTACAGGATTTAGACATAAAGAGAATTATCATAAATAAATTAATAGATCAAGAAATTATCTATCAGATCTATAGAAAGGGGATAAATTTATGACCAAATAAGAATTAGAATACATTATGAACTGCAAAATGAATGATTTTGACTATATTAAATTTAAAAGTCTTTGCACTAATAAAATCAATGCTGCCAAAATTAGAAGGAAAGCAGAAAGCCAGGAAACAATCTTCACAACTAGGAGTTCTGATAAAAGTGTACTTTCTAAAATATCTAGAGAATTGCATCAAATTTATAAGGTCACCAGAAAGGATAATGATCATTACTGGAAGGGTTGTGGGAAATCTGGGACATTATTACCTCGTTGATGGAGCTGTGAACTCATCCAACCTTTCTGGAGAGAAATGTGGAGCTATACCCAAAGGGCAACAAAAATGTGCATACCCTTTGATCCAGCAATACCACTACTGGGTCTATATCCTGAAGAGATGATGAAAAAGGGTAAAAACATCACTTGTACAAAAATATTCATAGCAGCCTTGTTTGTGGCGGCAAAGAATTGGAAATCAAGTAAATGTCCTTCAATTGGGGAATGGCTTAGCAAACTGTGGTATATGTATGTCATGGAACACTATTGTTCTATTAGAAACCAGGAGGTATGGGAATTCAGGGAAGCCTGGAGGGATTTGTATGAACTGATACTGAGTGAGATGAGCAGAACCAGAAAAACACTGTACATCCTAACATCAACAAGGGGGTGATGATTAGCCTTGATGGACTTGTTTATTTCATCAGTACAACAATCAGGGACAATTTAAAGCTGTCTGCAATGGAGAATACCATCTGCATCCAGATAAAGAACCATGGAGTTTGAACAAAGTTCAAGGACTATTCCCGTTAATTTAGAAAAAAAAAACCTGATATCTTATTGTCTGATCTTGTTATCTCTATACTTTATGTTTCTTCTTTAAGGATATGATTTCTCTCTCATCACACTCAATTTGGATCAATGTACAACATGGAAACAATGTAAAGACTGACAAATTGCTTTCTGTGGGGGGTGGGGGAGGGAAGTAAGATTGGGGGAAAATTGTAAAACTCAAAGTAAATAAAATCTTTAATTAAAAAAATTATAAGGTCACAAGTCATTCCCCAATTGTTAAATGGTCAAAGACTATAGACAGACAGTTTTTCAAATGAAGAAATTAAAACTATGTATACATATATATATGTAAAATCATATGAAAAGATCATCCAAAATCATAATTGATTAGAGAAATGCAAATTAAAACAGTAATGAGGTATCACCTCATACCTATTAGATTGGCCAAGATGAGAAAAAAGGGAAAATAATCAATGTTGGAAAGGCTGTGGGAGGATTGGGACATTGATGCATTGATGGTGGAGTTGTGAAGGGATCCAACCTCTCTGGAGAGCAACATGGAACTCTGCTCAAAGAGCAATAAAACTGTTCATACCCTTTGATCCAGTAATTCCAATTATATATATATACATATATATATATATATGTATATATATACATATATATATGTATTATGTCCAGAAGAAATTATAAAAAAAGGAAAAGTCCTACATGTTCCAAAATATTCAAAGCATTCTTTGTAGTGGCAAAGAATTGGAAATTGAGGGTATGCCCATCATTTGAGGAAGGTTAAACAATTTATGGTACATGCTTACCATGGAATACTATTGTTCTATAAGAAACTATGAATGGTCGGACTCTAAAGAAAGATGGAATGATTTACAGGGTCTGATGCTGAATGAAGGGATTAGAACCTAGAGAACAATGCACACATTAACACCAACATTGTGAGATGAATGACATTGATGGAAGCAGCTCCTCTCAGCAGTCCATAGAGCTAGGAAAATTGTATTTGATTGGCTACTGAATATATTATCTCCATCCAGAAGAAAAACAAAACAAAACAATACACACACATATACACAAACGCAAAACATAACCCTTCCAAATCTGTTGAACATTTTATATAAAATTTATCTCTTATTGTATCTCTTTTCCTTAATCCCAATTCCTCATATCAAAAATTATTAATTTGTAAATATGTTTATCAAAACATGTATGTACAATGCTAGCCTGACTGTTCACTGCTGAGGGGACGGGGCTGGAATGCAGGGTGGAAGAAAATTTTTTAACTAAAAAATACATGTGCATATGGATTAAAATAAATATATAAATTTAAAATAAAAGGTAATAGGTATAAAGACACTTCATTTTTACAAAGTAACTGGCATGACAAGGCCTGGCCACCATGTTATGAGAGGAATAGGTTTTGTACAATTCCAATTTCCATTCTTGGACTAGTCATCAAGAGACATTTGACAAGCTCTTTCCCAACATTAAATTGTGTGTTTGTGTATTTGTGAGTGTGCACGAGAGAGATATTCCACACAGGGGATTTCCCATATTAATGAACTCACAGTTCCTGACCACTTTTCTCAAAAAAATTTCTGAACAAATTGTGTTACATATGCGTTATTGAACACTATTGTTTTATTAGAAACCAGGAAAGATGGAAATTCATAGAAGCCTTGTAAGTATTTGGGTGAACTGATCTGAGAGAGATGAGCAGAACCAGAAGAACATTATATACCATAAAAACAACATGGGGTTGATGATCAATCTTAAGGGACTTGTTCATTTCATAAGTGCAAAAATCATGGACAATTTTGGGGTATCTGCTATAGAGAATGCCATCTATATTCAGAGAAAGAATTGTGGAGTTTGAACAAAAACCAAATACTATTACCTTTAATTTAAAAAATGATCTTATTATGTTATCTTGCTATCTCTTTTATTTCATTTTTTTCTTAAATATATGATTTCTCTCTCAACATATTCAATTTAGATCAATATATAGCATGGAAACAATGTAAAGACTAACAGACTGCCTTCTGTAGGGGGTCGGGGAGAGGGAAGCGA
This sequence comes from Macrotis lagotis, assembly GCF_037893015.1. Classification (NCBI taxonomy): domain Eukaryota; kingdom Metazoa; phylum Chordata; class Mammalia; order Peramelemorphia; family Peramelidae; genus Macrotis; species Macrotis lagotis. The sequence goes on along the minus strand of NC_133661.1, from coordinate 133,580,870 downwards.
GATTTGGGGAAAAATTGTAAAATTCAAAAAAATAAATTTATTTTAAACTTCAAAAAAATTGCTAAACAAATTATTTTAAGATTGCCAGACACTTCTACAGTTGAACTCCCAAAACAAAATTCCATGTACTTTCAGGTCCTTAAATTTTTTTTTGTAAAACTTTTGAAAAACATTAGTACTCTGTTTTGTCAAATATAATATAGATTTATTTTTATTATTTTTGTCTTTTGTTTTCTTGTTAATGTTTCCATATATTGCTGGCCCTCTCATCTCACCAATGAAAGTTCTCCCTTCAGTGACACAGATCATAGCATTTTCTTATCTTGTGCTAGTCAAAGTCCTCAAAAATCTTCCATTGGCATGAGGGTCTACCCTACCTACATGGACCGTGCATTAGGGAAATCAAATTCCTTCAACTCCTGATCCTTCCTAGGTGGCCTACATTATTGTTACTAGTAAATTCCTCATATGAACCACTATTTAGCCCTTCATAATCTTGATTGACTGTAAACCTCTGCCATTTTCAAGCCTAAAGCTACAAGTATTTGGCACTTTTAGTATCTATATCCCATCACTAATCATAATGTTTGACATGTATTAAATACTTAAAGTTTTTTCATTCATTCATCTATCAATTATTTCATTCTTCATTCATTCATCTCTTGATATGGAATGGATACCACTGGAGCATGCAGGCCATCTCTTGCTCTCACTAGAAAACTGGTGCACTAATTTTTTTTTTCTCCAAATCTACATCACTCTAAGAAATCAAATAACATTTCTTCTACCCAGCTCTTCACTGATAATATGTTGCAGCTGATTTATATTATGAGTGTGCATGTGTCTTTATGACCTATAACTTTAAATTTTAAAGTCTCATTTTAATTTAATAAAGACTCATTTTAAAGGTCCTTTTCCTCCTGCCATAAGGGGTGCTCCAGCCCTTCAAACTACATAGAATCCATGAAAAACAATGATGTTCAGTTACAAAGATATGAACTTTTGTTTGAGAGAGACATGTGTGGTCATTGAGCAGACCGTACAATCCCCCTAAGGGTAATCCAACTGACACTTCATTTTATTCAGTTCTGGGCCTAGTTAATTGTCAAACTTCAGTGCCTGGTTGAGATAGATGTGCTGATATTCCCATTCTTATAGTTGTTTATCCAATTGCCTAACTGTCTGGACAATTTCCATTCTTTATTTCCTTGGTTTTTCCAGTGTAAAGAGTGGAGAGGAGGGTTTGTTAGGTAGAACAGTCTATAGAGCTCTGGCCCTGGTGGCAGGAGGACCTCAGGTCAAATCAGACCTCAGACACTACTTGTGTGATCTTGGTCAAATCACTTAAATCCCCTGCTCTGCAAAAACAAAACAAAACAAACAAAAAAAAAGAGTTGAGGAGAAACCCTTGCAGTAATCATAGATATCATTTAGGAGGTTCTGAAATATTCTGAAGCCTCATGGAATCAGTTCAATGTTTTCTGTAAATGGAGTATCTAGAGCAGAGGTGTCACGTATATTGCACTGGAAAGTGTAGCCTGAACGCAATTGACAAGATCAGGGGTAATTTTAACAAATTAAATAAAAATGCAATAAAACAAAGACAACATTACATTTAAAAACTAAGTCAATGGAATCCTTAAGTCTGGATTAGTGGCACCCTTTTTTGTTTGCATTTGATTCCATTGAGCTAGAGAACCTCATCAAGTCAGGGAAGGGAAGAAACTATGATAATTTTTTTAAAGCAAAAAGTTAAATAATAACTTTTTTTCTTTTGATGTTTTTGTTTTCTATAATATAGCATAATTTGAAGTTTCACTTTTTTTAGCAAAATACATGGATTACTTCTAAAAAGAACAGTTTTCTTCCAATTGAATTCCAAATTTAATATCTTTCACGATAGTAACCAAATCCGTTGGTATTTTTTTCATTTAGTGTATTACAACTCACTTGTGAAGAATTAACAATCAAAGTCATATTTGTTATTATCATATCTAAGGAATCTTGTAAGTTTTAATAAATTTGTGGAAGAAATCTTATGGCAAGAGAGGAAAAGGATATTTAAAATGAGGCTTTATTAAACCACATGAGATTTTTTTGAACAACAAAGAACAATGGAATCTAGTATTCTTTGAATCTTTTGATGCTTTCTTTGACTATAATATGATAGTCTATTTAGTTTCCCATTCTCATACTTTTATCAAGAATGTTTTGCATTCAGGGCAGCTAGGTGGACCAGTGGATAGAGCACTGGCCCTGAAGTCAGGAGTACTTGAGTTCAAACCCGGCCTCAGACAGTTAATAATTACCTGTGTAGCCTTGGGCAAGCCACTTAACCCCATTTGCCTTGCAAAAAAAAAGTTTCGTATTTTTGTGAAGCTTATTATCTTAAATATTTGGCATTGATGCTAAGTTAGAAATAAGTCAGTAAGTATTGTTATACTTTCAAAATTATTTTATTTTGATAACAGCAATGTTTATTGTGGGGGCAGTTCAGGAATTCAATGGATAGAACACTAGGCCTTGAATCAGGAAGACCTAATTTCAAGTCCAATCTCAAATGCTTACTAGACCCTTGACAGGTCACTTAATCCTGCTTGCCTTAGTTTCCTCATATACAAAATGAATTTCAGAAGGAAATAGAAAACTACTCCAGTATCTTTTTCCAGTAAATCCCAAATGGGGTCATGAAAAGTTGGACATGACTGAAACAACTAAACAGTATTTATTATGTTTTCTCAAACATTTGGTAACTTTCTTATAGCAGGAATTGATCCTCCTCTCCCCAATTTGGTCCAACTTCAGTATGAACCTCCTCTTCTCATCTACATTTTTAGTGACATCTCTATATGTCACTCTATCTTTAGTGACCCAGTACATCAGTGATTCCAGTGATGTTAGATTCTAAATGTGTTTCCTCTAATGTCACTGCTGGAGGCATCTTCAAATGCTGTCAGAGTATGTGGTTTAATTGGGTTTTGTGAAAAGCTTTAAATAAAAATATAAATGAATTCCCCCATTTAGTTCCCTCTAACAGGTGATACTGGCCATAAATTTTCTACTATTCTCCTCCACATGATTTAATAAAGATTTCATATTTTTCTCAACTAGTGTTTATCATCAGTAAATAAATAAATAATAAAGATGTCTAATTTAGAATACTAGCAATGAAGTTAATGTTTACAACTATTATCAAAACTGTGATTTTTTTTCTACTCTTTTATTTTCTAGCACTTCATCACTTTCATCAGAGGAAAAAAAAGGTGATACACAGGACTGAAGGCTAATTTTATATTTTTCTTGCTTCATGTGTTGCCATGGCTAACAAATTCATCATTATTTCACAAACCTACTGTTAGTAATCTTTCTTATACTTAGCAAGTAATAGCTATAAACTATCAACAAAAGTTTTCCCAGAATTCCCGGAAGCCCGGAAGCCAATGGTTTTCCGTTCCTTCTTCTGTGTAAGTGACAATGACTCCTAGAGACATTCACATTACCCTTATATTTGTGAATTGTGACTATTGTTTATATTATCATTTAAGAAATTAATAGATTCGTGGTATATATAAAATATTTCCATTAAATATTTTCCAGATTGTATTTTCACATAATTAAGGCCAAGGAGTATTATATGAATATCATATATTATAATTTTATTTATTATTTCAAAGAAAAATAATCTAAAAAGTTTCATTCTTCTAATGGATGGAATGAAATGATTATTAAAAAAATAATATAATAAACAATTTATTTTTTTATTTCTTTAGCTCAACATTTATTTCTTTAATAGTATTATCTCAAGGTAAGATATAGTAATTGTTTGCATTTCTATATAACTTAATCTTTACAAAGTACTTTTCATATTTATTTAACTTCCTCTTCACAACAGCCCCATGAACAAAGTAGTGCAAATATTATTATTGTTATTACTGCTTCCACTTGATGAAGCTGCTCTTTCCATCTGGTTTATTACTAACTCAAGGTCATAAAGAAATAAATGAACTTGAATTCAGGCCTTCTGATCCCTACTTCATTGTTCCTTTCACTACACCACATTGTTTGATGTAGGGTCTGAATCCACTTCTAGGAGAATGGTGTTGCTATATTAGACAAATTATCCATTTCTTCTTTTTTAAACATCGTACAGGAGTATAAATAAACTCATTAATAACTACAAAATACTGAAAAGATATTTATTATCAACATAGCTATGGCTCCCTACGTCGATACTAATTGGAAAAGATTTGTAAAAATTTATAACAAATATAAAACATCAAATACTCTTTCCAGGAGATTTGATTATACAGAAGTAGGTGGATTATACAGAAGTAGATGGACAAAATAATCAAGGCACTGTATTTTGGGAAGATTAAAGTATATCAAGAGCGAGGATAGGCATAGTGGAAATATTCCTGGATAAGTTCGCCTCAGAATAAGTTTGACTGAGTTCAAAGTCTTGTTTCTTCAAGTACTATTTTTGTATTGTAAATTGTGAGTCTTTTTTCCTCTCAGTGCCCTGATATCTCTCTGAGCCTATAAGTTGTTGAAACAGTGCCAATCTAAGTTGGTAGAGAAAGTCTCTGGTCTATAGCACTAACTATACCTATAAAATCACAGATTCAGATTAAAAAAGAAAGAAAATGGATGGTACATAAATGGACTAAATATCTTTTTAATTACTGCAATGCTGATAGTTTCCTTTTGATTCCCTTTTATGTGTCATTGTCAAGTATCTATAAAGAAGAAGGAGAAGAAAGAAAGAAAGAAAAAGAAAGAAAGAAAGAAAGAAAGAAAGAAAGAAAGAAAGAAAGAAAGAAAGAAAGAAAGGAAGGAAGGAAGGAAGGAAGGAAGGAAGGAATAGAAGGAAGAAAGAAAAAAGAAAGAAAGAAAGAAAGAAAGAAAGAAAGAAAGAAAGAAAGAAAGAAAGAAAAAGAAGAAAGAAGAAGAAGAAGAAGAAGAAGAAGAAGAAGAAGAAGAAAAGAAAAGAAAAAATAGGCTTGACAATGGGCAAACTAACTTTAGGTTTATAAAGATTTAATCCAATTCTAAACACTTCAAGACTTCTGAAGCAATCCACTTCATGAACTGCTAATAGGATGGTTGATAATTACATCCTTTGCTAAATGATCATTGACATTGGTAGCTTTAAGAAGTCAAGAGGCATATACCTACTTGTAGTTTAACCATCTATCTGTCCTAGGCAGATCTACATTTGTTACAAGGCAGTTCCAGAAGACATCACACCACAATGTCTCTGTTTTAAGATTATCTGTCCTGGGACTATGGCCTGTTGTTGAATGTGTAAGGATTATTTTCAAATGTCAGTTTTTCCAGGGAAAACATTCCAACATAGGCTCAGTCCCAAACGAAAAGTGGTTAAGTACCTGGGACTGGAGGTGGTTAAGAAGAGGGGATAAGATGGCAATGAGAACTGGTGAATACAATTGTGTCATTGGCTCAGAATTACTTAAGCATAGTACTATTTTAGCCAAAATAGTGTCTATTATCTAGGACAAGAAATAAAGTTGAGGTGCTGCATAATGCCTGAATTATTGGCCTTAAAAATCTTTATCCTCACTTAGCATCCCCAACTGAATCATGTCTTTCTGAGTAGCCATTGAGCCTAGTGGGTCTGGTGGGGGCTCTGTGGGTGGTGCTGTATGGGGCAACAGCAACACTGTTAATCCAAGTTACTTGGAAGTATGTTTAAAAAGCCAGAGAAAAGAACAACAAACCAGATTGATTGATGATGTTATTTTGGCATTTTTGTGAGAGTAACTCACTTGGGGAGTATATAGAACTAGAATTCTTTGGTGGTATTCAGAAATGGTCAAACCAAAGCCTAGACATGGCAAATACTAGGTTGGTGCACAACCAGGAAGAGATGACTCTTAAGAAGAGACATATGGCAGACTGGGAAGTAATGAGGCAGAGCAACAAACAGTGCCAGCTCCGACAAGGACCACAAACCAAAGACTAGTTTAGACGGGTACATCCTGTAACTGTCTCTGTGTTGCTTATCCTACCACACACACACACACACATACACACACACACACACACACAAACACACACACAGACACATACAAACACACAGAGACATTGCTAGTGGAAGTAGCAACTTCATACAATACAAAGGAAACTAAATAAATAGATAATCCATGGAAAATGGGGAGGGGGAATTAAAGCATGGTGATCAAGATGCTATTGTCTTTTCTGTCAAGATGGATGATATCATTTTGGTAGGGGGTGGTTTGAAAGTTTGAATGTCAAGCAGGAGATGTCGTATTTGAACCTACAGGGGATGTGGAGGCACTGTAATCTTAGAGAATGAAATAAGGAAGAATGTTTGTCTCAAGTAACCCAGATAGATATTTCTTCTCGACTTTGTTAAAAAAAATCTTTAATTGTCTTTCCCTTACCAGTAATTCCTTTCAAGTTCAACATGGAGTCACATTTAATTCAGTATCACGTGCTTAATTAACCTTTTATTTTTTACCCAAGATTTTCTTGGTACAGAAAACTCTATTGTTCAATGCATATTAACAACTACTTCATGTCTTATATCTTACGAAGTCGTACCTTCCAGGGTTTCTGTGAGATTAAATGAGATAAAATATTTAAATTACTTAGTTCACTATTTGGTAGGTGGTATACAAATTCCTATTCTCTTTCTCTTCTCCTTGTTCTTTCTCCCCTGAACTGAATATTGTATCTGCCATCCTTAACCCTCATCATGTGATCAATCCAAATTCTCTTCTTATCATATAATTCCTTGGTGATAAATTTCATCTCCATGTCCCCCATTTATATTTCCTAGTTGCTTTTTTTTTATTATTGTTGTTGCAACCCACTCACATTACCTCTCCATTGCCCTCTGTGTAATGTTCTTTTGGAGACTTGTGTCTCTTTGTAAGCCATGAGTCCTTTGTAGTACCATGATGATTGTAGAATGACAGAAAAGAATATTTTTTAAAAATCACAATTTCTAGACAATATATTTATTCAGAGTTGATATTCTATTTGTCTAATAATCAACAAAATGACACACTTTTGGGGAAACCAAATATTGATATTGCTAGTCTCATGACAAATGAAATAAAAAAAGCTGCTAAATAGAATCACTTTCAGGTTCTCCTTAGAGAGAAAAATGAAGGATTATTTCATCACATGTCCAAAAGTAATAAGAAATGTTATTTTATGGGTCATCTCATCTTTCATGATTTGCAATGAACACAGGAAAAGGAAAACCATGAAGATATTTGCAGCTTATTTCCAGCATCTGTTGCAGGATACGAATAGGTAATAGAGAGAGAGAAATTCTATAGGATAGTTAATGAAATGTTTTAAACCGAGTGAATATATAGTTTGATACTTCTATGCAAAAGTGGACATAAGGAGACATAAAAGACCCGTAGCCTACTCAGAAATCTCATATTTATATATCATAATACTTTCTTTTAGAAGAGTCCACTGGTGTTGCACATGTCAAATACTGAACTACTTATCAATGTATGAAATTAACTCTAGCTAATTGACAGGAAACAACTTGTTACTGATTTGGAATATCTAAATCAACTGGACTGTGTAGCAAGATCATCAATTAGTTACATTAAGCTCAAAATCAACATAAAATATATGAAAGATTAAAGATAAGATGATTATCGATTAAGTAATTAATTGCATGATCTTCAGTACTTAGAACATACATGGTTGAGATAGAACTGGATCTACTGGTCTAGGGAATTCCTCGGATGATGAACTCTTTCTCAATCCAGACTAGCACATTCTTTGAAGGAAACATGATTATGCATGTACAACCTAGTGGAGGAAAGGGACAGAGGGAGAAAAATTTTGCAAAAATGAATGTTTAAACCTATATGTAATTAGAAAAGTATTATTATGATAAAAAGAAACAAAATCTTAAAGACTTGACTAGTGCAGGAGTTGAGTACCTTATATCCAACAGGTCAAATCTGGTCTAAAGACTACTTTGTAACCCATGGGCGAAAGAATGGGTTTTATATTTTAAAATAAAATTTAACTGTATTTTAAAATGTTAAAAAAAAATAAAGCAAAACAAAACATTCTTAGCTCAAAGACCACAGATTGCAGGAAAGATTTGTTTTTTGATACTGTCTTTTGGCCTGGAACACTGAGGTCTTAAGTGACTTGTCCAGGATCACAAAACCAATGTGGATAAAAGGAGGACATGAAGTAATTCTTTCTGGTTCCAAGATTAGCACTCTACTGTGGGATATTGCCTCTTACATAGTGACAGTTTTATAAATGCTTATTATTTATTAGCAAGCAGCTATTACTTATCCTCCCTTGCCCCATATCAGCAGAACATACTTTTTGAATTGAAGTTTACTTGGGACTAGAAAGAACCATTCACACTCAGTAGTTGACGTTGGCCTCTTTAATGTTTATTGTCCATTTTTGAAGAAACCCACAACATCAGGGAGCTGATGTTGTGACAAACACATGAGTTGGATTGAGTGAAGAGGATGCTTTGAGTGAGGAGGACTCAGTTTCTCCTCCAGAGCCATCTGGGTCCAGTGGACAGATACATTATTCCATGTTGACACATAGTGGGTTATTTGCTGACTAATGCTGAAAAATGAGAAACTGAAAAAGGTCAAAATGTTAACCCCTATTACCACAGTTTACTGCAGAAATACAATCTATGAAAAACTATCTCCATAAAGATAAGACCAAAATACTTCAGAAACCATCTTAACCAACAAATTGCTCTGTCAAGAGGCAGGCTGGGTCAGTCAAAAGAAACACTCTCATAAAATAAAAGTTCAGTCTTAAAATACTACAGAGAAGCATGGAGGTGAATTATGAACCAAAAAAACCCCCCATTAAATCCAGTGGTCATAGATAAATGCCTATGAAAATATTGGCATGAATCCCAACTAAGCTATGTCCATAAAATATTCATAGATAAAACTAATAGGAGAACAGCAAATAGATATAATATAACAATGTAATCTTTCCATGATAATTTTCATAAAAACAGATTTTATAACATTTAGAAACTTACACCTCACTCCTTGAAATTGATATGAAAAAGTTCAAGTAGTCCCAAAAAGGGATGAAATAGAAAAATATAATTGGACTAGACTAAGTTTGTACCAAAGAAATTCATGATTATAGTGACACAATCATGAAAGCTTTTGAAGGATCATTTTACAAATTTTTTCAAATAGGGAAAAATACGAAAGTGATGGGGGAAATAATAATATCTACTGTTATCTCATTTTCATTTTATTAAGATTTTCATAAGAATGATTTAGACATGTATTGAGGTTGTCTCTGATGAAGAAATGATGAAGAAAGAGACAATTCTCTCTAGTGAACCTCATCTTTAGTCACAGAATTTACTGAAAGGGACAGAGAATATGAATTCTCATTTGGTTATTCTATCCTAATTATGAAAGATATAACTCAGTAGAGAAAATAAGTCATAAAGTTTCTTTATTAAGAATACTTTCACATCCATATCAAGCATTATTCCACTGAAAAAACCATGCAATAATCACTTAGTTGTTAGCATTGGGTAAGAACTATAGAAGGAGAACTAGAATAGATCCTTGTGGTCATTCAGTTTAATACATTCCTTTATAATTAGGAAATTTAATTCTGAAGAAGTTGAATAAATAATCAGAGTCACATAGAAAGTAAATGAGACCACGATTTGAATCTAGTCCATCTGATTCCAAATCTAGTAATTTTCAATATAGTTCCAAAACATGTAAATGAGTGGCTGATAAAAATGTTCACTGGTGTAACAAAGAAATATTCAAATCAAAGGGGGTATTCCTTAAATTCTGAATTCCTCCTTATGTTTCTCCGTGATAAACTGATTGCCTTAAGTCCTTAAACAGATGCAGGGAAGAGGTCTTGTAATGCCTTTGCAAAATTCCAAATACTAAATCTTACATACATATTTCATTTATTTATTTGTTTGTTTATTTATTTATTTATGTTGTTGCAAGGCAAATGGGGTTAAGTGGCTTGCCCAAGGCCACACAGCTAGGTACTTATTAAGTGTCTGAGACCGGATTTGAACCCATGTACTCCTGACACCAAGGCCAGTGCTTTATCCACTATGCCACCTAGCCGCCCCCAAACATATTTTAAAACATGAATGGATGATAACTCTACAGCAGGAAGGAGTCATTTTCCAAAAGACTCACTTTACAGATGAATAAATTGGGACCCATGGAGATTAAATGATTCGTTCAAGATCATTTAGGTAAGAATCAGAAACAAGATTTGAATCTAGATCTTCCATCTTAAGAGTTAATGCTCTTTTCAGTCCTGCTATACATTTCATCCCTAGTTCAGGGGCTCTTTGTAAGTAGGAATTGATTTGGTGTGGATTTATACAACCTTGTATGTATATTTGTTTATGCTAAACATATTTTTACAGAGTGGTGACATAGAACTCATCTTTCAAATGGAGGCATCATCAAGGTGTAAAATGGATTAGGGAATGTACCAGGGATTTCATTAGAGTAGGAAATCTCCAAATCAGGAAACACCCTCTAAGCTTAAGGTGAAGGGCAGCTCTTCTCAAGCAAAGAATTTTTACAGAGTTGCTGGGCACTACGAGGTTAAGTGAATTTCCTCAGGGTCATAACAACAGTTCAATGAGAGAGATTTGACTTGAAGCCAGATCTTCCTGGATCAGAAATCAGTTCACTGGTCACTATGTGACCATGTCAAAATTTGATTACATTTTGTGTTTTCATAAAAAAAGTCAACAACAAAAAACCCCCAAACTATTGCACTTTATGTGATTACCTGTAGAAAGTCCCACCATTATCCTGATTTAATTTTGATCTGAACTTCCACCTTGGAAATAAAAAAATTCCAAGTTCAATTGGATACCTTGTCTTTTGCCATAAGGGTCAAACTGTGGGAAATCATCCACTTCTCTTATTTCCATGCCTGGAGACCCAATGGGTGACATGAAAGCAGGAGAGAGTCAGTATTATTCCTAAAGGCACCTTTCCATATATGGCTTTTTCTTTGCTGTGTTTGTTAATATGAGCTACACTTGTCCTCTACCAGAAGAAGTGGAATCTTTTAAACCTCCAACTTCACTCTCTCTCTCTGCATCCTCACCTTAATCTCCAAAGAGGGAGATGTTACTCCTTCGTTCCTGTTTTCAGAATACCCAAGCGTTACAGATCTGAGACAGGAAGAGTGTTTCTCTTCTACTAATTAATGTGCTTGAACTTCATAATAGATGGGCACCCCATTGGGGAATGAGGTTTGATATTATTTCCCCAACAGAAAACTATGTTGCTAAACTGACATCTCATAGGACAGCTCTCATTTGAAATCCAGGGCTGGGATAAAGTAAGTTCTTACATCTTCCCTAAAGGCAAAAATCTAGTTTTTTTATGTGACCCCAAGAATTTTACACAAAGTAGCAAAATTGATTTCTAACCCCCCACACACACACACCTTTTTTTTTTTTTTTTGCAAATGGGGAGGTGAGTAGAAGGAGATAAAGAGGGGTGGGAAGAGCTATTAAGAGTTTGCATGTCCCCTAAACTTGTCTGTGAAATAAAAACCATTCATTGCATGAATCTTTCTCCCTTCCACACACGTGGGTTGGGCTTATGGGGATGAATCACAGGATTTTAAATAACAAGTGCCAACTACATTTTTTTTAAAAAAAAGTGAACCCTACAACCCAGCCTTCCACCCATCCAGCCCCTCCTCATCCCTCTTTTCTCCTCTCCTCCCTTCTCTTCTCCTCCCCTCTCCTTCCCGCCCCATGGAGCTCCAGTCCGACTAGCCCAAGGGGGAGCAGCAGTGGAGCTATTAAGTTGGTTTCCCAGGAGGTTTAACACTTGCAGCAATTTGTATCGAAATTACCAGCTGAACTCGGTTTGGAGCCTGGCTCTAACCCTCCTCCAAGGGTGTGGTGCCAGAGCAGAGTAATTTGCTGTCTGTAAATGCCTTGAATCTGATTATTGTGCAGAGTATGATACATACTCGAAGCTGAAGCAGACAGGAGAACGAATGTACGCCGACCAGCCCTTGAGTTCAAGGCTCTGGTTAAGGTCACCCTGGCTCCTTTCCCTGCCTTATGAAATGCATTGTTGTTAACTTTGGCTGATCTACAAGATGTGCCAATTGGCCTGGCAAGTAAAAACTCCAGGCGACCCTATTTGTTTAGGATAAGTCTGTCTCCTGTAAATCCAATACACAGGGTACCTCTGTATCTCCCTTCTCCAAGGAGTTGGAGAGGCTCAATCTCCCTTCTAATGCAATGAAGAAGTAATGTTCCCAACAGGCTGGGCTGCTTATGTAACTGCAAAGGATTCTGCTGGAAACTATTGCAGACTTTGTTGCCTTTGCTTCTTATAAAGAATCCTTGCTGGGAAGTATACCAGCTTGCTTTCCCCTGCTGCCCTCCCCCCCCCACCCCTTTCTCTTGCAATGTGAAGTGTTTTGTGGTTCATTTGATCCCCATTTGGAATTTTCTTGGCAAAGATATTGAAATGGTTTGACATTTCTTTCTCTAATTCATTTCATAAGTAAGGAAACTGAGTCAAATAGGGTTTAGTGACTTGCCCAGGCTGATATTGCTAGTAAGTGATCTGAAGTCGCACCGCACTCTCTTGCCACCTAGTTACCCCATAAGGAGAATGCACATTTGTAGACCCAATGGTGGCTTATGTCTTCACTTTGACACTTTGCTACCCCATAACAAGATTGCACATTTGTGGACCTTTTGGTGGCTTACAAAAGCCCTTCCAGCCACTCTGGGAGGGGGAGGCTGAACAAGTAATGTTATCTCCCCATTTATAGATGGGGAAAATACAGTTCAGAGAGAGTTATGCAACTTGTTCACAGTCATAAGGCTACTAAGTGTCAGAACCAGAAAGGGAACTCATTGAATTCAGCAACTTAAACTTCTTTTGTCAGTCCTGGGCTCTTGCCACTAGAAAGATTGATTGGGCTGTGGCTGCTTTAGTTTGTTATTATAGCTGTGCTTGGGGTGGGGGTTGAGGGGGAAGCTTGTAGGATTAGGGAGGGGTGGACACTTATGCCAACAAGGTCAAGCCTAGTTGATTTGTCATGGTCATCTGGTCTAGGAGTGGTCGATTGCCTGTTTCTTTATTAGAAATAAAACTAGGTCCCTGCATTTAGTTTTTTGTAAATTTATATATGCATTTGTATAAATACAAATTTATATAAATTTTGTATAAATATAAATATGTAAAATAAATATAACTATATTTATACAAAAATAAACATATATGAATTTTGTATAGATACAAATTTAATTATTTGAAATTTTGTAATTATAAGGAAAATAAAAATGGATTTTAATACATATTTAAGCAACTATGAGGTCAACTTAATCACCCTTTTTGTTTGAAGTTCTCAACTTTGGAAAGGTCTACAGGATTTTCAAAGTCATTTCATTGACTCTGTCTCCTAGTTCTGTTGACTACAACTTTTAATCCTCAATTCAAGTCTTAAATAGCTTTTCGAGATTTCTGCATTTTATTTCCATAAATGTTATTTTGCTTAAACCCTCTTATAATTACTGAGAATCTATAGAGTATATTATTTTGCTGGCTGCTCTTCTGGGAGTAGAATTGTATTTATGTTCTACCCAATTTAGCGTTGCGAAGGTTCTATCTTTCATGAAAGCAACTTTGGTGGTAGCACTGTAGTGTGGGTGAACCTAGGCCTAAGGCAGAATATCACAGTGGGGGATTTAATGGGGAATGGTTGTTTTATTGTACCTGATTCTTAGTGACTAGAAATGGGAGCAGGAATTGAAAAACAAATGATCTCATAGAAATACCCTTTAATATCAAATTCTTGGCCCTAGTCAGTAGACCAAGTGTTGTTCACCAGGAAGAGTCATAACTGCAAAAATTCTCTAGGTTCAGGAATAAAATTTTTCATCTGAGATGTCTTGAATTTTCAGGGGTATTTTTGTCTCCATTCATGTCTAAACTCCTTGTAAGCAGAATAATAATTGATTAGGATGTAAGCAGCATGCTCTAGAATAACCACTATTTCTGCCTTTCTTCACACTGATATTCTTATTAAAATATGGATCATAACCTCTGTGAAAAACTTCAATAACCCCACTAGGGGAAAAGTCCTGCTTCATTATCCAGGCTTGTGCCTGGTCCAGTTTATCAGCTAGGTGTTTCTGTTCTTTAAGTGGTATTGAAAATGGATTCTTAGGGTGGCTAGGTGGCACAGTGGATAAAGCACCGGCTCTGGAGTCAAGAGTACCTGGGTTCAAATCTGGTCTCAGACACTTAATAATTACCTAGCTGTGTGGCCTTGGGCAAGCCACTTAACCCCACTTGCCTTGCAAAAAAAAAAACTAAAAAAAATGGATTCTTGTATGATATCTTGCCATCTTGGAGTCATATAAGTTTGAGATTCAGAGCTGGGACTGGATATCCATCCAGAGCTGGACATCCATCAGGTAATTTCTTTCTACTTCTATCTCTACTTCTTCTTCCATTCTAACCAAATCCATCCCAAATATAGTCATCTGAAAAATAATCTTAAAGCATCCAAAATCTTCAGTGGTTAACCTGGGCCTGGCATTTAAGATCATTCACAATAATTTGGTTCCTTACTGTTTCTTTAACATAGCACCTTCTATTTGTATCAAAACTTTACTCCAGTAAAACTTGTATAGAGACATACATTTTCAATCCCTGGTTCATGATGATTGTCACTAAACTATTCCTTTTACAAAGATTTAATAAGAGTCAAATTAGAAATCCATTCTAATGAGTATACAATTAGCTTTCTGTCTGGAAGTGCTAAGGATATCCCATAATCTCCAAGGTTCTCAGGGAGAAGTTTCTCATCAACTCTTCGTTCTGTCTCTCTGGTAGGTCAATTTGCTATCTAGAGGATATGGATTAAGAATTAGAATGAGTTTTTGATACCCTACCTTTGGCAAACTCTATAATTTTACTGTACTTTTCTAAACTCTCTAAGCATTTAATCTTGGCAGAAATGGTGTTGTTCCTTTCAGAAAGAGCATGCTCCATTTTGTAGTTATTTTTCTTGATATAGAAATCCTATAACATAAAAAATAAAACATATCACAAAATTTCACTCCCTCCCCCTAATTCTTTACCCATCCTTGTCAACCTCTCCAAGACAATAGGGAAGTTGTTCACTCTAGACAATTCACAGGTCAGTTTATTTACTGTCTATATGATTTACTGTCTATATGATTCAAAATTCAAAGTGGATCTTCAATTTGTTGACTTGGTAACTTGAGTCTCAGGAACTGATGCATAAGGCTTAATTAACTCAGGATAAGATAGAAACTCCCTTGGCCATTGTGACTCTCAGTTTCAGTTTGCTACCAGTTTCAATGGTAGCAACCTCTAATTTCTTTTCACTGTTCCTAATTCATCCTCATGAAGTAAAGGTATAGACAAGAGTAGGCCAGGGACAAAAGGGAACCAAACAAAACATAAAACCCATTTTGCTCAGCTGGTCATTTGGCTCTTACCCTCCTCTCCTCCTCCTTCTCCTCCTTCCATTTCTCTCTTCTCCTCTCTCTCCCCAATCATACAATCAAAACACACACACACACACACACACACACACACACACACACCCTTTAATACAATCTACCTGTATTCTATTTCCATATCATAACATCCTCCTTCAGTCTACTTACCTCTCACCAGCAGCATAAGTCTGGGCTATCTCAAGACTAGTGAAAGGAGATGGTACTTCTCCTACCACCTAACTAGCTAGTTAACATTTATTTAATGACTTAAAATTTGCGAAGTGCTACACATATGTTATTTCATTTGATCTTCAAATCTTTCTTGTGAAGTAGATTGTATTATTATTCCCTTTTTTTGTGAGGAAACTCAGGCAGGGAGCATTTTTGACCTTCCCAGTGTCACATGTAGAGTAAATCTCTGATTCTGCGTCCAGCCTGTCAACAGACATTCATTAAGTGCCTTCTAGGAGTCAACCAATCTGCTTAGTACTTGATGAAACAGAGAGATATAGAAGGACACACACAGACCCAGAGAGACCTACACAGACCCAGAGGGACACATATGGAACTAGAGGGACACACAGACACTAGCTCCTGCTCTAAAAGTCTAATGGGGAAGAAGAAATACAAATTATATATTAAAAGACTTAGAATGGAAAAATTGGGGGAAATAAATAAAAGGAAGGCAGTTATAAGAGTCCTAGGGAAAAGGATGGCAAATTTAAAAGTCATCAGATAGAGATGTAAAAAGCCAGAAGTCAGAAGACAGAGTATTTCATTTCAGGAATTGCAAAGAAGTCTTCTTGAAATGATCAAAAATTAAGTATAGGAAGGCTAAGTATAGGAAGAGTAAATGGGTAGGAAAGGTTCAATTTATGGATCATATTGAATTCCAAACAAATAATTTTATATTAGATTTTACAGATGACAGGGAGACACTTTAATTTATTGCAATGTCAATAGACTTGTACTTTAGGAAGATCAACTTGTCATCCTTTAAGGGCAGAGATTTTGTCCAGGGTCTCTTTTTGCATCCACCAGCTCTTAGTACAGTGTCTGGCACATGACATAACACATATTGACTGATTAAGTGAATGTTAGCTGAATGAAGAATAGACTAAATTGGGGAGAGATTTGAAGTGGGGAGACAAATCAACAGGCTATTGAAATAGTTTCAGGGCCATCACTATTCTCAATGTTTAGGATTCAAGGTCCTAGGCAGTGACCATCCCTATCTGAGGGGTCATGATGTGTAAGGTACTGATGGTGTGTAGTACTTTTCTGGCACATTATGCCTCTCATCTCTTCCTCAAGGTGTCTTGTTACCATCAACTCCGTTGGGGTTTTTTTGCCTTTCCTTTATCCACAGGGTTTATTTCAGCTGTCTGACACCTAGTAAACACTTAATAAATATTTGTAGATGGACTATCCAGATTTTAAAGCCCTCACACTTTTTTTATCTGCATGATATAATATTTCAATAGTCTTCCATTTATGAATAAATTTTTTCTAAAGTCAGTTGCTCCCCCCCAGCTTTTTATTTATTTGTTTGTTTTTGCAATGCAATGGGGTTGTGACTTGCCCAAGGACACAAGTGACTGAGCTCAGATTTAGACTCAGTTCCTTCTGACTCCAGGGCCAGTGCTGTATTCACTGAGCCACCTAGCTACCCCCTAAGGTCCATTTCTATGTAACTTTTTTAGAATGTGAAATACCTGTTCTTCTTGTGAAGAGAAAAATGTTAAATCTGGTGTTTAAAGTTCCCATACTAGGTCAAAAAAGCTCATCTAGCCCATAACGTACCTGTGGGTCTTCACACAAAAGTTCTACTTTCCTTTATGGTATGGAGGTGAGCCTGGAGTTTGAGTGTAGAGAACAAATTTTGCCAGATCCAACACATTAAAATGACTTCAGATTGATGAAAGCTCTCTATAGTCATATTAAAAAAAATGCTCTAAATCACTATTGATCTGAGAAATGCAAACTAGATCAATTCTAAGGTATCACTTCTCACCTATCAAGAGTGGCTAATATGACAAAAAAGGAAGATATTTATTGGATGGGAGGTGGAAAACTGGAACATTAATGCATTGTTGGTGGAGCTGTAAACTGATCCAACCATTCTGAAGAACAATTTGTAACTATGCCCAAAGGGCTACAAAACTGAATGTACTCTTTGATAGAGCAATGCCATTACTAGGTGTACATCCTAAAGGCATACAAGAAAATAATAATAAAGACCTTTTTTGTGGCAGCTAAGAAGTGGAAATCAAAATGATGCTCATTAATCAGTGAATGGCTAAACAAATCACTGATTTTAATGGAATATTATTGTGCTAGTAGGATGAATAACCTGGGATGATTTACATGAATTGAGACATAGTGAAGTGAACAGAAAAAGCAGAACATCATGCAATATTGTTCAATGAAAAATTGTGAATGACAGCTATTTTCAGCAGTACAAATGATACAAGACAACCCAGATGACTAATGATTAAGCATAAGATTCCCCTCCAGAGAAAACGCTGATACAGTTTGAATATAAACTGAAGAAATCTATATTTCACTTTCTTTTCTTCTTTTATTTGAGATTTATTGTACAAAATAACTAATATGAAAATGTTTTACATAATTGTACATGTGTAACCCATATCTTATTATATACTATTTCAGGAAGGAGGGAAAGGAGGAAGAGAGAGAGAGAGAATATGGAAATCAAAACTTTCAATTAAAATTGTAAAAAAAGGTGGAAAAAATGCTGTCACATTGAAACCAGAGTCATTAACTTTTATAGTTATCATCTACAGATGAGATTGTGTCAGGTGAAAAAAGCTGTTAATTTGAAGAGGAAGAATAGTGTGAAGAGGAAGCATTCCTTTTGGAAACCACCATAGGATATAGGAAACAGCTGTTCTAGAAGCAGCTTTGCCAGGGATTGAGAATAAACTGATGGAGCCAGTTCCTGGCATAGAATAAGTACCTAAAATGCTTGTTTATTGAGAAATTCTTACCTCCCCAGATGCAACTTACTAGATAAACTCCTCTGTGATCTTAATGTGGTTATAATCTTAGCCCACTATCCCTTTGCTGACAATGGACTCCATGAAACATGTTGGGATCTTTGTATTCTGTTTCCTACTGTCAGTGTTGCAGTCTCTTTCCTTCCTTTTGGGATTTGTCTTCAAAAGATGGTTTACAGTTGCACTTCATATTACTTGATAAGCCTCTTGCCATAGTTGACAAAGTCTCTGAGTTCAGTCTGATCTCAGAGTCAGATAATCCTGTTTGCCTCATTTTCATTTATAAAATGAACTAAAGAAGAAAATGGAAAGCTATCCAGCATCTTTGCCAAGAAACCCCACAAGTGGTAATGAAGATATGACTGAAATGATTAAACAACAACAAAACAAACAAAAAAAACTTCTACCCATTAATTCTGCTTTTATCTTCTTGAGAACCTCTCCCAAAGCCTAACTCTTCTCCATATGATAATCTTTAATATAAAGAGAGCTCTCTTACCTTCTTCCTCATACAAGTTTTGTCTTATTCAAGCTAAAGATTTCCAGTTCATTCAGATAATTCTATTATGACATGAACTCAAAGCTCTTCACTATCCTTCTTGGTCTCTATATCATCTCCAGAGTATCTTTCCTCACTCTAGTCCATCATTCACTCCATACTAAAGAAATATTCCTAAAGGGTAAGTCACCCATCCTTACTTTCCCCTCCTCATTCAGTAAACTCCACTGGTTCAATATTACCTCATGACATATCGCAGTCACTTAATAAATGAATGTCAACTAATTTTCTTCCTTAGCAACGTCCTTAAACTGCAGCACCTAAAAAGGAATGGGATATTCCCCATGAGGTCTAATAAAGGCAGAGTGGTAAGTTGGAACTATCAACTCCAGTTTCTAGAAATTCTGCATCTCTTAAAGGATCCCAAAGAGCACATTAGATTTTATAGCTTTCATGTCTCACTTTTGACTTGCTGAACATGTAGTTCACTAAAAACCTATTATAAGGAATAGAAGGTCTATAATCTAGGGCCTCTAACAGGACCTGACAAGGGCAGAAACAGTATTTTCTATCCCTTTATTGCACCTCACCACTCCTGGATATAGTTCATCTTCTAATAAGTGTCTACTAATTATCAGCAGAGAAGATAATAGAAGATTTGCACATATAAATCTGTAGACATTTGCCAATTATATATAGAAAAGGGATTACTGAAAGAAAGATCTGATTGAGGTAGGAGAATTTGAGTGTTATTTCAAGGTCTTCAAATGACTCATTGTATGTCCTTGGTTGTTGGTGGTGATGGTGACTCACATTTTTATTGCATTTTAAGGTTTATAGAGAGCATTTTCCTCACAACTACCCTGTGAGAAAGGAAATAGAAGTATCATGACCCCTGTTTTGTAGATGAAGAAACTGAGGTTCAGACAGGTTAAATTACCTAAAGCCACACAACTTGTTATTGGCTGAGCTAATAGTTGAACTCAGGCCTCTGACTTCAAATTCATTCCTCTTGACTTCCTTTGCCAAAATAGCTATATAATGGAATATCCCCTTTCTCAAATTCATTTTTCCGGCCACAATCTGGGATTTAAAAAGAAAGGAAAATATATGTGTGTGTGTGTGTGTGTGTGTGTGTGTGTGTACACATATGAATGTATATATATATATATATATATATACATATATATATATAAATGTGTTTGTTTGTATATACTTACATATGCATATGTGTACACACACACACACACACACACACACACACACACACACACACACGCACACACATATATTTTCCTTCCCCAAGTCTCTGTTTCTTGCTTAAATTCATTCCTAGGCAATTTCTTATTTACTAGCAGTGTCTCTTTCCCATACATATGCTGTATTTAATGTCCATCCAAATGAATAACTAATTGTCATAATGAAAATCTTGACAGCTGAAAGTTATAAAATCTTTCATTATTCAATTGTTTGGACAGGGATTTAAGTTCTCTTCTTCCCAATATGGTTTGAAAGACCTAAACCTGCTTGTACTACTCCATATACTCACCAGTATTTTTTTTCCCACTCTTGTCTATTCAGCTTTCATTTTGTCATTCCTTTAAAGTCCCTACCTCTAGAAGTGAGCAGAACCAGTCAAAAATTGTACACATTAAGAGCAATATTCTGTGATGATCAATTAAGATAGACAAAACTCTTCTCAGCAGCACAATGATCAAAATGGAAAATACCGTTCATATCCAGAGAAAGAGTTATGGAATCTAAATGCAGACCAAAGCATGCTATCTTCACTTTTTTTAATTTTGTTTCATTTTTATTTTCCTTATCATTTTCCCCCTTTTTGTTCTGATTCTTCTTTCACAACCTAATATGGAAATGTGTTTTTCATAGCTGTACATGTATAACATCAGATTGCTCACTCAAAAGGGGAGGTAGAAAAAATCTTATGTAAAATGAACACTGAAAACTACCTTTTCATGTAATTGAAAAAAAATTAAAAAGCTGGGAAAGTGAGAAGTGGAGGGAGAGGTTAGTATTTGGCAATAAGATGGAAATGTGTAGGAATAAACAAGAATATGTAATTCCCTTGTTTGTCAAAATATCTAAATAATAAATACAAACCCTCCCAAGATTAATGAAATAAAAGATCCCTACTCTAGGTCTAAATTATTAGTTCACTCTACTTTCTTGTGAGACTCCCCCTTCCCTATATATTTAACTTAATAAGTTTAGATTGAGCTCTTTCCATTTTTTAGGTTCCTAGAGAATGGGAATCTTTTACTGTATGAGTTCCTGACACACCCCACTTTACCTTCAGGTCAAAAAATGCTGTTCCAAGTCATCACATTGATTCATTAATATACCTGGCATATCTTGAGCTTTACACAAAGGAAATCTTTCATTATGGACATTCAGCCCTTTAATTTATCTTAATTACTTACCCATCTCCATCAATACACCCTGTGTTCCCCCCTTTTTTTGCTATCATCTGGATGATTCCATAGAATTATAGAGTATTATAGAACATTATAGTTGGACAACTAGTCCAATCCTTTCTACCCCCAATTTATCCATGAATAGAACAAACAAAACCTCCAAGAAATTAAAGAAAAGGAATTCCTATTATATGTATTTTACTCAAGATGACATAGATAGTTATGGTCAGTATTAAAACTCAAGTGAATTTCTTTATCCTCTCTTTACTTACCTTTTTTTTAAGGTTTTTATATCCTGCCTCTTTCATCTCAAATTTTCCCAGCTCCTTCATTTCTCTACTCAAATCTTTTAAATTCTTTATAGTTTTTTTCCCATTCAGTGCTCTGCTATGCTAAATTAGATCACTTTTTTTTCTCTGCTTCCCCCCCACCCCATTACAGAAAAGGAATCAGTCCTTGTACATAGGGGCCTAATTAGAATGTTAATGAATTCTCTATTTAATCCATGTCTATATAATACTAGTTACTAATTGGTGTTAGTAACTGAATCCATCATGCCTTTACCAAACCATCACAAATTTTGAGTAAGGAATGTTTCACTTTATTGTAAACAGTGACTTAATGCATACTTGATAGACTTTTCAAAACCGGTAAGACTAGATTTATCCTAAACCATTCTTAAAACAGTAGCTTTTATACTCTTTAAGTATTGACACAATAACCTTATTGTAAAGAATATGAAAAAGTCTCTGAATAGTAAAAGTTGGATTATAGCTCCTTACTTTTGGTCTAAACCAAAGATTTCATCAACTTGGGGGACTACCAGTGTGGAAAAATCCCTCCAATCAATACAGATGGGCAAGTCTTTGGTATAGAGTTGGTAAATTACTGGTGGCTGGTAAAATCTACTTTCTAGAATGAACTTCTGGGAGCCAAGAAGCCAGAATAAACAGTAAGTCACCATAACTCTCCCATATTCACCTCTAAACAACCATAAAATGTATCCCAAACAAATCCTGGAACAGCAGAACCCACAAAAATATGGAATAAAACAATCTTTTAGTCCAAGAAATTTGGAAGATTGACAGGAAAGGATTGTCTGATTATAAAAAGGAAAAAGTAGTTCAGACTAGGAATCATTCCAACAAGCCACCAGTAAGCCCCACCCCCAGCAAACCAGTGGGATAATCTGAGTCCCATTGCCATGGAATTGGCAAATGTTAACACTACTTCCCTCCCATGTGCCTTAGTCCCAGGCAAACAGGCAAACATCACACCACTCTATGCTTCAGTGTAGCCCCAGGGAAATGCAGTAACAACTCACCAGCCTTAGCATATACCAGACACCAGGCAAGCTGCCAATCCCATACAACCTCCAGCAGCACCAGCCACTGCCCACCCCTCAGCTCAGCACAAGACACAAAAGTCTATCATGAACCTCAGAGCAATATCAGTGCAGCACCAGTAAATAACCTGTAGCCCCTAGAATCAGAAGAATGAAACCAGTGCCCCTTTTACCCAGGGAACAGAGCTCAAATTTAAAAGAAAGGAAAGAAAGGTTAAAAAAAAAGATGAACAAAAGGCAACAAAAAAGAATCTGATCATAGAAAATAATTTTGGAGTCAGGAAAGAGTAAGACACAAACTCAGAAGAGGTTAACAATTTCAAAATACCTATGGGCAACCCCGCCCAATGGGAAGTAGTCCTAAACCCAGAAAGAAGTCATAGAAACTTAAAATAGTGTCTTAAAGCTAATATAAGAAAGGTTGAAGAAAAATTGGGAAAAGAAATGAGAGTGATGCAAGAGAATTATGAAAAGAATCAACAGCTGGGAAAAAGAAAGCAAATGTTCAAAAAGTAGAATTGGTCAGATGGTAAAGGTGATCCAAAAATCTACTGAAGAAAACAACTTAAAAACAGTTGGCTAAGTGGAAAAGGAAGTATAAAAGTTAACAGAAAAACAACTCCTTAAAAATTAGAATTGGGCAAGTGGAAACTAACTGCGATATTAAGAATCAATAAAACAAATTCAAACAAATGAAAAGAAAAAAGTAAATGTAAAATACCCCATGGGACAAGCAACTGACCTGGAAAATAGATCCAGGAGAGACTGGGCTACCTGAAAGCCATATCAAAAGGAGGAGGCAAAGAAAGAATCCACTGATTCAAAAAGAGATCCCAAAATGAAAACTCCAAGAGAAATTATAGTCAAATTTCAGAACTATCAGGTCAAGGAAAAATTCTGCAGATGGGCAGAAACAAATAATTCAAATATTGGTGAGCTACAATCAGGATTATAGATGACATAGCAACTGAGACATTTAAACATCAGAGATCATGGAACATATTCCTGAAGACAAAGGAGCAAGGATCACAAACAATGATCACCTACCTGGTAAAATTAAGCATAATACTTCCAGGGGAAATAAAGGTTTTTCAATTAAATAAAAGAATTTCAAACTTTAATAAGGAAAAGAACAGTACTGAAAAAAAATTGACCTCTAATATCAAGGCCTAAAGAAGTTTAAAAGAAAATATAATGAATAATGGAGCTGAATGGTTCACTACCTCCATGGGAAGTAGGATACTTGTAATTCTTAAAATTTGTACCACTAATAGTAACTAGAAGTAATACACATAGACAGAGAGTACAGGTATAAGGTGAATTTGAGGGACTGACATAAAAATAATTAAGAGAAAAGAAAGAGGAAAATACTGCATGTAGTACAAAAGGGAGACATAGAATGGGGATAAATTATTTCACACATAGCAGTATGAAAACCCATGGCAGTGGAAGAAAGATGATAGGGTGGGCATAGACTTTAAACCTTACTTTCATCAGTTTTGACTCAAATAGAGTATATATTTTGACTCAAATATATACACAGTCAGTTTTAGTCAGAAATCTATCTTACCCAGCAGGAAACTGGGAAGGAAGGATTTTAGGTAAATGGAAGTGGGGGGGATAAGCAGACTGGGGGAGGCAACAGACAGAAACAAAACACTGTTGAAGAAAGAGAGGATGAAAGGAGAGAGGACAAACAGGAGGAAAAATAGGATCAAAGGAAATAAGTTAGCAAGTATAATTGTGAATGTGAATGGGATAAACTCAAAAAAAAAAAAAGGAAGTAAATAACAGAGTGGATCAAAAACCAGAATTCTACAATATATTGTTTATAAGAAGCACACTTGAAACAGAGAGAGTAAATGTAAGGATCTCGAGCAGAACCTATTATGTTTTGGTTGAAATAAAAAAAAAGCAGGGCTAGCTATCCTGGTCTCAAACAAAGCAAAAACAAGCATTGACCTAATTCAAAGAGATAAGGGAGCATACTAAACATATAGGCATCAAGTAGTATGGTATTCAAATTCTTTTTTTTTATTTTTTATAAGGCAAACGGGGTTAAGTGGCTTGCCCAAGGCCACACAGCTAGGTAATTATTAAGTGTTATTATTAAGTAATTATTAAGACCAGATTTGAACCTAGGTACTCCTGCCTCCAGGGCCGGTGCTTTATCCACTACACCACCTAGCGGCCCCTAGTATTCAAATTCTTAAAGGAGAAGTTAAGTGAGCTATAAGTTCATGATAAACAGGAGATAGAGAGCATTGCAATATGCAAAACAGATCATTTCAATTATATTAAATTAAAAAGCTTTTGCAAAAAATAAACCAAAACCCATGTAACCAAGTAGGGAAAAAAGCAGAAACCTAGAAAACAATCTTATATCAAGAGTCTCTGATAAAGACCTCATTTCTCAAGTTTAAAGATAACTGAGTCAAATTTATAAGAATACAAGTCATTCCCAAATTGACAAATAGTCAAAGCATGTGAACAGGCACTTTATATGAAAAAATCAAAGCTATTTGTAGACAAATTAAAACATTTTCTAAATCACTTTTGATTAGAGAAATGCAAATTAAAACATCTCTGAGGCACCACCTTACATGTATTAGATTGGCTAATATGGTGAAAAGGAAAATGATGAATGTTGTAGAGAATGTAGGAAAATTGGGACACCAATGCACCATTGTAGTATTGTGAACTGATCCAAACATTCTAAGAATAATTTGGAAAAATGCCCAAAGGCCTATTAAACTATGCATACCCTTTGATCTATCAATACCCCCTACAAGGTCAGCATCCCAAAGAGATTTTAAAAAAGGAAAATGACCTACATATGCAAATATACGTATGGTTGTCCTTTCCATGTTGGCAAAATACTGGAAATCAAAGAGATACCCATCAATTGGGGAATAGTTGAACATGCTGTGGCATATGAAATGATGAACACAATAAGAAATGATGAACACAAAGATTTCAGAAAAATTTGAAAAGACTTGTATGAACTGATGCAAAGTGAAATGAGCAGAATTAGGAAAACATTGTACACCTTAACAACAACATGATAATCTACTATAAATGACTCACCTATTCTCAGCACCACAATGATTTAAGACAAGTACAAAGAAGGATTCATGAAGGAAAATGCTATTCACATACAGATAAAGAAATGATGGTCTGAATGGAGTTTGAAGCATACTTCTTCCAATTTATTCTTTTTCAGGTTTTTTTCATTTATTCTGAGTCTTCTTTTACAAATTGTGACTAATACAGAAATATATTTTACATGGTATATCTCATGTATAATTTATATTGCTTACCATTTTCAGAAGAAGGGAGGAATTGGAGAGAGAAAAAAATTTGGAACTCACAATCTTATAAAAATGAATGCTAAAAATTGTCTTGACATGTAATTGGGAATAAATGAATTGCTATTAATTTTCTTTTCTAAAATTATCACTTTCTAATTTGTATAAGAGATAGGATTTAAGCCTAGGTCTTTCTCATTCCATGTCTGGCTCTTTATCCATTGAACCTGTGTCAAATTCATACAAAAACATCCTAGTGTGTTGAATATTGACTTAGAAAACCACAATTTAGCATTTTTCTAAGTTTTATTCACAATTTTTATTTCTTTTGTAATTTTAATCCATTTTCCACAGAATTCAGGAATGTTGGGGGTCTTGAGTTTGATACCTCTACATTAAATTATAATGTTTCTCATCTTTGGTAATAGCATATACTTATTCACAAACTGAAACTTCAATATAATGTTACTAGTAGTGAGATAGAATTTAGCATAGAACAGGTCCATCTTCACCTCAGACAGAAGAATCTCAGAAGGACTACCCAACTGTTGTTTCATTTTTACATGGCCTTTGAGTCAGAAAGATTTCTATTGTGAGACCATCATTTTAAAAGCAACTCTTCAGAAAAATTTCATGACCAGTTCAATTTAACTTTCTTACTTCATTTTTAGTTAAATAATATTCACCTTCTTTCTCCCTCAACTAGGATAGGATGTGAGTCTTGAGTCTAACAACCAGATTTTCTATCACACCATATCCTGAACTTTTCATCTTAGAGCAATGAGTTATGGGTTCTCTCACTCCATATGCACTTGTCATAGCTGGGTTCATTTAACCTCAGTCACTTTTAATCTCATGTCAGCAAAAAAGACTCAGCAGGTCTTCATGAATCAGAATTCTTTTTTCTTTTTGCTTCAAAGGCTTTTCTGATACAAACAGAGAGCCCTGGGGTCTCACTTCCCATTCATTTCACTGTCTGAATTTAATTTGAGCAGATGCACCAAGAATGACAAAACCAAACAGCCTGCTTCTTTTCCAGAAGAGTTAAAATTTTATTTCAAAAACAAAAACAAAAACAAAATTGTTTTTCTAGTGCTTCCAACTAGAAAATTGGGGGGGGGGGGGCTGGGAAACCTGTCTATGGATATTAGCTAATTTAGACATGTTGACATTCCCTTGTTTTAATTTCTAACATGACTTTAAAATATGGGTCCTTGTATTTTAGATACAAAACAATTTAGTCAAGGTATTATTATAGAAAAAATTCTCATTATCAGGTTCCAGCAGTCGAGACAGAAGTCACCTAGAAGGCCACCTTTTTTTCCTTAAATGTCTTTTCAGGTCACTGTACTCTTTCTTTAGATATATTGGCTATTTAGTGTTAAAACAGAAATTATCCAGAAAGCAAGTTTCTGATATTGTATAATCATTAATGAGAAAATGTGAATTTTCTCACCCTTTCTCCAACTACAGGATTATGGGTGTTCTTGCCAAATCCCAATACCTCATTTCATGTTGCCTCCTTATGTTCTCCTTGAAGTTACATTTGGGTGCAGGATTGATTCCTTGTCCCATCCTGTCCTAGGTTGTTGTGGTTGTGTTCTTTTCCAGCTGTGGGACAGCTGTCATATTTCAGCCTAGAGCTAATGTCACTCCTGTGACAGCTGAAATGATTACTCTTTTGCACAACATAGTGCCCAAACCACACTGGGATTTTTTGTTCTGTAAAAAAGTTCTATAAATGTCAGATATTATTAATTGTCCTAATTAGGGATAGGAAAACCAAAACCATTTTTTGAGGGTTGGAGAACTCTGGAGAAATGTCCTCTCCAACCCCAGCTCACTGAGATATTGCTTTTTCCAGCTGCTAATTTCAATTTAAAATTCCAGAATAGCAAGCAAAAGGACTAAACAATCACCCCCATAAATGTGTAAGCATCAACCACCTTAAAAATGAAACTTTTTATTTGCTTCCAGTTTCCATATTATATTAAAAAAAATGAACATATATTATTACCACTCCTTAAAAAACATTCTTTCTAATAAGAAACAATACCCACTAATAAACATGGAGCCTGTAAGAATCTACCTATTGGCTACCAGAAGATGAAAGGAGTGGTAGGGAGATTTCAGGATGTATAAGAGTTTCTTTGTTTCTCATTAGGTTCAAGATTGCAATCACTGAGAAAATCCTCTAACAACTAATTATTTACAATTTACATGCTCTTTGACTATTTTATCAGCCCCAAGATATACAGTATTACTGTTAATAGTCCTGAATGAATTCAACGTAAGAAAACAAATTCAACCCCAATCTAAAACTCTAACTGGTTTCACCATAAACAATGATTTGAGTCCATCTATGTTCACCAACAGATGCCCTCACCTTGCTACCTGGTCCCATTGAACACTTGGGGGATTTGTTGTGTGTGTCACCAAAGGAGTGGGAACTCACTACTTCTGACCCCAGATACCAATCAGCATCCCATGGCAAAGCTCAATTGACCCAGTGCTTGATACAGTAACATTAATCCATCAGTCCACAACCATTTATTAAACACATTTTCTGTTTCAAGTAATATGCAAGGTACTGAGTACACAAAGAGTAAAAGGAGACAGGGGAGATGGCATGTACATAAGAATCTAGAAAACAGTGGATAAAGACAAGGCCATTGCCTGGTGATTTTAACTGGTTTAGGGAAATTCCCAATTCTTTCTGGATCTGAAGTCATCTCTCCTTTGAGTACATCATGCTGTCTTTCATATCTACTGGACATATGCAAAAAAAAATGCAAGGTACTTGTGTGTGTGTGTGTGTGTGTATTGAGGGGAAAGCACTATCAGCAGCAATGGATTTAGAAGTGTCATAAAGAAGGGGCCTCTGCTGTTACAGAATTTTGAAAGAAACTGGTTACTCTATAAAAATTTAATGTTTAAAATTTTATTTCCCCCCAAATTGCATGTTGGAACTAGTTTTAACATTTGACTTTTTTAAAGTTTTGAATTCCAAATTATATTTCTCTCTTCTTCCTTCCTTCCTTCCTTCCTTCCTTCCTTCCTTCCTTCCTTCCTTCCTTCCTTCCTTCCTTCCCTTCCTATGTATTCAGACAACATCAAGTCTTTCTCTGGAGGCAGATAGCAAGTTTCATCATGTGACTTTGGGGATTGTCTTGGATCTTTGTATGGCTGAGAATAGGTAAGTCATTCATAATTCTTCATTTTACAATATTGTTATTATTGTATTCAATGTTCTCCTGTTTCTGCTCACTTCATTTTGCATCAATTCTAGATTTTTCTTAATCATCATGATTGTCATTTGTATAGCACAATAATATTCCACCACAATTATATATCACAACTGGAGAAGTGGAGTATCCTAGAATGAGATTCTACTGTCTTCACAATGGCCCTTTGGGCTCCTGGTAGTTTGAAGACCTTTAACACTAGTAAAGGAGCAGCCTCAGTGATCAATCTAGTTGAATGGAGATTGCCTTTAAGCTCATACTTCCCAAAGCTGATTATGTGTACCATTCAAACTTGGCATATACAAATAATTGTAATCTTTGAACAAAGGTAATGCCTCAATGCTGGACAAGACTTGGATTGTTTGTAATAGAGTTGGTATTATAAAAATACCCAGGAATGTATACTTATTTATTTAGCAATAATTTACATGTACAAATTAATAAATTTATTTTTGAGTGTGTCAATCCAATCACAGAGCCTAAATTCTCAATAACTCAAATTCATTTGGGTTAATCTGCTGCAGACATAGCTGATGAAAGCAATAATAGTCAGCTGTCTGAGCACTGTAACCAATCAATGCATTCCCCTTTAATTGATTTCTCCTAAAAAGGTTTCAGGTGGAACTGGCTAAATTCCAGAACTGCTGGATTAATAATACCAAACCCAAGCTTGTCCCTGAGGGACTGCTGTCTTGTAGAATAAAGGATTGTTTGCTTCACACTAATTTATGAAAGCCTTTTTTTTTCCAAAATTTTTCCAATAAATGCAGAACTTTGTGGAAGTCTCTAGGTGTGACTGACAGTTTGCTTCGAGCTCAGTTTTAGATTTAGTATATTAATATAGACTCTGTTGAGGTTTGGAGCTCAGTGTTTGAAAAAACAAATTGGGTCAATTTCTTGAGTGAGCTATAGCAAAGAATTATCCAACACCCAAGGCTATTGAGAATAAAGCAAGATGAGTTATTCCTTCCTGCTCTCAGAGCTGGAAGGAACTTTAAAGGTCACTTACTCTCACTTTAGAAGCCTTTACTTATTTTATAGATGAGGAATCTGATAAGTATATATATATATATATATATGTAAAATTCTTTGTATATTGTTATTATTGTGATGATGAAGAAGTTGATGAGGATAAATTCCTAAGACCACGTGGTTTTTAAGTGACAAAGCCAGGATAAGGTCTCCTGGTCTCTTCAGTCCATTTCCATAGGAATTGTACTATATTGGCATCCTCCCCTAATTCACACTATCTCCCAAATTCCTAGGTACCAAATGGTGCAGTGAACTTTGAGTCAGAAAAATCTGACTCAGAAAAATCTGCTTCAGTTTTTTTATAAGCTGTGACTTTTAGACAATAAATTAACCTCTCTGACCCTCAATTTCTTCATTTGTAAAATGATGTGGTTGATCTTAATACTTCTAAGTTTTCCTCCTGTTCTAAATGTATGATCATATTTTTCCCTATTAAATGTTTTAATGCATGAGTTTTGAAAATGGAATCAGATACCTACATCTATCAGTGTCAGGGGAAAAAAATCCCACAGTGTTACCTTTAAATATGGTCATTGATTTTGGATTCCAGGGAGGTTATGTCAAATAGTCCAACTCCTTTTATTTTATTTTTTAAATTATATTTTCAAATTTTTAGAAATCAAATTTCTCTACCTCCAATTTCTCATCCCATCATAGTAAGGGGAACAGAGCAGAAAAGAAAATAAACATATTCCTTGAATAGATATGCATAGTAAAGTAAAACAAATCTTCTCAATGGCTGCATCCGAAACAAATGTCTCATTCTGTACTTCTTATCTCTCAGGAGGTAGCTAGCATGTTTTATCACTACCAATCTGAAATTATATATGACCAGAGCCCTTATTTTATATATGAGAAAACTGAGATCCAAGGAAGTTAAGTGACTTGTCCAAGATCACAGAACCAGTAAGTAGCAAAGCTAGATGTGGAACCCCAATTCTCTGACTCCAAGAATATCCCTCTATAACATACTGCAACAATTTTTGTATAGGTAAAAGCTTATTAATCTTAAAAGTGGCTTATAAGGGCAAAAATCCCAAATTGAAATGTGAAATTTGAAAAAGAGATGAAATCATTATATAAGATGTGAAAGGGTCACCTACATTCTTCTCTCACCATGAAGCCCTTATTCCTAGTTGTCAAATTGAAACATTTTGGGGAAAGAAAGTGCACATTTTATGGCCCAGGACAATGAAGATATTTTGAAAAATGGTCTAACAAGAGGCATCTAGGTGGTGAAGTAGAACGAATACTTAGTCTGAAATCAAGAGGACCTGAATTCAAATGTGACCTCACCTCAAACACTCATTAGCTATATGACATTGGGCAAGTCACTTAATCCCAAAAAATTAATCTAGGGGGAATAACTCTAGTCTGTTGTTTTAAAGATAGCTGAAAGGGCCCTCAAAGGCTATCTAATCCATCTCTTTCATATTATGAGAAAAGAGTGGTCTATGGAGGTGAAGACCACAAGAGTATCAAGATCACTCAGACAGGATGTAATAGAAACGATAATGAAACCCATGGCTTCTAACCCTCAAATCCAACACCCTGTTCATAAAGTTGTACCTGGGTCTGCCTTACTCATTGCTGCCTTAGTTCAGCCACTCTTGCGGAGGGATCTTGCAGAGGGATCTTGCAGAGAGACCATGCAGAGGGGGCATGAGAGCCAGTGATGGGAGGAGCAATAGCCAAAGAAGTGGAGCAGTGAGTTTTTGAAATTTATATATATATATATATATATATATATATATATATATATATATATTAAAAAGTGAAGAAAGCTCTGTAATCCTAAAAGTTTTGCAGACTGGTAAAAATTGGTCAAGGGTTAGTAATTCATGTGTTAGGAAATATTACTACTACCTCAGGCTTTTCATCAATTTTGAAAAATCATCAGGCTTCATTTATGTTTATCTGTCTCTGCATATTTCTATTTTTGTCTCATCCCTTTTATCTATATTGCTTTCTTTCTATGACTGTTTCTCTATCTCTGTCTCTCAGAACTTATAGAGTAAATTAAAGAAAAATATCTATTTGATCACAGGTGGTTTATTCCTTGAAGGCTGGTACATTCTCTGGGGATATGCCTATAAGATTTGTATGATGGGGAATTTCACTAGTTGTTTTTTTAGAGGAAAATATTATACATATGAAGAGACTTCATCTGGATTTGTGGTGGAAGAAAGCTGTCAGTGTATATGAGTAGCGTGAGTGAAATGAGAGTTGGATCTTTGTGTTGAGGTTTCAGGAAGCTGATGGTCTGGGATTGTTTATGCAGTACCCTTTATACTTCTTGAGACTGCAAAATGGGGCATTCAATCCAAAGTTTCTGACTCAACAGTCTCATGAGAACAAGATTTCAGAAAACACAGGTGTGCTGTCTACAAAACTGGTGGTTTATTTTATAATGTGTCACTCTGACCTTTCTATTCATTGGCTTATAGAGTTCTGCCTCTCAGAAGAGTTTTCTTATCCCTTGGATGATTTGTGAAGTCTATAAGAAAATGACAATGGGACAATGTAAGAACACTTCAAGTTAGTTTTCTCCCTGAATGATTCAATTCAACATGCATTTAAGTGTCTACTGTTTGCAGAGTACTGGGGATAACACAGGATATAAATGCAAAATTATGAAACATGGAGTGGGGTTACTAAGACCAAAAGACTCAAGAATCTAGAAGGGATTTTAGAAATCATTTAGTTCACTCCCTTCCTTCTGCTTTTAGAAATCACATCATTTGCTACTTAGTACTCTTGCATTTAAAAATATGTGGAATGAACTTTTATCACTATTCTTCATATATCTTGAAGTATGTTATAAAAATGATTTTAGTAGGAAGAAATCAGAGGTTAAATTACTTGGACAAAGTTAGATAACCCTTGAATATTTTATTGCTGCTCAGAACAATGAAGAATACTACCCCTCAAAAGGAACAGATTCAAGGAAACAGAATCTTATAATATTGTAATATATAATAATGTTAGCAACTTTATTGCTGGGATAGCTAAGTTTTTTTTTAACAAGAGATCCTTTCCATCTTCATAGGTCTAGGAAAGATAATTGGTCCAATTGTTCCCTCTCCCAGCACTGTTCACCTTATACAACACCTTCCTTTACATGGTATATTTCTGGTCATGCTGATCTATGCTATTCACTCAATTTTAAGTCTTTGCACCTTTGCATCTTTTGTACCCAATGTCTGGAATGTTTTCCCTTCTGTCTCTCTTCCTCTTAGAATCCCTGACTTCCTGAAGAGGTTACCTTGCATCTGTTCTACATGTATATCATATATGATTAGTTATGTAACAATGACATATTGATAGAGTAGATCAATCAGGTCATCCAACTCTAATTTAAGTGATAAGACATCTGAGACAACCTCTGAATAAATCTCAATATTACAATTTAGTTTCAATTAATTACAAGCTTTAGACTAAGTGAAAAAGGGGGCAGCTAGGTGGATAGAGGGCTGGCTCTGGTGTCAAGAAGACTCAGTCGTGAGTTCAAATCTTAGTATTTGTGTGACATTGGATAATTTATTCACTCGATTTGTCTAACTTTCTTTCTCTGTTAAATGAGATAGAGAAGAAAATGACAAATCACATTAAGAAAACCATAAAAGGAGTCACAAAGAGTTGGACACAACAGAAACAGATCAACAACAACAGCAAAAGACCTTTAATGGGAATGATGTTGTAAAAGATGCTTGTCCTTTGTTCTAGAAGAAGACGATGACATCAGGGATGTCATGACAAACAAGTGAATTGGGTTTGAGTGAAAGGGGTTTTGTACTAAGTCACCAGCCTCACTTTTTTCCTCCAGAGTCATCTGGGTCCAATGACCAGATATGGGTCAGGATGACTGGAGATGGTCCTGGATGTGAGGCAGAGTTAAGGCCACATGTCTAGTATGTAAGGCCATATTTAAACTCAGTTTAGCTGAGAAAATTGGATCATACCTTATGAATCATCTCTAAAATATCAAAATATCAAACTAGTTAAGGACTAGAATTATCCCCATACTTATAGGGAGAATATAATTCTAGTAAGTTTCCTAATGTAGATCCACTTGGTGGTGAAATAAGGAGGAGAGTCGTCAGTTTTGACCTCCATCTAAGTGTCCAAGTAGCCCATCATTCTTCAGGTAGGACCTTATAAACTTTAGAGTATCTAGAGGATTTTGGACTTCCCATTTGCATCATTCTCTTGGAACAATAAATATTGGCATCAGTTATTGGCATCAGTATTTGTATCAGAAGTCAAGGACATAATGGGCATAAGTCCACTTCTCTAGAAAGAGGCTAGCAAAGAAGCATCCTTTGAAAGGAATAAAAGAATTTTCTGGGGTGCTCACTTTTGTAGTTAAATAGCCATAGGAAGAAAGTGAAGTCTGGGACCTGGGAGTCATGTTTCACTATACCAAGAGAGAATTTGTAATTGATGCCGCATGATTCCCATGTTCTAATCAACTGACTGAGAATATCTATCTGGTAGAGCATATTCTTCTACAAATCTTTGATATACTTCCTACCTTAAATTATATACACAGAATAAGAGAAAGTATACTCCTTAAGCTTGGACTAAGTACATGCTAGGGTAAATGTCAGATTTTGTGAGAGGTGTCTATTTACCAAATGTTCTGACTATACCACCTTAGCAGTTAAGTGGGGTTTTTTTAACAAACCAGTCTGATTCTCTGTGAGTCCACTTAAGATTTTCTTGGCAGAGATAATGGAATAATTTGACATTTCCTTCTCCAGCTCACTTGACAGATGAGGATCTGAGACAAACAGAGTCACTCATCTAGTAAGTATCTGAGGTTAGATTTGAATGTAGGAAGATAGAGTTTTTATGACTCCAGGCTCAGCCCTCTATCCTCTGTATCACCCAGCTGTTCACTTTAGTAAATACCTCTTTTAAAAAAAATTGTTTTTATTTAAGGCAATGAGGTTAAGTGACTTGCCCAAGGTCACACAAGTAGGTAATAATTAAGTAAGGGTCTGAGGCTGAACTCAGGTCTTCCTGACTCCAGGCCAGGTGCTCTATCTACTACACCATTTAGCTTCCCTGTAAATACCTCTTTATAAAGGTTATTGGGGCTAGCTGATACTAATCAGAAAATCTTAGAAAGAAGCAGCCAATGACAACTTATAATTTATATAGTACTAGAAAATATTTCTTCAAGTCAACTCCTATACATGTTTGTTCATTTGTTCATTTGCTTTTTGCTTTTTTTGGTTAGATTTTAATGATGATTGTTTTATCCTTTGATCTTTTCCTGAGTGCCTGCCACATAGGGAAAGAAACTGAATTTGTGATTTCATTAGTAATGGGAATACTTAGATGAAAAAATTATCTTACTAATTCAAGTGAGTACTTTCTAAACAATTTTTAGTCTTAAAGAATTGCCTGGTGTAGTAAGAACTTAAGTGACTTGTCCAGCATCACAGGGTCCCTATATGTATAGAGGTAAGAGTTGAATCCAGAACCCAGTCCATTTTGTTTCCATGTTCAGCTCTCTGTCCATTATGAAATAACTTCTATGTTTCAACTTCTCATGCCAAGCAATGAGGCAGGGTTGCATGGGGTCATCCATATTTGTTCTCACCTCATTCTTTTGCTTAAATGATCATAAGGACAAAGTGAAGTCTAGGAATCTTGGAATCATTTTTTAATATTCATATATGGAACTTGTGGGGCCTCATTTATGCCATATTCTAACAAACTGAACTAAAGGAAAAAGTATTTGTGACTTCAGGGTGAAATGAAAGGCAAGTCCAGAGGAAATGGTTACTTACTTCCCATTGCCTTCATAAATGTACAAATGTTTAATTCATATCATTTTAGGGCTGGGAAATAAAGCTGAGTTAGTCTCATCTTCAGAATCATGCTTCTCTCTCAGGTCCTTGCTGACTGACCCCAATCTGACATTTCTTAGCTTTCACATTTGCAGATAATTTCTTATCAATCTCCTAGTGTTTGTGTGTTTGTGTGTCTGCTTGGGCATGTGCATGTGCATACACGCATGTGTGTTTGTGTGTGTGTGTGGTTGATATTGAGATAATCTGGGTTAAGTGACTTTCCTAGGGTTGCATAGCTAGTAAATGTTAGGTGTCTAAAGTTAGATTTGAACTCAGTTCCACCTGATTCCAGGGCTAGTGTTCTATCTACTGTGCCACCTACCTGCCCCATGTTTCCTAGTGTGTTTTGAAAGAAAGTATCAGTTTGGTATTGAGTTTAAATGGGACTCTACAGTAAATGATAAAAGCTAAAGATAATTTTATTTGGGAATAAGGGAGACACACAAAAAAAGATTACCCCATGACTTAAATGCAGATAGGACCTGAGACTAGGGAAGAATACTAGGACCTCCAAATGAGTTTCTCACACTGGCTCAGAGAATACCACGACAGAGGAAGTGAAAGGATAGAATCACGAAACCTGACATGGATATAGGTCATGATTAAAGGATTATATATTTAGAACAGGAAGGGATTTGAGATAATTTATTGCAACTTGATTGTTGAGGAAACCAAGATCCAGAGAGGTTAAGGAATTTAACTAAGGACATACAGATAGTAAGTAGCAGAACTAGGATTTGAACTCAGGATTTCTTGGTTTGTGTTTCAGGAAATTTCAGGGCAAGACAGTTGACTTAGCTTGGGGGAGGTGTCAGAACAGTTCTACACAAGAACAATTTGCTATTTTATAGGGAGGAGGAGGGCTAGTCTAATTGACTTTCCACCAAAGGACACAGACAGTCAGTGGTGGATCAGTGATGAAAAGATCAGGTACACAAGACACAGTAGTAAAGCCAATAATAACCTAGTCTTTAATAGAAACAAAGACACTAGTCTCTTGAATAAGAACTTACTAGCTGAAAAAAAATGCTGAGAAAACTAGAAACCAATATGACACACACTGGGTATAGACCAATGTCTTACACTGTATAACAAGATAAGGTAAAATGATTACATGATTTAGATAGAAAGGGTAAGGAAGGATAGTCTACCTGTCATTTACAAAAATGAAAAATAGATAATTGTGATTATATTAAATTTAAAAGGTTTTATGGAAACAAAACCAATACATTTGCGAGTAGAAGGAAATCAGAAAGCAAGGAAATAATTTTTATAGCTTGTGACTGAAAAAAGGGCTCATTTTCAAGTATATAGAAAACTGAGTCAAATTTATAAAAATAAAAATCATTCCTCAACTGAAAATTGGTCAAAGTATATGAACAAGTACTTCTCAGATGAAGAAATAAAAGCTATCTATATACAGATGAAAAAGTCCTTTAAATCACTTTTTTTGGGGGGTTTTGGGGAAGGTTTTAAATTTTACATATTTCCTCCCATTATCCTTTCCCTCCCTTAACCTCCCCACCCAGAAGGCAGTCTGCAAATCTTTACATTGTTTCCATTCTCTATATTGATCAAAAGTGAATGTGAATGTGTTGAGAGAAAAATCATATCCTTGAGGCAAAAATAAATATTAGAGATAGCCATACTATGATGTAAATAAGACATTTTAAAAAATGAAGGGAGTAGTCTTTTATCTTTGCTTAAACTCAACATTTCTTTCTTTGGATACAGATGGTATTCTCCATCACAGATACCCTAAATTGTTCCTGATTATTGCATTGATGAAATGAGCAAGTTCATTAAGGTTGATCATTCCCCCCATGTTGCTTTTATGGTCTTCTAGTTCTGTTCATTTCACTCAGCATCAGTTCATGCAAGGCTTTCCAGGCTTCTCTGAAATCCCATCCCTCCTGGTATACATATACCAAAATTTGTTCAGCCATTCCCAAGTAATGGACATTCACTTGATTTCTGATTCTTTGCCACCACAAAGAGAGCTGTTATGAATATTTTTGTACAAGTGATAATTTTACCCTTTTTCATTATCTCTTCAGGGTATAAGACTGGGTAGTGGTATTGCTGGATCAAAGGATATGCACATTTTTATTGCCCTTTGGGTATAATTCCAAATTGCTCTCCAGAAAGGTTGGATCTGCCCACAATGTATTAGTGTCCAGATTTCCCATATTCCTTCCAACATTAATCATTGTCCTTTCTGGTCATATTGGCCAGAGGTGTGAGGTGGTACCTCAGAGATGCTTTAATTTGCATTTTCTAATCAGTAATGATTTAGAGAAATTTTTTCATATGACTATGGATCACTTTGATTTCCTCGTCTGTAAATTGCCCCGGATATCCTATTTGGGAATGACTTGTTTTTTTATAAATTTGACTCAATTCTCTATATATTTTAGAAATGTCAGAAGTACTAGTTGTAAAGATTGTTTCTTTTGATCATGGTTACAGAGATCGTTTCCTAATTTACTGCATTTCTTTTGATCATTGTTATAGAGGTTTTGTTTGTGCAAAAGTTTTTTAATTTAATCTAATCAAAATTATCTGGTTTGTTTTTTAATGATGTTCTCCTTGGTTAAAAAACTGCTTCCCTTTTCATAGATCTCACAAGTAAACTATTCGTTGATCTACTAGTTTGCTTATAATATTGTCTTTAATTTCTAAATCCTGCACCCATTTTGATCTTATCTTGGTATAAGGTGTGAGGTGTTGATCTAATTCAAGTTTCAACCATACTAAGTTCCAATTTCCCAACAGTTTAGAGTTCTTATCCCAGAAGCTGAGTTCTTTGGGTTAATCAAACAGCAGATTACTATAATCCTTTCCTGTTGTCTCTTTTTCACCTATTCTATTGATCCAACACTCTACATTTTAGCCAGTACCAGACACTTTTGGTGACTGAAGCTTTATAATATATTTTTAGATCTAGTAAGGCTGTCACCTTCTTGCACTTTTTTTCATTAAATCCCTTGATATTCTTGATTTTTTTTGTTTTTCCATATGAATTTAGTTACAATTTTTTTTCTAGCTCATAAAAGTAATTTTTTTGAAGTTTGATTGGTAAGACACTAAATAAGTAGTTTAATTTAGGTAGACATCATTTTCATTATATTCGCTTGGCCTATCCAGGAGCAGTTGATATTTGTCCAGTTATTTAAATGTGATTTTATTTGTGTGAAAAGTGTTTTATAGTTGTTCTCATAGAATTTCTCAGTCTGCCTTGGCAGGTAGATTCCCCAGTATTTTATATTGTCCGAATTACTTTAAATTGAATTTCTCTTTCTAGCTCTTGTTGCTATATCTTGCTAGTAATATAAAGAAATGCTGAGGATTTATGTGGGTTTTTATTTTATATCCTGCAACTTTGCTAAAGTTGCTAATTGTATCTAGTAGTTTTTAAGATGATTTTTTTAGGATTCTTTAAGTATACCATCATGTCATCTGCAAAGAGTGAGAGTTTTCTTTCTTCCAAATTCTAATTCCTTCAAT
Source organism: Macrotis lagotis (assembly GCF_037893015.1). Classification (NCBI taxonomy): domain Eukaryota; kingdom Metazoa; phylum Chordata; class Mammalia; order Peramelemorphia; family Peramelidae; genus Macrotis; species Macrotis lagotis. The sequence goes on along the minus strand of NC_133661.1, from coordinate 133,541,062 downwards.
TTCTTTTTCTTCTCTTATTGCTGAAGCTAAAGTTTCTAATACAGTATTGAATAGTAGTGGCAATAACAGGCATCCTTGTTTCCCCCCGATCTTTTTGAGAATGCCTCTAGCTTATCATTCTAAGGAACAGTCCATTTATTTCTACACTCTCTAGTGTTTTCACTAGGAATGGGTGCTTTATTTTGTCAAAGATTTTTTCACCATCAATTGAGATAATATGATTTCTGTTAGGTGTATTAGCCTAGTGATAACTTGCTGTTATCACTTTGCTAAGAATTTATTTAACATTTTTCATCCATATTCCTTAGGGAAATTGGTCTATAATTTTCTTTTTCTGTTTTGATTCTTCCTGGTTTAGCTATCAGCACCATATTGGTGTTATAGGAGTTAAGCAGAGTTCCTTCTTCCCCTCTTTCTACAAAGAGTTTATATAAAATTGGAACCAATTGTTCCTTAAATGTTTGATAAAATTCATTTCTGAATCCATCTAACCCTGAAGATATTTTTTTAGGGAATTCAATGATGGCTTGTTGAATTTCTTTTTCTGAGATAGGGTTATTTAGGTATTTAATTTCCTCTTTATTTAACCTAGGCAACTTATAATTTTGAAAATATTCATCCATTTCACTTAGATTATCAAATTTATTGGCATACAGTTGGGCAAAATAGTTTCAACTAATTACTTTAATTTCCTCCTCACAAAAAGGTGGTAAGTTTACCTTTTTTCATTTTTTGATATTAGTCATTTGATTTTCTTTCTTTTTTTAATCAAATTAACAAATGTTTATCAATTTTATTGGGTTTTTCCATAGAACCCACTCTTGATTTTATTTATTAGTTCACTAGATTTCTTGCTTTAAATTTTATTAATTTCTCCTTTAATTTTTAGGATTTCCAATTTGATATTTAATTGGGGGTTTTTAATTTGTTCTTTTCCTAATTTTTTAGTTGCATGCTTAGTTCATCGATTTCCTCTTTATCTTATTCATGTAAGAATTTAAAGATATAATATATCCCCTAATAACTATCTTGGCTGTATCCCATAAGCTTTGGTATATTGTATAATTATTGTCAGTATCTTGGATAAAATCATTAATTCTCTCTATAATTTGTTGTTTGATCCACTCATTCTTTAAAATAAGGCTATTTAATTTCAATTGGTTGTAAGTCTATCTCAATGGTCCATTATTCCATATGATTTTTATTGTATTATGATCTGAGAAAGAAATATTCACTATTTCTGCCTTTCTGCATTTGATTATGAGGTTTTTATGCCATAGTACATGGTCAATTTTTGTGTGCAAGTGCCATGTACTGCAGAAAAAAGTGTATTCCTTTTTTATCCCCATTCAGTTTTCTCCAAAATTCTAACATGTCTAGGTTTTCTAACATTCTATTTACCGCCTTAACTTCCTTCTTGTATATTTTGTGGTTAGATATATTCAAATCTGAGAGAGAGGGAGATTAAGGTCTCCAATCAGTAGAGTTTTTCTGTCTGTCTTCCTGTAAATCATTCAGCTTCTCTTCTAAGAATTTGGATGCTAAACCACTTGGTGCATACATATTTAGTAATGAAATTGCTTTATTATCTAAGGTACCTTTTAAGAGGATGTAATTTCCTTCCTTATCTCTTTTAATGAAATCTATTTTTTTCAGCTGTTTTGTCTGAGATAGGATTGCTACCCCTGCCTTTTTCACTTCAAGCCAAAACAAAATATATTCTGCTCCAACCTTTAACTTTTACTCTATACATATCTCTCTGCTTCAAATGAGTTTCTTGTAAGTAGTATATTGTGGGATTATGGTTTTTAATCCTATTTGTTTACATTTTATGAGAGACTTCATCCCGTTCACATTCAAAGTTATAATTACTAGCACTTTATTTCCCTCCATGCTATCTTCCCTCTGCCCCCCCTTTTTTAACTTTATTCATATTCCCCAGTATTTAACTTCTGAATACTACCTACTTTGGTGTGTTTGCTCCCTTATATACAAACCCCCTCCCCTTTCTTTCCCCTTTCCCTTTAGTTCCTTCTTCCTTCCCTTCCTTCTGTTAGTTCCTCTTTTGCTCCTCCCTCCCCTCTTCCCCTTTTAATACTTGAAAGGAAAGATAAGTTTCTTAATTTAACTGAGTGTGTGTATTTTAATCCTTCTTTGAGCCAAATCTGATGAGAATAAAATTCAGGGGGTTATCATCTCCTCCCTTCTTCCCCTCTATTGCAATATATCCTTTGTACCTCTTAATGTAATGTGATTTTCCACATTCAGTCTCCTCCATTCTCCTGTCTCTTTACTGTCCTCTCTTTTTAAGGAGATATTGTTTTTAAGTCATTCTATCATGGATAAGTCATGAGTGTCCATCACTTCTGGTTAAGTACATTCTCTCTTATACGGTTACAATTCTCAAGAGTTATGAGAATCTTTCTCTCAGATAGGGGTATGGCCATTTTCATCTTATTGGATAGCAGTTTTTTCTTCTTTTCCCTTTTTTACCTTTTCATGTGTCTCTTGAATCTCCTGTTTGAAGTCCAAATTTTCTATTTAACTCCCATCTTTTCATCAGGAAAATTTGGAAGCCTCCTATTTCATTAAATGACTATCTTTTTCTCTGAAAAAGCTCATTTTTGCTGGATAGTAAATTTGGGCTGGATAGTTTTGCTGGATAGTAAATTCTTGTCTGCATTCCAAACTCCCTTGTTCCCTGAAATATCATCCTTTAATGTTGATGCAGCCAGGACCTATGTAATCCTTACTGTATCTCCTTGGTACATAAATTGTTTCTTTCTGGCTGCTAGCAGGATTTTATCTTTTATCTGGTAGTTTTGGCCACAGTATTCCTAGGTGTGGGATCCCTTTCAGGAAGCGTTCCATGTACTCTTTCAATAGCTATTTTGCCCTCTCTTTTCATGATATCAGGGCAATTTTCTTTCACTATATGCTGAAGTATTGATACAGGGTTTTTGTTTTTTGTTTTTTTTTTTTAGGTTTTTGCAAGGCAATGGGGTTAAAGTGGCTTGCCCAAGGCCACACAGCTAGGTAATTATTAAGTGTCTGAGACAGGATTTGAACTCAGGTACTCCTGACTCCAGGGCCAGTGCCACCACCTAGCCACCCCTGATCCAGGGTTTATTTTGTCCTCAATGTTTTCAGGAAGCCCAATGATTGTTGTCTCTCCTGGATCTATACTCTAGGTCAGTTGTTTTGCTGATGAGGTAGTTTACATTTTCTTCTATTTTTTCATTTTTTTTTCATTTTTGTTTAACAGATTCTTGTTACGTCATGAAGTCATTAGTTTCCACAAATTCCATTCTTTCTTTTAATGGAAGATTTCCTTCATTTACCTTTCAAAACTCGTTTTCCAGTTGTTCAATTCTGTTTTTGAAGGAGTTTTCAATTTGCCCAATTATTTTGTTTGTTTGTTTGTTTTTTTAGATTTTTGCAAGGCAAATGTGGTTAAGTGGCTTGCCCAAGGCCACACAGCTAGGTAATTATTTAGCATCTGAGGCTGGATTTGAAATCAGGTACTCCTGACTCCAGGGCAGGTGCTCTATCCACTGCACCACCTAGCTGCCCCCCAAATTGTGGTTTTGAGAAAATTATTTTGTTTTTGAATTTTCAAGGATTATTTTTTCTTGTTGCAGGGTGTTAATTTTCTCTTGGATTTCTTTTCCGCAATTTTTAAACTCATTCTTGATCTCTTCTAAGAAGTCTTTTTGGGTTGGAGACCAATTCATATTCTTCTCAGAAGTTCTAGATCTCTGAGTTTGGATCTTTGTCTTCAAGGTAGCTTTCAATGGACCTCCATTTCCACTGACTTTTTTTTTTTATTTTTCCTAAGATCCTGTGAACCAGAACTGGTTCACAGACCTTTGATGTTGAAATTCCTAGTAACTCCAAGTGGGCTAGCCTGTAGGGGATGCTGGTTGCTTTCTGTGGACTATCTGTGACCTTGATTAGTGGCTCACTCCCTAGGCCTGGGGGACTAGGGAGGGTGCAACAGATTCCTGGTTATCCTTGACAATGTCAACTGGGCACTCTGGCTATATAATTAATCTTCTTAATCCTCACTCAGCACTGAGGGTGATCTGCTGCCCACACCTGAGCCTGAGGGAGCTGAGGGGTTGTTATATTTGTTCTGGGAAGAGTCACTTTCTCCCACAGGAATGGAGGAATTGGACTCAGCTGGAAACACTGGGAATCCCTGAAAATATGGACTCTAAAGCCCTGATCTTCCAAAACAGCTGAGCTGACCATTTTGATGTTTAGCCGTATTCTCAAGCTCTCTCTGCAATTGCACTGGGGCTCTCCCACAAGCCTTTCCAGAGCTCTTCCACCCACCCCTCACACAGTCAGGTGTGTGTTTTCAAGTTAATCCTGAGCTTCACCCTGCCACCCCTGTGCTCTCTGCTCTCTGTCCGTGGCTCATCCACACTCCCCTAAGATTGACCTTGTTGGTAGATGTTCTCCTGGATTTTTTTCCCTGGGTTTTGTGGATTCAAATTCTGTTAAGAAGCTTAATTTGTATTAGTTCTGAGGGAAATCCAGGAGTCCTTAGTACAGTGCCTGGATTTTCTCTACCATCTTGGTCAGAAGTACCTAAATCACTTTTGATTAGAGAACTGCATTAAAAAATATCTGTGATACCATCTCACACCTATAAGACTGGCTAATATGGCAAAAAAGTTTTAGAGAGTATATAGGATAATTGGAACACCAATGCACTATTGATGACCTGATAATTGATGCATTCATTATAGAGAACAATTTGGGAAAATGCTGTAAGGGCAATCAGATTGTTCATACCCTTTGATGTAGTAAGGAGAATAAAGGAGACTCATAGGTCTGTGTCTAAAAGAGACCATAAAAAAGGGGGAAAGAACTCTACATATACAAAAGTATTTATAGCAGCTCTTTATGTGGTAGCAAAAATTTTGAAATTGAGGGAATGTTCATTAATTGAGGAATAACTGAACAAGTTACAATGTTTGAATGTAATGGATATATATTGTGCTATAAGAAATGATGAACAGGAAAATTTCAGAGAAATCTGCAAAGACTTGTATGAACTGATGCAAAGCGAAATGAACAAAATCAGGGCAACATACTTAGGGCAACATTGTGTGATAATGAACTATGAATGATTTGACTTTTCTCAGCAATACAATGATTTAGGACTATTGTATAGGACTCATGATGGAAAATGCTAGCCACAATCAAATAAAGAAATGATGGAGACTGCGAATCAAAGTATACTATTTTCAATTTTTCAGGGTGTCTTTTTTCCCCTTTGATCTGTTTATTTTTTCTCAACTGTGTCCAATATGGAAATATATTTTATATGATTGTCATATATAACCTATATCAAACTGTTTACCCTTTTAGGAAGAGTGAAAGTCAGGAAGAGAGGGAAGGTGAAAAGAGGTAGGAAAGAAGAAAAAGTTCACAATCTTGTAAAAATGAATGCTAAAATTGCATATAAATATAGATAATTATCTATATATAAATTATACATAAATGGATACATAAATATATAAAATTGTATTTATTTATAATTGGAAAAATACTAGTAAAAAGAAATTGAAGCAAATATAAGTTAAAGATAGATTCATGTCAAATCTCTTAAGTTAGTTTCTCTTCTTTGTTGATAATTTCAAAGAACTTAAAGAAACTGCTTCCAGGATTGACACATAAAGGCTATTACTTTTGGAAGGGAGGAAGTTCAATCCTCATGGAAAACAAGAAACAAGGAGCGAACCTAAGAAAAATATTGAAAAACAGTTCCTTCTGGCACATCATTTGGTATATTGTGATTTCTTATGTATTTTTTAATTTGTCCTTTCCTCTCTCCCTCCACTTCCTTGATATTTGGGTAAAAGAAATTGATGCTTTCAAGATATAGAAATGTATTGAAATGTTTCTGAATTACTTCTTGCTATAAATAGCAATGGGAATAGCAGAGACTCCAAATGATAACAAAATATTTTGATACTGTTAGAAGAGGCTAGTAGTAATCTTTACATACTCTCAGTTTGGAATAATCCTTATTCATAGTTAGAAAAGGCTAGTAAGCTTCATATGCAGTTTTAATTTGGAATGATTCTTTTTTCTCATTTTAAAGATTTTATTAATTTTGAGTTTTATAATTTTTCCCCTAATTTTATTTCGCTCCCCCCCACCCTCCACAGAAGGCAATTTGCCAGTCTTTACACTGTTTCCATGGTATACATTTATCCAAATTGAAAGTGATGAGAGAGAAATCATATGCTTAAGAAAGAAAAGTAAAGCATAAGAGATAGCATGATTACATAATAAGATATCAGTTTTTTTTTTTATAAATTAGAGGTAATAGTCCTTGGTCTTTGTTAAAACTCCACTATTCTTTCTCTGGATAAAGATGGTATTCTCTATTGCGGACAGCCCCGAAATGTCCCTGATTGCTGCACTGATGGAATGAGCAAATCCATCAAGGTTGATCATCACCCTCATATTGCTGTTACAGTGTACAGAACCCTAGGGAAAGAATACTGTTAGTGAAAGTGGAGGTTGAAGTACAAGGTATGATCCCAAGAAATAGATAACATTCTCTCTGATGGTCATATTAGAGTTTTTGGCATAATCCAATCCATGGTCAGAGTAGTTAGTATGAAGTTCGCAAGAGAGTGGAGGGCATTGACAAGCTAAGCATTTATTGCACATAACCTCTCTGCCAGAGAGAGTACATTTAAAAATATAACAATAAACTCTCATTTCATTGCTTAACATTTTTCTAGTCTTGGATTTTGCTACAGACAGACTTGTCTGACAACGATGCAAATAATCAGTGACATGCACTTGATCAAAAAAATCAGAATTGATCACTAGATGCAAAATTAGAATGGGTTAAATCATGATTTATTCAGCCAAGACATTACTTCCAGGGAGAAATGATTAGGTGAATTCTATCTGATGAACTCTAGTCATTTAGAGATGAGATCCACTACTCTCTTTAGTCAAGAATACTCAGGGCTTCCTGTTTTCAGGGACAGTGGTCCATTCACTGTGCCCCCTAAATGCCCCCTTGAGTTCAAATCTGGGTTCAGATATTTGACTCTTATTGACTGCATGACCCTGGACAAGTCACTGGACCCTAATTGCCTCACATCTAGCTTCATCTCCAGTTGTCTCAATCCATATCTGGTCACTGGACTCAGATGTCTGTGGAGGAGACAGCACAGCATCATTCTCACTCAAATCTAATTCATATGCTTGTTATGGTATCACTTCCCTGATATCAAGATCTTCGAGATTGAAGGACAAACAATAAGAACAATAATCAAGACTAGATACATTCTATTATGTGACTTTTACTGTTGGATTTTCTGGTGTTGTGGTATTCTCCTATTGGTCAATATATTCAAAGAAACAAGTTTATTTCAAGCAATTAAAAGAATAATATCAAGGTTCATTACCCATGACAATTATTCTCAGAATGATCCTTACTGATGATTATAGTATTCTGATTCTTTCTTAGTTCCATTTATTCATTAAATCAATCAATATGTTCTGAGAACCTACTATGAATAAAGGTACTAAAATAATGTTATTTTTTGATGACACACAAATCTTTGGTTATACATTGGAGTTATACATTATGTTAGCTGAAAACTCTAATTAGAAATCTGGAAAAATACCTCCCTTGGACAACCATGTAGGCTGAAATCATCTTTCTTTCTAATAACATTGGTAATGATATTCCCAATGGTTGTTTTATGAAAAGGGGAAAAATCTATTTAGTATATTATAGCAGACATATCAAAGTAGCTCCAAATTCCAGAAAAATATTCCATGATGAATTTTTCTCAATATGACATATCTTTATAAACTACAGGGATCTATTACTCTCATTCTGCCCCCCACCACTGGCAGAACTATTCCAAGAAATTCTTTCCTATTGTTCAGTGCTGCCTGGTATCCTATCTTTTACAGCTTTTCCCAGTAATAGCTGCCATACTTTCATCCTTCACCAGATGTTTTGTATGTAAGTCTTAGGTCTTCCTTCTTGAGTCTATTGATTAGTGACTGGTATGAGTCTGTTGTCTCTTTTCACTGGTCTATCTTCTGATCCATGTAAGTCATGAAACCATTTGGAAATGTCAGTGAACAAGCATTTATTAAGCCCTTATTAGGCATTGTACTAAACACTAGGAATATAACGAAAGGCAAAAACACCATCTGCTTCAAAAATTTTAGTAGGGGATACAATTGGTAAATAATTGTGAACAAAGACACATGTGTATACATGCAGTTATAAGAACTTACATACATGCATGCAATTATACTTAATCTCAGAGGAAATCTACTATTATTGAGGGTATTAGGACCAGCTACAAGAGGAAGGTGGGTCTTCAGCGGCCTGGAGGTACATATGAGGAGGGAGGGCATTCTAGGCAAGAAAGACAACCCATGAAAATGTCTAGAGTCAGGAGATGGACTATTAATAAATTGGTCAGTGATACTGATGCACAGATTGTGTGGCAGTATTAGAATACTAGGACTTGATTGTTGATTAGAAATCCTGAGAAGGTTAAAATTCAAAAGTTTGCTCAATATAATTGTGGTTCCCCTAACAAGCAGAGGGAACTAGGGAGACCAAAGCTAAGCCTAAATATTACTGCTTACTCACCTCACATTCATGTCTGGTGTGTCATAATGAAGGTCTTTGCTCATAATAAACTCAGATTTTTTATTTCTTCTTTAGAGAGGACTTTAGCCCTGGGTCCACTGTAAATTTTGAAGAGAGTTCAAAAATCTCAGCAAATTACAGTGCCATTATTAGCCTCTCATGTACTTTTATACTAACAGATTCCTTCAAGGATTAAATATAGAATGTTCAAATATCACAAGAAACCATTCCAGCTACACCAGAAAGGACTCAGGACTTACCAAAAATAAAGAAAAGTCAACCTTTGAAAATAATATAGCAGAATCTGAGGCAAGGAGTAATTTCCCTAGAGCTTCACAATAAAGTGCAATAGATTTCTCACTGCCTTTTTGATTCCTCAACTTAATAGGACAAATGTTATACTTTTTTCCTTTTATCCTGGTGGTGTATCTAGAGTTGATTGAATAAATAAAACTAAGAAAGAATCAAGATACTTTAATCACCAGCAAGGATCATACAAGAATAAATGTCATGCGTAATGAGCCTTGATAATATTATTTTAATTTATGGTAAGGGGGACTGGTAATGGTTGGATAGTTAAGTTGGAGATAGTCAAGTTCTCAGTGCCAGAGCCACATAAACTGAGCTGAGTCCTTAAACGCTCTTAGAGTCATTATTTTGCATGTCTTTTCACACTAAGCCTTTCTTTTCCTAGTTTGACAATTGTATTGGAAGTGAGGTTCCATAAAAATGTACTATGGGTTGAAATTTTGAATCTGACAGTATAAACTTGGACTAGTTTCTTAGCTTCACTAGGTTTCAGTGACCTTATCTATAAATGAGGAATGTTGTAACTAGATAGTCCTTTCAGTTGTAAATATATAATCTTGTGGTATAAGTATGAAACTATTAAGAAATACAATTTGTTGTTGATCAGTTTTTCAGTCATGTCCAATTCTTTGAGAGCCTTTTTGGAGTTTTCTTGGCAAGGATGCTCTAAAGATTTGCCATTTCCTTCTCCAGTTTATTATTTCAGATGAGGGAGACAAGTTTGAGTGAGTCAAACTTCTAGTAAGTGTTTGAGATAAAATGTGAGCTCAAAAAGTTGAGTCGTCTTCAGGCTCATCACTCCATACACAGCACAATCTGGGCTGCTCAAGGAATGTACTATATGGTCATTAAGAATTACTTGAACTGACAGATTGCTTTCCATGAGGGGAGAGGGAAGTAAGATTGGGGGAAAAATTGTAAAACTCAAATAAAATCTTTAATAAAAGAAAAAAAATTAAAAATAAAAGGAAGGGAACTAATCAAAAAAATTCCATCCTTTCATAGAAAAAAAACTGATGGAATCTGAATGAAGATCAAAGGATACTATTTTTCATTTAACATGTTTCATGATTTTTTTCTTTTGGTCTATTTCTTCTTTCATAACATGACTAACATGGCAAAATGATTTGAATAGGCATACCTTATATTAAATTACTTACCATCTTAGGGAGGTATTAAGGGAGAGAGGGAGAAAATTTGGAAATCAAAAAAAAATTTTGGATGAATGTTAAAAATTTTCTTTACATGTAGCTGGGGAAAATAAAATTTTCTTTTTTAAAATTTGTTTTACATTAAAATACAAAATAAGAAAAGAAAAATTGCCATATAAACAACAAAACATGAGAAAATTCAATATAAAATAATAAATTTCCATTTTAAGAAAATCTAAATAATAAATACTACAGATTACATTTAGAGCTATCCAAAAAAAAAAAAAAGAGTTACTTGATACAAAAGAAAGAGGGTCTGGAGCCAATAGACAGGAGTTCAAATGCCAGCTTTGTCACTTGCTATTTGAGTGAACTTGGCTAAAAACCTTAAATTCTCTGAATCTTGGTCTCCTGATCTATTAAAAAAATTAGGAGGTTGGACTGGATGACCTCCACTGTCCCTTTAGGTTTTAAGTATATGATCCTATGATTTACTAGTAACTGTGCATCTAGGATATGTCATAGCAAGACTTGACTCCAGGTTTTCTTGACTATGAAATTAACTCATAAACCACATAAAACTACTACCATCTTTCTCCAATATTATTAAGAATTTCAAGTCTGCTGTATTCCAAAAATCTTCTAATTTCTAGAACCAGTAAAACACATCTTTCTTCCTCCTTCTAGTACTTCTGTTGAAATAAATGGAAATTTTATCATACTTTATTAGATTGGGAATGTTTTGTGGTACTTCAGTTGTTTCCTAACTTGCTCTACTGTGAACTTTAATCATCTTAGTGTCTCTTTTATATGGAGATATCCTGTGAATACAATCATTGCCAGAAGTAACTTAAATAAATCTTCTCAATGTATTAATCAGTGTAATGTATAAAGAACTGATTTGAAATTTTGAAAAAAAATGACAAATCCTATATTTGAATAAGATTTCACTTTAGTCAAACTGAAGGAAAAAGCATTGATCCAACTTCTTTACACTGATAGATTGATCTCTTAGTGATAACAAGGGGATCTTTCTCCAGATAATTACCATGTCCCAAATAATAATTGCTAGTTCATGTAATAAATACTAGAGACAGTAATGACAATATGGTGATAGCAAAGGAATCCATGATCTTTACCTCTTAATAATAGTTTGACTATATTTAAGGTTTTAAAGTCCCAGAATGCTTTATTTTAGGTTATGTTTTGTTTTTGTTTTTTTTTGCAAGGCAATGGGGTTAAGTGCCTTGCCCAAGGCCACACAGCTAGGTAATTATTAAGTGTTTGAGGCCCCGGCTTTCAACTCAGGTACTCCTCACTCCAGGGCTAGTGCACTATCCACTGCACCACCTAGCCACCCCCCCCCAGAATGATTTATAAACACCATCTCATTTGATCCTCACAAAACCTCTGTGAAGTAGTTTCTAGGGACATAGTTTTTCATATTTTATATTTGAGGAAATTGAACTTCAAATTGATAACAGAATTCTTCATGCTACTACTGAAACGTCGTAGTTTCAGAATACGATTTGAGCCCAGATCTATCCAGACTTTCAATCCAGTATTTTCATTAGGCCAAACTTATTCAGACCTCTATTATTTCTTTTGTGTCCTGTTGCTTTCCTTTTGTACTTTTTCAGGGCTCCCAAGTTCACCTGGCCTCAAAACAGCACAGCTGCTGCTTTTCTAAGTCATCAGCTTCAGAAAAGAGGATATAACCGAACTCATTAATCGACCACAATAAAAAATTAAATCAATAAGGACAATTTGAAGGAAGATTAAATTGAAAACCAAATAATAGCATCCTAAAAAGTGAGGAGATCAAAGTATAAATCTAAGAAAAGAGAAACATTATATAAACAAGGGGCATTTCAGTCTTTTGGGATTTCCTTTCATTCTAGGTCTCTCTCCTATTTCATTTTTGACCTTTACACCTTTACGTACTTGGTGCCCTATGTCTGTCAACTACTTAAGAATCACTTTCCTGATTTCCTCAGTTGTTAGCATCCTCTTCCCTTTGAAATTATTTTGAATAATTTTATATTTGCTTATCTATGTACATATTGTATCTTCCCTCATTGTGATCTAAGTGCCTGGTACATGATGGTTGTCTTGTAAATATTAATTTTTTTTTAATTGAATGGGGTGGATCCTCCCAAGAATATATAGGCAAGATACTAGCAACATAATATCTCAAAAGAAAATTAATGACAAGTTGAGGTTTGGTGCTACTGAGAAAAGGCAGATTCAGAGGGACTGATGACCAGTAGTTTAACCTACAGATCAATCAGTAGGATATTTAAAAATTCTGATTAAGAGAACAAATTATTGAGAATTAGAAGAAACCTTTTTTAATCTTTTTATTTCATAAAGAAGAGAACAAAATATTAAGAATTATAAGAAACCTTTTTAATCTTATTTTATTATTTATTAATATTATTATGTAATAATAAGATAAAATTGTTGATCATATTTAGAGAAGTTAAGTAATTTGCTAAGATCACATAGGTGTTAAGTGAAAGAACTGGAATTTTGCCATATATATAACACACATGTATGCATGTATATATGTATACGTATATGTATTATATAAGTAAGTGTATTGTAAATCAAAGAAAAACAAAAGGAAAGGAAACCAGAGAACTCAGATATGAACCCACCACATCTAATCAAAATAATTACAGATGTAACCCAAATCCAAGAGTAGAGGTCAGGCACATGAGACTCCCTTCTGGGAAAAGATAAGCAACTGGAATCTCAATAATCAAGGATGAGAAAATCAATGAACAAAATTGAGGCAGAGTCCTCTTCTGTGGGAAGGAAATTAGAGCAAAATCAAAGTCAAAACTACACCAGTTAAATCAATGTTTCACTGACATTTGTACAGATCTATGCTGAAATTATGGTAGGTTGAACACATCCCTTCTTACTCTTACCTTCATGATCTGATGTAGCTGTGACTTGTAAGCAGTAGATACATATTTTCAGGGGAATAGTTTTTTCATAAGCAGGAGCTATACAGAGCACAGGGACATTGGTATATGGTGGGAATGGAGAAATTCAAGGAAATTAATGAACCGGTGTCAGATTTCACCTGGGGCACAATTTTGGCCACTTCTGGGTATCATGATTATATGTGATAAATCTAGAAGGAAGGAAGCAAACTGTGTCTATGTGTGCATACATACATATACACTCATATGTATATAGACACATCTATGGTTGTATAAAAGAATTTGTTAATAAATAATGGAAAAATATGCACATGTTCTAGCTCTGCATTCAGAATCTAAAGAAAAGACTCAGTTGGGATGATATTTTTATGCATTTGTTGAAAGAGCAAAGGAAGGATTTTCATATCGTGAATGAGTAGAGATAATAGTCATTAAAAGGAGAAAGTTTGACCTAGTCTTGCAGCAATAAAGTAATGATACTAACATGCATAAAAAGTCACTATATCAATACATGAAATTCTCCACTGACTCATTTAACTTTGATTGAAAAACAGATTTTTTATCAAAATTTTCAGACCAACTTTCCACTGAATTTCTACAAAGCCCTTCACTTTTATTACCCTTTAATGAAACCACATTTATACTTGCCTCTTAAAATAAGAAGCAGGTTATTCAGTTATGCTGCAACTGGATAATTAATTGCACTCTAGTTGTTTCCATAGCTACTTAAGAAAATCACTGGACTCTTAAAGTAGATTATCTTTAAAATTATCTCTAAAACTATACTTTATTTTTATGTTTTCTCTACTCTTCATATACTTAATAGCTAAAATAGGAAGAGATTATTATGGGGGTGGTGGTAGTGATGACAATAATACTGAATAAGCAATTTACTGAAAGGGCACTATGCTAGTTTCCTTTTAGATTTGTCTTGTTCTGTCTTTCGTAACAGAAAGTATCACATGTATTACCAATACAAAAAGTCTAGTGATCCCTCCAAATATAGGCCAATTACGTGTTAATATATCATATACAAAGTATACAACTTTGAGAAACTATATGTGTGTGTATATACACACATAAATACATATCTATATTCCTTACAGAATCCCAATGGTTGTACTTAGAGTTCTAAGGTATGAAAGAACATTTATTATCAATCTGATAATAATTGGACAAGTTAAAAAAGGTTGTGACTTATGTAAGATCACATAGCTAGCAAATGTTTGAGAGAAGATTTGAACTCAGATCTATCCAAACTCTATTGTTGACATTCAGTTGTTTCAATAATATCCACTTCTTCATGACTTCATTTGTGATTTTTTTTGTCAAAGACAGAAAGGTTTGCCATTTCCTTTATCAACTCATATTACATATGTGAAAACTGAAACAAACTGATGATTAAGTGACCTGCTTAAAGTCGTACAACTAGTAAATGTCTGAGGCCATATTTGAACTCAGATCTTCCTGACTCCAGAACTATCCCCTGTGCTGACACCAAACTCTAAGATTAATGCTTTATCCATTATGTCATCTAATCACAGACCAGGTTATTGCCACCAAAAATTATAGGAAAGATGTTTTGAAAAAACACACAAAGTAATTAATGTAGATTATTCAAGTAAAAGATGTAGTGCAATACATCATTATAGGCTATAAAAGTTTGACAACAGCTGATCATCTGGCAAAGACTGGATAAACAAAATTATTCATCAAGTTTATTATTTTTGTGGACTAATAATTACTAAATTTGCATGTTGCAAACAGAGACCTCAAAATATTTTGGAGAATTAAGTCAACTAATGGCACTTGAACTAGACCACTATTATCACATATCAAAGTATTGTCTACAACTGCATTAATATTAATTCATAAAATCTTTAAAATCTTTACAATTTTCTAATAGATGGCTCTGTTCTAAATATTCATCAGTTCCAAGATACAGAATGAAAAACTTAAAAATCAGAAATCTAGTTGTGAAAATAAAAATCATATGGGAAGATATACTTTTTTCCCCATTTCAATCATTAGAGCTGTCTTAATGTTTTGGAGATCTCAGTCAATGAATTACACTGTACTAGGTCTGGACCTTGAATCCGAGCATCTTGTTCCACAGTTGAAGGCTCTCTACCATTTCACCATAGTGTCTCATAATTTTCCAATAGTTGTAGTTAATAGATGAATGGTCCCTCCTTGGAAAGGACCAATTCCATGTGGCAGATGCTTTACATTTTAAATCTTGGAGCATAATAAACAGAGGAAGTCCATTATAGTGGAAAAAGTACTGCACTTAAAATCGGACCACCAGTACTTGAATCCAAATTTGTCACTTCGGTGTTAAATGAGGTTTATGACTTTTGGTAAACTATGTAACTTCCCTAAGACTAAATTTATTCATTTGTAGAAAAGAGTTACTATTTGGGATACATTAGTGCATAGGGGTTGTTGTGAAGATCAAATAAGATATGATAAAATGTGTTATTGGGGTTTTTTTGGTCATTGAAAACCTTTATAATGAATGTCAGTTATACTTGTTTTGGTATTGGATGAAGCTGCCTATATAATATGAATTCAGTGATAGGAAAAAAGGCTGCCCCAAACACTATCTCATTTAAGAATTTTAAAAATTTAATTATTATTTGACGAATAGTAATTTGGGATTTTTAAAATATCTTCCCCCTCATTGAATGCAAATATTCCTGGGATTGATGACACATTAAAATACCTAACAAGGCACGGCTAGGTGGTGCAATGGATAGCGTACTGGACCTGGAGTCAGGAGTACCTAAGTTCAAAACCAGCATCAGACATTTAATAATTACCTAGCTATGTGGCCTTGATCAAGCCACTTAATCCTATTTGCCTTGCAAAAGCAAAAAACAAAAAAAAAAACGCAAAAATACCTAACAGTTTGTGGTCTAGAGGAGTTGGAAAAGGTAATTTAACACTGGTGGAAGATAGTGCATCAAGCATTTATTAAAAGATTACTACAGTGAAAGTTGTTTGTCCTTCATTCTCAAAGAAGATCAATGACATCAAGAGGGTGATATCTTGACTTGAGTGTGTATTGAATTTAAGTAAGGCATAGCTGCCCTAGTCATCCTTGGGGAAAAACAATTCAAAAGAAGGAATATTTGAGGAAGAATTAGAAGAAAAC
This sequence comes from Macrotis lagotis, assembly GCF_037893015.1. Lineage (NCBI taxonomy): Eukaryota > Metazoa > Chordata > Mammalia > Peramelemorphia > Peramelidae > Macrotis > Macrotis lagotis. The sequence goes on along the minus strand of NC_133661.1, from coordinate 133,524,829 downwards.
TCCACTTATTTCATGATTTTGTCCATATTTAGGACCAATTTGCTAGTCCTATGAACTATATCCTGATTTAGGAAAAAGAACTATCAGAGTTGAGATGTTCTAGGTCATTTGTACAAAGTATGTTTTCAAAACTCTGACTTCAAGCATTCTTGGTGCTACATCAATGTTCTAAAAAATTAATTTTATTTCAGAGAGGAATTTCTCCATTTTAATAATGATTTTTTTATAAACAAGGTTATTGAAGATAATGTACAAATATGAGCAGGAAAAATATAATTGTATGAAAATGATTATTAGACTTCACGGGACAGTGTCAATTACTGGAAAATCAAGAGAGAAGCAGGACTGTATTCATTTTCTTTTGATTGACATTCTATTTTTCCAAATACATGCTATAATTGTTTTTTTTAAAGCATTCATTCATATGCCTATGTATATTTCTATGTTACAAAATTTCCTTCCACCCTCCCTTCCCACCTCTCTCCCCTCAATGGCAAACAGGTTAATATTGTATTTACATATTTGTGTTAAGCACCTTTATAGGTCAGCCTTTTTTTGGTATGAGGAACTAGGATTAAGGGAAAGAAATTACTTTTTTAATCTTTTGCACAGACACAAATCACTGTAACCAAGATCAAAATAAATATAGTAAACTGGGAAACAATTTTTACAACTAGTATTTCTGACAAAGGACTTATTTCTAAAGTATGCAGAGAACTGAGTCAAAGTTTAAAAAAAATGTCATTTCCCAATTGACAAATGGTCAAAGGATATGCGAAGGCAATTTATAGATGAGGAAATCAAAATGATCCATAGTCATATGAAAAATTGCTCTAAATTATTACTTATTAGAGAAATGCAAATTAAAGCATCTCTGAGGTACCAGCTCATACCTCTCAGACTGGCCAGTATAACTAGAAAGGATAATGATAAATGTTAGCAGGGATGTGGGAAATATGGGACACTAATACATTGTTGGTGGAGCTGTGAACTCATCCAACCTTTCTTGGAGAGCAGTGGGCAAAAAAATGTGCATACACTTTGCTCCAGGAATACCACTACTGGATCTATACCCTGAAGAGATGATGAAAAAGGGTAAAACTATCACTTGTACAAAAATATTCATAGCAGCCTGTTATGCTTCTGTTGGACTAACTGCTCAGGATGTGTTAGGTTCCTGCCGGCTAGCTTATCCTTACCTAGGCGAATGTTGAAGAGGTGGGAAGCAGGGATGAAAAGTTTCTCAAGTATTCCTAGTTCTTCAAGATCTTCAAGATCACCAAGATATCCAAGATATCCAAGATCTCCTAGATCTCTATTTATTTACCAGAATAGAAGTGCTTGAACAGCCTTTCCAGTCCCTGATCCACTCCCACTCGCGTGGCACTTAGTAAAATAACATTCTGGTGCTCAAGGATACCAGGTGATGAAGGTTTACAGTACTCCTACACACAACAGTCCCTAGCAGCAGTCCTGTTTGTTGTGGCAAAGAATTGGAAATTAAGTAAATGTCCTTCAGTTGGGGAATGGCTTAACAACTGTGGTATATGTATGTCATGGAATACTATTGTTATATCAGAAACCAGGAGAGATGGGAATATTCAGGGAAGCCTGGAAAGATTTGCATGAACTGATGCTGAGCAGAACCGGAAAAAACATTGTACACCCTGACAGCTGCATGGAGGTGATGACCAACCTTGATGGACTTGCTCATTCCATCAGTGCAACAATCAGGGACAATTTGGGACTATCTGCAATGGAGAATACCATCTGTATCCAGAGAAAGAATTGTGGAGTTTAAACAAAGACCAAAGACTATTACCTGAAAATTAGGGGAAAATGCCATTATCTTATTATATAATTTTTCTGTCTCTTATACTTTATTTTCCTTCCTTAAGGATATGATTTCTCTCTCATCACATTCAACTTAGATCAATGTATACCATGGAAACAATGTAAAGACTAACAGACTGCCTTTTATGTGTATAGGGGGAGGGAAGCAAAATGGGGAAAATTGTAAAACTCAAAATAAATAAAATCTTCCTAAAAAAATAAATACTTTTTGTAAAAAGTGGATGTATTGTTCCTCAGATTCTGAAGGATTTTTTGTTTTGTTTTGTTTTGTTTTCCTCTGGATAGGAACAGGAGGACTGTCTTTGAAAGAAATCCTGTTGTGTTCACTTCTTCCTTCAGTGTGATCTTGGGCACAATAAATTTTATGGTCCTATTTTTTTCTTATACAAAGAAGTTTGAAAACTAACTGCTCTTCTTCTTTTCTTCTAATTTTCATTTTATTATCTTTCTACTTTTTTTCAAATATCTTGCTTAATCTTTTACCCATACTAGGGAAATGCTAGAAAATACTAAACTGAAAATAATTGTATACTTGTCATATTTTAAATTTAATCTGCATCATTATAATTTTCAATATCACTTTCTTCAGTCATCAACAAAACAATAAATCAAGCCCTGATATGAAACATTTGCATATTTTAATGTTGTAAATACACTGAAAATGTAATAAGTAACTCTTTTCAATATGATAGAAATTGGCTTCAGCACATCTCTACCCTTACATTAATCCTGTGACTACCTTTGTCTAACTTATGGGAATTAATTAGTAAGGGGCAAATCTAAGTCTTACTCAATATCCATATAGTATGATGAACCTTTGTGTACCTTTCTATAGATAGCAGCAATTTTTCCTTTAGCACCTTCTGATGTTTCAGTAAGTGCAGAAAGACTCATTGTTTTGATTTTTTGTGATGTTTTCTAATAAAAATTTTGAGATATACTCTCTGGGACAAATAGCAGTCAGATACTCGAATCAGTGACTTTCTAATCTAAATATGTAAAAGGCAAGTAATTGCTACCCTCTTTAGGAAGATGAATCTAAATTACCTGATAAAATATGGTTTATATCCTTCATTGCCTTATAGTAGATATATAAATGATTACAGGGCAGTGGTAAGATATACCTTACATTTTATCTAATGCTGTATGTCTTTCACATCATTAGAAATGGCCAGAAGGCATTTAATAGGAAGTCTTCTGGCAGAGACAAAATTGAGTTATATCATTTGCTGAATTGGCCACAACCCTGAATTTTCGTGGGACTAGTTTTGTGTGATATTTTTAGAAGTTTATAATTGCACATATGAAAATGTGAATTTTCATAGTGTAACTTTGCAATTTTGTTCTCAGGAGAGAGGTGTTTCATAGGCTTGATGATTTATCCAAAGTTGCACAAGTATTAAGCATCAGAAGTAGAGATTAAAACTCCAGAGCCAAGGTTCACCAGACCATATAGGGACCTTGACCTTATTGATTAGAAGGGAGATCTCATTCCAGTAACAATTATGTAAATTCAACAAAAACCACTCAGTAATTGAAAAATCTTAAAAATTTAGTAATAATATTCAATACATAAAATGCATATTTCCTAATAGGGGATAGTTTTCCTTGGCTCTTTGGAGGCCACTTGAAGATGAGACCAGATGGAAACACTAAAATTTAGCAGAAAGAGAAAAGAGAAAGAAAAAGAAACAGAGTTTTGATTATTTTTTCACTTACCAGAAGGGAACTCTCGAGGAGTTTATAATCTCCTGGAAAGATAAGATATATTCACATATCTTTTGCATATATATATATATATATATATATATATATATATATATAATAGTACAATCATTTGTTTGATCAGTGTATTTAAGTCTGTCATAGGTGCTTAGTCAAGTTGGAGGAAGGAGGAGTTGGGACTGGATCTGCAATTTCATTGGAATAGGATCTACAGGTGAGCAAATTTTTGAATGGAATTTTCTCTGAAGTTTACCCTTTTTTTTCCAGAGAGTTGTCTAGAATGTGGAGGTTAAGAGATCTGACTGGGGTCATATAGGCAATAGCCCAGAGGTAGCTCAGAACCTAGTTTTTCCTGGTTCCAAAGCAATCTCTCTACCCACTATTCTATACTACTTCTCCTAAAGGAAAAAAAAATGGTTTCACTAATAGCAAATGTTATTTCCCTTTAAAATATTGTACAAACCCTCTAAAAAGGCATGACAAAACACCCCTATAAAATATCACTGACATTGGCTAAACAAAACAATATGAATAAATGGGATTTCAATCTATGGTATATGGAATTTTACATCTTAGTGGTTTACTGGATGCTAAAAGAAGAGAAAGGTGTAAAATCAAACTTTAATAAATTAGTGTGCTTTTACAATTATCTTTAAAACCTTCCATTTTATTTGATCTGAATTGTGTTGTCATATCAAGTTGTCTTTAAACTCTTCAACAGACAACTTCAGTCACTTCACTATGTAAAATTTCACTCTAAAATTCACTTAATATGATCATCATAGTGGTAGTGAATATTTTTATAATAAGAAAAATGATGTAGGAGAGAGGAAATATGAAATAAAGAATAGTGAACAAGCCTCCTTGAGGTCGGGAAGACAGATTTAAGTCCTACCACTGAACTATATCATATGTGTGGTCTTGACCAAGGTATTCAGCCTTTCATGGTCATCAGGAAACTTTCTAGTACTCTAATTTAGAAAGCACATGAAAATGTCCATTGGTAGAGAAAAATTTTCCAACAGGAGCTACCTTTACCAAGAAATCATATAGGTCCCATTTAAAAAAAGATTATTGTTGAGTACTAGAACAGTAGAGGAACAGGTTTGTGTTTACTTGAGTACTTCTACACTATTGCCTTGGGCTGAGACTCTGTGACTAACTTGGTGGTTTAAGTAAACTTGCCTCTTTGTGGATTGATATGGAACCCAGCTGTGCACCCACTGAGCAATAATAATTTTAGGTTTTATGGGCATGAGGGGTGTTTCTGAGACCTCAGGTAACTTTCTTGATGACTGCTCTTCTTATTCTTGGCTGTGACTATAAACTGTCTTTGATTTGCCTTATTGATAATTTTTTTTACTACTTTTAGGGACTCCTTTTATCTGTGAGTTTCTAAATAATTTTATTTGGAACCTCTGGATTTGAATGATACATTGATCAGACATAAGAACAGGGTTGAGGACAACCATCTACTTCCTTTCTAAAATGAAGTGATTAGACTAGTATAAGTTTAAGGTCTATTTTGGCTTAGGATTTCTATGATTTTTCAAGAAAAGGGATAATTGTGACAAAATATGTAAAAATTATTTTGATAGATTATCCTCCTCTGGATTAATTCTTGATTACTATGAAAGAAATTGCATATGGTAACAACTGGCATCAGTCATGGGAGCTCTCTGGTTAATGAGATTAGAGAAAAATATAGGAGGAAGAGAGGAACCTGACTTGATTTGTGGGTCTGGTGTTAAACCTTGCAATTGATTGAAGAGAACTACAAGTGTAGTACTTTGGAATTTTACTTGTCTAAGCCCAAAAGCCTCTATCGTACCTGGTACTGAAACCTTGGTAAATGAATCCTGAGTTGTGCTTCATCTCTCTCTCTCTCTCCATTCCCATCTGTTCTCCACTTAGCTGCCAAATTGATCTCTTAGCACAGATCTGACCATATCACTGCCCTTCCTCCTACCTCATTCAATCAACTCCAGTGGCACCCTATCACCTTTAGGATCAAATAAAATCTTCTGCTTGTCTTTTAAAGCCCCTCATAAACTTGCCCTTTGCTTCACATACTTATGATTCAAAGACATAGGCTCTTAACTCTTTCGGAACAAGACACTATATGATCTGACTCCTGAAATTTTCCCTGGCTGTCCCCCATCCCTGGAATACTCTTGTACTCATTTTTGCCTGCTGGCTTCCCTTGCTTCCTTGAAGTTTCAGTAAAAATGCCATCTTCTGCATGAAATCTTTCCATTCCTTAACTTAACACCTTCCTCTGAGACTATCCCTAATTTACCCTGTATTTATTTTGCTTGTACATAGTTGCTTGGGTATTATCTCCCTCAGACTTGGAGCTAATTGAGAACTGAGATTGTTTTTTATCTTTGTATTCCAAAGGATTTATCACAATGACTGAATCATTATAGGGGGTTAATAAGTTATAATTCACTGACTGACAGTTTCTCCTAGACTTCATTATGCTTTTGCTGAAAGCTTGATAGAACTTTCTTTCCAAAAGTTTTCCAGAATCTCTGGTCCTTTAAACTCTATAATTGATAATCCTGGCTACTCAATTTGAATTTTACCACAGAGAAGATAGCTACCTGAAGCTTTTTATTCCCAGATTTGCTTACTAATTGTCTCTTCTTTTCACATGTCATCCCCCCCCTTAAGTCTTCTCTTCTGTGGAAGGTCCAGGTTGAAATCTCTCCTCTGTCCCTCAATGAAAGAAGGCTTCTGTTAGTACCATGGACCCTGGTTGGCTATACATTATCCCTGTTCCTGTATAAAGATTGGGGAAAATGAGTATAACTTTTAAATTCTCTTAACAACATGAATTGAAAATTCTTGTGAAATGTATAGCTCAAATATCCTAAATCCAAAGATCTGAAGCAATATTAGTTGTGGAATGAAGGAAGCATTCAAATCTCAACCTAGCCAGAATATCACTGAACTCATGGAGACTATGCAGATTTTTAGGGGGACAGATTATCTTCAGTATAGTTAGCATCATTTACTTTCTCAGGTTTTATGGGTGAAAAATCTTTATTTCCATTAATCCATAAATAAGACTATTCATGGTTTAATGGCATGATTGAATAATGATAGTAATAATAATAATAATTAAGAATTATAGATATTTTGATTTTGTAAAGCACTTGAACAACCTCCCATTTTATTCTCCCAACCCTGTAAGGTAGGTCCTATATTATACTCATCATATTGATGTAGAAACTAAGATGAAGAATGGGTTAAATGTTTTACATAGAATTACATGGCTAATGAATATCTGAGTTAGGATTTGAAGTCAGAACTTCCTGATTCCTTTTTCTTTCATTCTTTTAAGCTTATGTAAGATATTTATGTTTCCACATCATGCAAGTGGAAATAATCAAAAGGTAGGATGGGTACTTAGAATGCTTGGAGCATTGTTGTCAGGGGAGAATATCTAATATAAGTATTAGATTTCATTTTAACAATTAGCTCTGAAGAATTCACTAGGTAAAAATGTAACTTCACTTGTTTTTATATGCAATATTTCAAGTGCTATAGAACTAGATTACCTTGATTTTATAATGAAAAGAATACTAGATTTGAATTCAGAAAACCTAGTTTACTTGGTGCCTGTATTGTCTTGACAACATAAAAATCTCCCTGTGAATTATGTTCCTCATTTATAAAATGACAGGCCGGGTTAAAGGATCTCCAAAGTCCATTATAGTTTTGATCTTATAATTCCTTGAGATCTTCTCTCTGGTCCTTAATTTTCTCATCTGTAAAATGAAGAGGTTGGGTTAGGTGACATCTAAGGTCACATCTCTCTAAATTGATGATTCTATAATCTCTTATATATTGCAAATATGCATTTTTTCTATATTTCATCTTGTTTACCCCCAAGCTGAAACAAAACATTTTTTCTGTGCTTAGAAACATGTAAAAATTGGACCGCTCCCATGAAAATGAAAGCAGGTTATAATAAATTCCCTGCAAATTATGCCTTGAAATTGTTTATTCAGTGACTGGAGGGAATCCTCTTTGGACACAGAGCAGATCATGAACCTGTCACCTAAAACACTTTTAAGCATAGATTACAGTTAAATCATTTTAATGATGACAAAAGCTGCAAAGCCTGGAACCACTAAAAAAAGCACAACATGCTCTCTTGTATTTTTCTTAACATAAGCAAAATAACTCATATATCTCCATTCCCTATATTCATTCATTTCTTATCTGATCCCCACATGTCTATCCAGCTTTATTTGCCATGTTACAGACTCCATTGCATTTGGGTCAGCCTTCTCTCTGGACTTCATAACCATGTTTCAGAACTGTGCTCAATAATGCCTTCTGGATTGTGTTCATGTTGCTTCTAACTCCTAACTTTTCTTTCATACAAGGTCCTATAAATCACTGACTTTTCCAACCCAGTCTAATTTTCTCTTTCTCTGAACTTCTTTTGTCTTGATTGTCAGAAGCATATACTTCTCCAAGTGTTTACCATAAAATACTGCCTTTATGTAGTTCTTTAAAGATTATAAATTGATTTCTTACAATAATCCTTTGAGTTAGGAAAGGAGGTAGTTAGTAATGAAAATCATGATAATATACTTTTCTATTATTCTTTAAAGAAAGTACCTTCCCTCTCAATGGTGAGAGGTCAGCATAACAATTTAGGCAATAGTAGAGTAACTATTCTCCATGAAAACCAATCATCAAGAAAACATCTTATTAGTTTAAGAATATGTCTCCTGTGAATATTTCTATTTGACTACATTTTAATTTCCTCTCCCTCACAATGATCTGTCAATTCATATATGTTTGCACTCCTCCAAAACCTCCTTTTCATAAATTTTACAACCTCTAGTTCCTCTATTCTTCAGTACTTTCTCATGTCAGTAACCATTCCCTGAAATCACATTCATCTTTTCTTAATCAGGACTATATAGTTAATTGATTCTCTCACTTTCTTGTCTTATAACCATTCAATCTTTGCCAAATTCTAATCCTCTATAATTTCTACAACCAGCCTCATGTGTTTTGAATGAAGGTGGAAGAAATACACATCAGTGATGGTTGGGAAGGTTTTAAATTGATGTTATCTACTCTCTAATGGGCTCCCACTAAAGAAAGCAATTCTCTTGCTCTTCCCTAATTAATTTCATATCTTCTTCTCTATGGAAACTTCCAAACATTTTCTCCCCCCTCCCCTAAATTTTCCCACAGATCCCATAGAGCCATCTTTTAAACTTAGGATCTTACATCCTGGTTCCTCCTTCTTCACTTCTTTTCATCTCAAAATCTTTAACATTTCCTTGAATGAGCACCCTTACTCTCCTTGTTAATGAAGTGACCCTATTCTTTGTCCTCTATATATGTTTTTGATCCCACTAGAATACTTATTCAAGTATTTCCCTCTGTCTAAGATTCATTCTTTCTGTTTTCTTATCTATTTCCTTTACTATTGTCTAAAACTGTACCCACCTCTCATTCATTCTTAAAAAAATTTACATTTTCTCTACTGTACCATCATCTCAACACTCAGTTTATATCTCTCTTCCTATTCTCAACCAAATTTCAAGAAATAAAAAATTCCTTAACACTTTGCAGTTGGTAGCCCAAGCTACTCATTCAATTGAAACTTGTCTCCAATGTTACCACCAATGACTTCTTAATTGCCATATATTGGTATTTTTTCAGTCTTCATCCTTCTTGACTTCTCTGCTGCATTTTATTTTGTTGACCACCTCTCTCTTTCATTCTACCTATGATAGAATTAACTACTCTCTTTTTTATATTAATCCTGTTTTTATATTAATCTTTTATGGTTCTTTTCTTACTTTTCTGAGGTATCAAACCCTCTTAATACGGATTTTTCTAAAAAAAATTCTGGGTCATCTTTTTTTTTCCTCTGGGTGACTTCATCAGATTCAATGGACTTAATTATTTTCTCTTTTCATAAATTTATTATATATCTATATATCCAACCCAAATCTCTCTCTGAACTTTAATCCCAATCACAAATTGTATATGGAATATATCAAACTATATTTCCTACATGGAGTATCTCAGGTTCTCTACATTCAAAACATAACTCATCACATTTTCTCTCAAACCTACCCTTTTTTTTAAACTCCTTATTCCTGTTGAGTATATAATTAATTTCTAGTGATCTGAAGTCTCAATCTTTGTTTTAATCTCTCATAGTATTTTTAATATTGTGACATTTTGCATTTAAGTCACATGTCCATCTGAAATTTTTTATGGATAATGTAGTATTCTAAACATGGATTCTTCCAAATATCTTTCCAGTTTTCTCAGTGATTATTTTCTGATAGAATCATTACCCGAATAGTGTGTATTCTTGTGTCTATCAAATATTTGGTTACTAAATGTTTTATCTTAGATGTGGTGTGTAGAAATCCTTTCCAATATTCAAGTCTTTGGTTTTAAAAATTATATTTAATTAATGTCACCTTTATAACTTTACATTCAAAATCAGATATTCACTTTTTCCCCAAGAATGTTCTATGTGGAAAGTTTCTCCATTTTTCCTCACAGTCTCTAATCTTGTTTGTTTTATTGATTTTTTTCCTCAAGAACTCCAATTTCCACCCTAATTTCTTTCATTTCTTCTTTTAATTCCTTTATTGATCTTGTGAATCATTTTGAAGGTATTTGCAGTGGTTATAGTCTTATTTCAACCCATTCCATTTTCTCAAGTATTTCCTTGTCTCTGCTGTATTTGTTTTTGTCTTTGACTCAGTTTCTTGTCTGGGTACTATTTTTACTTTTTTTTTAATCTTTTTCTGCTGGGTTTGCTATGATTACCTTTGTGTAATGAGTTCCTCCCCCTGCCAATTTCTCCTCTTTGTCATTTATTATCACTCCTTTCCTCTTTATCCCATTGTTCGCTTCCTTGAGATGAGGTAAGAGTATTGGACCTCATCATAGGCTCTCCCTTAGCCATCTGTCAAAAGGTTATTTCCTTTCTGTCCTTTTTGCTATTGATTTTTTTTTCCTTTCATTTATTTGGATCCCTTTTTAGCTATATTGGGAACAATTTATTCCTTGCTTTTTACTTACCCATCTTGCTAAAAACTATATTCCTCTTGCTCTACAAAACTTTATGAGCTGCCTTAACCTACTAAATTGCACCAGGTGCCTCAGCCACTAGCTTGATCCAGGCCACCCAGGCAGGGTGAAGTAAAGGGTAAAGAGTATTTCACTAATAAACTGAAGAGTGGAATTTTGAGACTTTGAGAAACCATGAGAAACAGACAAATACTCTGTAGTCAGGTAGAGCAGGGTCCAGAATTCAAGTCATTGTTTTGGTGTGCAGGTGATGAATGGCTAATACTGGACATAATGTGGTAAGACCACAAGGCAACCCTCGATTATTTATTTCTATAAACATTGGGGGGGGGCTTTTATGCTCTCTCCTTTTGTTCTTCATCCTATTCTCATTACTTTATTGATATATTGCTTTTTGTTGAGGAAGTGGTGGCAGTGGAGGGATGTGAAATTAGGTTCAGAAATAACCTCTCATTCAGTCATCTTGTTAGTTATGCCAATAATTTTCTATTACACCATAGATAACTGCTTAAAGTTTCTCCACCAATTTCTGGAATATTTAACCTTAACCTCTTTAGCCTTTTTCCATTGTCTAAGTTTTCTAAGTTTTTTTAAAACATTTTGAATAAAGACATTTCCCATATTGTGACCTTTGTTGTGTGGACACAGAATTAGAAGAGGTTATTTGCTCTAAATTTGAAAATCATTACTTATGCAGTCACTTTTAAATTGAACAAAAATATGTGTTTTGAAGTATAGTAAGTTACCTGGAGTAGATCAGTCTTTGCTAAATGAATGGGAAAATCATCCATCATTTTTATTTTTGGCTTTCAGAGTCAGCAACATGCCTTCTTTCTTCACAAAAAGAGTACAATATTGAGAATAAAGAAAAGTTCTCTGAATGTCAGTGCAGAGCTCCTAGGCAAAATCACCACAGGAAACTGTATCTGAATCAAGCATATTGTTTAAATGAAGCTCAGACTTTCTTCATCATTCCCTATTTGTAGAAGCATTTATGACTTCCAGGGTCAGGCACTTTAAGCAAGATAATGACCACTTTGACTAAAGGTCTATCAGCTATCTCACCATTCATTAACTACTAGCAAGTGTCTGACCCCAAGGTCATTTCTCCTTAGTTCAATCATTCTTTATAATGTATAGAACTTTCCTTTTCATGTTCGATATTATTGATTGACATTTTCTGGGTAGTCCATGATGTATTTAATTTGGGGGTGGGTAGAGGGAGGGAGAATAGAACGCATAGAAAAGCAAAGCATGTTCAGTTGTCAAACAAGTGATATAATTTTTCCAATGGCATTATGGGAATTATTGTAATGATGTGAAATCAGACTAAAGAGATTCCTTTCAGATATTAGATTTCATTACTGAAACATTGCTACAAAGTTGTTCAAAAGAGAGTGAGAAAAATTGGAGGAGCAAGAAGTCACACAGTGGAAACTTTCAGAGAAGTGCTTAATAAACTACTATTGCCATCCGTAGCCACAATGCTTCCATCAGACTGAAATAGAAGAGTGAACATGACTAATTCTTCCCTCCACCCTCCAAAATAAATCACAGCACCCAGCAGAAATGAGACATAGACTTTCCAAAATGTGAGTTTGGAATGAAGGCTGAGACATAGGAAACATTCTGAATAAAAGCCAGATTGGAGAAACAGAAGGTGGTTGAACCAACTCCTCAAACCAAGCCCTTTCCTGAAAAGCTGAAGTATGAGCGACAACTGTGATAATTCTGGGGCTCCAGTGGCATTTGTGGAATTTGAACTATTCATTGTTATTTCCAATATGCCACTCATTACTATATTGACATAGTCCTTTACCCCAAAATTGTAATATAGAAAGTTTGATGACTATAAAGTCAGTGAAAACTTTAGTTTAGATATCTGCTTTCACGTAAAAGCTGTGTGGTCCTGGCAAGTCATTTGACTTCAGGATCCTTACCTGTCAAATATGAGGTATGATACTACCCTTGCCTTCCTCACATTGGTATTGTGACTAAAGAAATTTGTAAATTTGCATAAATTAACTTATTAACTATTATTAGCTTATTATTTATCCAAAGACTTTTCATGTTAAAAAGGATGACATATCTTAGTCTTTTGTTCATAGCTTAATTACTATAATTCTGAAATATGGACCTATGAACTTCAATTATCCAGAAATGTTCACTTTCTTACTTTAATTAGCTATGGTGAAATGGACCTGGTGAATCATTTGATTACATTTGATTCTGCCATGTTTGGAAATAGAATCCAAATGCTGGCATCACAGAATTAGAAAACAGTTCAGTTAGGAATGCTTCTAATGTGAAGATAGAGTTTTATTTTCCATGTACTTTTAAGCATTTGACTATTTCATTCCTTAGCACCACAATGGAAAGTTCATTGGTGGCAGTCTTAGTTAGCCTATCCTGTAATTTCCTTCACTCTCTCTTGCTTTTGCCATTCTCACTCAATTTTGGATTGTCTCACTAAAGCTAACACCCTTGACAAACTTGACCTACTTTGTCTCACAAGACAGGCTTTCAGGAATAACAAATCTGAAAGTTTAGCCAATGCTACTGAAAGCCTTGAATACCTGTCTGATACAACAGAACTAACATGGTAGCATACTGGGATATAATTTGAATGTTCTGAAGCTCATGGCTAAGAAATAGAGTAATACCATTTTCTTTTTTTCCAAAGAAGTAGATCATTCTGCTCCTTCCACTCACTTATGTTATCCCTGTAAATCTGGCCACACTCACTATGACTGATCTAAAATATTCCACTTTTAATTAGTTCCAGGCCACTAAATGTGATTGCTCCATCTGTACAATGTAGCAGTGCCAATTCAAAGTCTGAAGTTGATGAACTAATATAACCAGCTGAAGACCTGTTGAAGGAGGCAAATAGGGCCATACTGCTGGAAAGTCTCCCTGGAAAATCAGCCAACACTACAGTCTTTTCCAAGCAGTACCTTATCCCATAGACCTCTTATTAAAGGATGTGCTGAATTCTATATTCTGTCCGCATCCATCCAAAAATCAAGACTGGTATTTTTTTCTGGGGTTTTTAAAATATCTAGGACATAAGATTCCCTTAGGATGTATATGGTGCTGTTGGTAAAGTACATGTTAACAGTGTGATTCTAAGCAATGATCAAGAACCCAAAAAGTCCAGGAGAATTCACAAAGGGATAAGGAATCACTGTTTTTCAAATATCATTCAAAGTGTGTTTTTATTTGACCTTAAAATGAGCTCCTTTTTTTCATATCTCAGTTATATCATCTTCTCTTACTTTTAGGGATTTTTCTTTCAAGTAATACAACCAACTAATCTAACCTTCCAAGTTTTTATATCTGAAAGAGGAATAAAAGGTGTAATGACATTATTTAGACATGGTCCTTTTATCTGGTGGAGAAAGTAGATGGAGAAAGGGATTGGGGCGGGGGATCTTTGTCAATACTGCTGAAGTCCAATGCATTTCTTCATAGTAGAAACTAAGTGGCTATTTATCCAATGCTTCAAGTTTCTGTGGTCTCCTTGGTGTGGACACTTCCTTTGTTGATGTACAGAAAAGCTTCACTATGTATTCCTAGACGGCCTTTGAAAGTAGCTGTGGCTGAAAAAAAATCATTATTGTAAAAATAAGTTGGTGATGAACCTCTTTAAATTTAGGTAATCTGATCCTTAGAAGACAGACACATAGATAATAGATAGCCTTGATTCTCAAGAAAGTTTTAGCTTCTTAGGATCTGCCAGACTTGAACAAAGACTTAGGGGGAGTCCAATATTATCTTCAAATTATAATGAGGTAGACAGATATGACTTTAGTGGAGACTTTAGTAAATATGCATTCTATTTTTAAAAAATATTTTATTTCCTTCAATTATATGTAAAAACAATTTAATGCTATTTTTTTTAAAAAATGAAGTCCACATTCTTTTCCCCTCTCCCTCACCTCTTTACTCATTAAGAAGACAAGGAAATTTAATATAGATTATACATATGCGGTCATGTAAAACATACTTCCATATTAGTCATGTTGTTAAAAAATGTAGACTAAAAAAACCCCAAGAAAAATAAAGCATAAAATGTAGGCTTTGATCTGCATTTGGACTCCATCAATTCTTTCTCTGAAGATGGATAGCATTTTTCAACATAAGTCCTTTGTAATTGCCTTGGATCATTGTATTACTAAGAATAGTTAAATCATTCAAGGTTAATCATTATACAATATGGCTGTTACTGTGTTCAATGTTTTCCTGAGAGAAAGGAAGAATTTATGGGCAAACAAATGATATAGAGTATTATGAGATATAAAATTGATATATTTGATTATATTAAATAAAAATGTTACATATAAACAAAACCAAGGCAAGCAATACCAGGAAAAAACAGAAAGTTAGGAAACAATTTTTGTAGCTACTGTCTCTGATAAAGGCATAATTTTTCACAAATATCAATAAGTCAAATTTATAATAATATTAGTCATTCCCCAATTTATAAATGGTCAAAGGATATGAACAGTTTTCAGATGAAGAAATCAAAAATCCCTATAAATTATATGCTCTCAATCACTATTAATTAGAGAAATACAAAATAAAACAATTCTGAGGTATCAATTCATACATATATTAGTTTACATTACAGAAAAGGAAAATGATAAATGCTGGAGAGGATGTGGGAAAATTAGGACATTAATGCAGTATTGGTGGAGCTGAGAATTGATCCAACCATACTGGAAAACAATTTGTAACTATGCCTAGAAAGCAATCAAATTTTGCCTACACTTTGATTTAGCAATACCACTATTAGGTCTGTATCCAAAATAGATCATTAAAAAAAAAGAGAAATGATCAACATGTACAAAAACTTTTGTAGCACTTCTTTCTATAGTGACAAAGAATTACAAATTGAGTGGATGCACATCTATCAGGGAATGGTTGCAAAGTTGTGGTATCTGAATGCAATAGAATACTATTGTGCTTTAAGAAATGATGAGCCTCGGGGTGGCTATGTGGCGCAGTGGATAGAGCACCCACCTTGGAGTCAGGAGTACCTGGATTCAAATCTGACCTCAGACACTTAATAATTACCTAGCTGTGTGGCCTTGGTCAAGCTACTTAACCCCATTGCCTTGAAAAATATATATATAAAAAATGATGAGCCTGGGGTGGCTAGGTGGTGCAGTGGAGTCAGGAGTACTTGAGTTCAAATCCAGCCTGAGACACTTAATAAATACCTAGCTTTGTGGCCTTGGGCAAGTCACTTAACCCCATTGCTTTGCCAAACACACACACACACACACACACACACACACACACACATACTAAAAAAAAAAAAACCTTAAAAATAAATGATGAGCCAGCAAATATCAGAAAACACTGGAAAGGAACTGATACAAAGTAAAATAGCAAAACCAGGGGAACACCAGCCAGGAATAAAAGCATTGTGTGATTATCAACTCTGAATGACAGCATTTCTCAACAGTACAACAATAGAAGACAATTCCATAAGACCATGATGGAAAATGCCATCTGCCTCCAGAGGAAGAACCGATGGAGACTGAAGCAGACCAAAGCATACTAGCTACATTTTAATTTTTCATTTTTTTTCTATTGCAAATTCTGAAAATATTTTGCAAACTGTTTCTTCTTTTATAACATGACATATGGAAATATATCTTATATGTTGGCAGATATATAACAAATCAAATTGCTTACTTTCTTAGGGATGGGGGAAGAAAAAGTGGGAGTAAAAAATTTGGAATGTAAAATTTTATTTAAAAAAATGAATGTTTAAATTTGTCTTTATAAGTAATTGGAAAAAAAAGACTCCTAAAATGTTCATCTAGTAATTTTACTTTGCTTTAGTTTATATAAGTCTTTCAAGGTCTTTTTGAGAGCATCCTGCTTGTCATTTCTTATAATATAATAGTACAACCATCAAAATCATATAACACACATACTTCAGCCATTCCCCAACTCATGAGTATCCCATCAATTTCAATTCCTTGCCACAAATATAAATATTTGTATACATATAAGTCCTTTTCCTTTTTTATTATTTTTTCTCTTGAGGATATGGAACTGGTAGTAGTTTTGCTGGATAAAAGGATATGAATCATTTTTATAGTCCCTTGGGCATAGTTCCAAATTTCTTTCCAGATTTTTGGAATGTTGGATATTTGATTCAGTTCACAATTCCACCAACAGGTGATTATTGTCTTAGTTTTTCCCACATACTCTCCAACATTTGTCATTTTCCTTTTCTGTAATATTAGTCAATCTGATAGGTATGGGATGACACCTTAGAGTTATTTTAATTTGTATTTCTCTAATCAATAGTAATTTTGATATTTTATGACTTTATTAAATAGCTTTGATTATTTTATCTGAATGCTACTTGTTCATATGCTTTGACCATTTATCAATTGGAAAATGGTTCTTATTTTTATAAATATAACTCCCTTCTCTATGTATGTGAGAAATGAGACTTTTATTAGGGAAACTTTTGTGAATATTATTCATAGTTATTAATATTTCCTTGCATCCCATTTTCTACCTATGTACTCTACTCTCTCTCTCCTTTTGTTCTATCCATTCTCAAAAGTATTTTGTTTCTTATTACTTTGTGCCTCAATCCACCCTCCATTTTTTCTATCTCCCCCATTATCTTATCCTCTTCTTGACTTCTACTTTCCTGTAGGGAAATAAAGATTTTTTTATACCCAACTGAGTGTGTATGTTATTCCTTCTTTGAACCCATTCTGAAAAGAGACGTTCAAGTGTTGGCCTTTTCCTCCTCTATACAAGCTCTTTTAACCTCTTTTATGTGAGATAATTTATTCCATTGTGCTTCTTCTTTTCCCTTTATCCCAATGCATTCCTCTTCATTTTTTAGATATAAACCTATCATATTCAACTCACAGCCATATTGTATATGCATACTCTTTATATGATCCAAATAATAAGCAAGTTCTTAGGAGCTACAAATATCTACTCATGTAGGAATATAAGGAGTTTAACCTTATGTAATACTTTATTTTCTTCCATTTACCTTTTATGCTTCTCAAGATTCTTGTATTTGAAAGTCAAATTTTCTATGAAGCTCTTTGCTTGTTGTCAGGAATGCTTGAAAGCCTTCTATTTCATTGAATATCCCCTTTCCTACTGAAGAATTAAACTCAGTTTTAATGTGTGCTCTTTCTTATAATACTAGCTCCTTTGCCCTCTGGAATTTCATTTTCCAAGCCCCACAATCCTTTAATGTAGAAGCTGCTCCATCTTGTGTCATCCTGATTATGGCTCAGAAATATTTGAATTATTTTTTTCTGGCTGCTTGCAATATTTTCTCTCTGATCTGGGAGTTCAGGAATTTGGCTATAACAATTCTGGAAAATGTCATTTTTGGATCTCTTTCCAGAGGTGGTCATGGAATTCTTTCCATCTATTTTACTCTCTGGTCCTAAAATATCAGGGAAGTTTTCCTTGATGTTTTCTTGAATGATGATGCCTAGTGTTCTTTTTTAATCATGGATTTCCAGGGGTCCAATAATTTTAAATTATCTCTCCTCTATCTCTTTTCACATTTTATTCTATTTTTTTGTTTCTTTCTTTTTGAATTTGCTTTACAATTTCTTGATGTCTTGTGGATCATTAGCTTCCACATGTCCTAAGCTAATTTTTAAAGGATTATTTTCTTTAGTTAGCTTTTGTACTGCCTTTTTCATTTGCTCAATTCTACTTTTTAAGGAATTATTCTCTTCAGTAGATTTTTGATCCTCTTTTATCATATGACCTATGTTGTCTTTTAAGTATTTTATGCAGGATTTTCAGTTTCCTTTAACAAGCTGTTGACTCTTTTTTCCTTTTATTGCACCACTCTCCTTTCTCTTCCTACTTTTTCCTTTGCCTCTGTCATTTCATTTTTAAAATTCTTTGTGAGTTTTTCCAGAAGATTAACCCATATTTTTCTTTGAAGCATTGAATATAGCAATTTTGACTTTGTTGTCTTCTTATGAGTTTATGTTTTAATTTTTCTTTTTTGAATTTCTGGTAAATTTGGTAAATTTCTGGTAAATTTCTATGGAATTCTATGGATTTTCTTTTGTTTTTTGTTCATTTTTCTGGCCTATTTCTTAACTTTTAACTGTAAGCTCAAGTATGGCTGTGCTCCTGGGGTGGAGCAATCAATATCCCAAGGTCTTTCTTGCTGCTGTTCTCAACGCTAGTGCTGGGTGACTCTTTTCAGTTCTATCAAGGTGGTCAGATCTAAGGAGAGGTATATTCATTGATCTCCTCGACTGTCCTCTGGTCTGTGAATGACCACAAGCACTCTTTTCCATTCCAGAACTATAATTGGGTTCCTTCTTTTCTGTGGCCACATACTAGTACTCCTTCTTTCCCAAGGACTGTGACCCAGGATTGCATCAAGTGCCAACAAAAGCTTTTATTTAGGAGAAAAAGGTCAACATTTGAATGTCTCTTTTCAGAATGGGTTCAAATAGGTAATAACATACACACTCAATTCAGTATAACATTTTTCTAACTATTTTCCCAATCCCTTTCCCATCTGTGGGCTGAGTTCTCCAGAAATTAGAACTGCTTCCATAGATTAAGGTATCCACGACGTCTGCACTGACACCGTAGCCTACCCTAGAATTTAACCAACTCTCATTCAGATACAACAGAGTTTTCCTGCTAAACTTATAAATTTTCTTGGACTGGACATTTTTTCACCACAACCTTTTGTGAATTGATTCTCTCTGGAATTTATTTTGAGGCATCATTTTAACATTGTTTGGAGAGGAATTTGGGAGAGCTCAGGCTAGTCCCAGCCTTTTCTCAGCCATCTTACCACTGTCTCCAGTAATATGCATTCTAAATTATTATTTAGTAAGTTTCTCATGATTTTGCCTCTATAACCTATATCAGATTGTTTGTCATCTGGGGTGATATAAAGGGGAATGAGGAAGAAAAGCTTGAAACTCAAAATCTTATGAAAAATGAATGTTGAAACCTCTCTTGATATGTAATTGGAAAAAATAAAACAATTTATATACAGTATTATTTGATATTTAATGAAAGAGTTGTGGTTAAAGATGATCAAATGAACACAAAGATAATTAATTAGATTAATAGTTTGTTTATTATTGAACTTTAATAAAAAATGATGAAAGAACAAGATATATGTCCAAAGAAAATTTGTTGAAAGAACTGAGAATATTTCCTAGAAAATAAAAGACTTAAGGAGGGAGAAGGAACATGATTGTATTCCTCAAATATCTGATGGTTTGCCATATAGGAAAAAAAGGATTTAATTATCTATCTATAGAGCAAAAAGCCAATCATCTAGGTGGTTCTGTGGATAAAATGCCCAGCCTGAATTCAGGAATATTCATCTCTGTGAGTCCAGATCTGTATTCATACATTTCCTAACTGTGTTATCCTGGGCAAGTCTCTTTATCCAGTCCCTTCAACTTCCTCTTCTATAAAATGAACTGAAGAATGTGAAACCATCTCAGTATCTTTAAGCAGAAAATTCAAGTGGGAATCACAAAATTGTGACTTTGGGGCATGACTAAAACATGACTGTACAACAAAAAAGAAAAATGATGGAATGAATAGTTGACAGCTACAGAAAGTCAGATTTTCTTTTAAATTCATCTATTTTATTTTTTTAACATTCATCCATATGCATATATACATACATATATATGGTTAAGTTAAAACATTTTCTTCCACCCTCCTTTCCCACCTCCCTCTCCTCAGCAGTGAAGACTAAGGTTAACTTTGTACATAACATATTTTCAATAAACATGTATATAGATTAGTCATTTTTGATATCACGAATTAGGAGTAAGGGGAAATGATACATAAGAGATAATTTTTATAAACTGTTCATCAGATTCTGAAGGGTTATTTTTATTGTTTTTATTTTTTCTTTTGTTTTGCTTTTTCTTCCTCTGTATGTGGATAACATTGTCCATAACCAGTCCAATATAGTTATCCTAGCTCTCTAAACTGCTGAGAGGAGTGGCTTCTACCAAGTTTGATCATCTCACAATGTTGGTGCTGATGTGTAAATTGTTCTCTTGGTTCTGCTTCTTTCACTCAGCTTCACATCCTGTAACTTATTCCATGCTTCTTCAGAGTCCAACCATTTATGGATTCTTATAGAACAATAATATTCCATGTATTAGTCTACCATAACTTATTTAGTCATTCCAAATTTGATGGGCATACCCTCAATTTCCAATTCTTTGCCACATCAAAAAGAGCTGCTATGAATATTTTGGAACATTTGGGACTTTTCCCATTTTTTATGATTTTTTTCTGGATATAGACCTAAAATTTAAATTGCTGGGTCAAAGGGAGTGAAAATTTTTCTTGCTCTTTGGGCATGCTCTCCAGAAAACTTGGATCTGTTCACAACTCCCCCAGCAATGCATCAATGTCCCAATCCTCCTACAAACTCTCCAACATTGATCATTTTCCCTTTTTCTTATCTTAGTCAATTGGAGGTATGAGTTGTTTTAATTTGCATTTATCTAATTAATAATGATTTGGGGAATTTTTTATATGATAATATATAGCTTAATTTCTTCAAGACTGTTTTTTAATATTCTTTGGCAATTTATAACTTGAGGAATGACTTGTAACCTTATAAATTTGATGCAATTCTCTACATAGTTTAGAAATGGAACCTTAAGCAGAAATCCCTAATAATTTCCTACATGATGTCTCCCAGGTTCTTTTTTTTTTTATTTTTGATCTAGACTTTCTAGTAGTCTAATGATTCATAGATTATCTCTCCTGGATCTATTTTCCAGGTCATTTGTTTTCCTTAAAAGATACTTTACATTTTCTTCAATTTTTTCAGTCTTTTTTTTTGTTTGATAGAATCTTGTAGTCTCATAGATTCAATGGTTTCTGTTTGTTCAATTCTTACATTTGGATTTTTATTTTATTCAATTACCTTTTTTGTTTCCTTTTTATAGTGTTAAATTCTCTGGTCAATTTTTCATAATATTTCTGCATGACCCTTTTCTTTTTTTCAAGTTTTCTTCTTTCTTTCTTTCTTCTTTGGTTTTTAAATTCTTTTTTAAACTCTTAAATGAACTTTTCTATTTCAGTACAATTCATAGATTGTTTTGAGACTTCCCCTGTGAGTGATTTCTTCTTCAGACATGACATTTTTATCATCTTTGTCTGTAAAATAGTTATTTTATAGTGAGCGCTCTTTTAGCTTTTTTTGCTCATTTTTGTTGTTTAACTCTGCTCCTGGGGCATAGGGAGTATAGATCCAAGCTTTTTTTTTTGCCCCCTAGGACTGGGGCCCTATTCCTGGTTTTGGCCAAGCTATTTCCTATTCAGTCCAGGCTTTGCCTTTGCAGAGGTTTGTTTCCTTCTTTATGTTCAAGTTCTGACTTAGTAGTAGTTTGTTCCCATCCCAGTCCTGTCTTTTGCCCTGGTGTTTCCAGGTTTTAGACTTGGTTTGGGGTTGGAATCCTTCTTGCTGGCTTGCTATCTAAATTTCATTGCAGCTAAAACCCTCCTGCTGGCTTTTCTGCTCTCCCACCTCCTGGACTTTACTTCCCTTTCCCCCCAAAGAGACAGACCTTCACTGAAGATCCTCCACAATGTCTCCCATTGAAAACTTCTTTGAATTTTCTTTTTCTTGGTGTAGCTTGAATGTCAGAATAGAGGTTTCATCTTTGGTAGGGAAAAGTTCTGGGAGCATACTAGCTTCATGCCACTATCTTGGCTCAGCCCTGCAAGTCCAAAAGTCAAATTTTTTAACTCATCATAAGAAAGAACTTTTAAAAGCTGGAAGTTGTCTTAAAATGAAAAGAACTTTCTGGTGTAGAGTAAGGTATTGCCTACCACCAATGGTCTTCTAATGGATACTAGATGATGATTTGCTAGAGATTTTGCAGAAGAGATTCAGGTAAACAATTTTATCTTTCAATTTTCATTTTTTCTAATCACATGCAAAGATAGTTTCAACATTCATTTCTGTAACATTTTAGGTTCTGTATTTTTCTCCCTTGCTTCTTTCCCTCTCCCCTCCCTTTGGCAGCTAGTATTCTCATCTATGTTTTAAATGTATAACAATGTTTTAGGTAAGCAATTGTACTAACTGCCATTGTAATTTCATTCTACTCTGGAATTTTAGCATTATATAATGCTAAAAATCCAAGAAAAAGTCATTCTATTTCTGGTGTCTTTGATTACTCCTTTGCAAAATCTTACTGGTAGGATTGTATTTTATTTATCTTACCTCTTCTAATGTAAAAAAATGGATATAATTCATTTAATTGAGTGTGTGTATGTGTGTGTGTGTGTGTGAGAGAGAGAGAGAGAGAGAGAGATAGATAGAGAGAGAGAGAGAGAGAGAGAGAGAGGATATCAGATGGCATCCTGCTAGGATTATACAAGAAGTATCTAAGGTAGAATTTGAACTGAGGTCTTCCCAACTCACAGGTAGGCTCTCTATCCATTATGCATGCAGTCAACTATCCACAGTCACATAGCTGCTGACTGATGCCATTTAGTGTTTTCTTAGGTCTGAGTAAAAGGAGTCAGTGGGTGGTTCAATACAATGGTAAATACAAGTATTTATAACATGTATCATAAATACTAAGTTGTGGAAAGAACATGGAAAGGTCCTAGCAGATAATGTCTTCATGTATAAAGTCAGAACATTTAACTTATCCTTATTTAATATTTTTTGAAATTTTTGTTGATGCATTATAATAATTTCTGGATATTCTCCCATATCTGTTCTGGCAGGGGGGCGGAGTTTCTTTCCTTTGTGATAAATAAACTGTTAAAGAAGAAATTACAGAGTATTTAGTTTCAAATGTTTATAGCATTTCACATATACAGTTGTCTATCTCTCCAATGAATCAATCCATCAATAATTAGTTATTAAGCACCTATTATATGACAGGCTATGTGCTGGGTGTCAGGTTTACAAAGACAATATTGGCACAGCCCTTTTTGAAAGAGAGCTTACATTCTAATTAAGGGGTTTAGATGCCAAAATATTGAAGATACATCTCTACATGTAGTGTAGGAGATCAGTTTGGGCAATTAAAGTACATAATTGTCAACATTTTCTTATTTTATAAGTATATTTCATGCAAAATTCCTTCCTTTAAAATTGTTCCTATCAAGTTATATGATAAAAATGGAAAATTCCACCTTAAATTTCTTAGGACTACAAGATTATTCTTCATAAAAGTTTACCAAGTCTTATTCTTTAGAGTGTGATCTACCCTCCCCACCTTCACTCCTTGAAAGTCTTTTCCATTATCCCAGATGACTATTTTCTAAGTGTGTCCTCATGGTGATGGACTATGTTTAACAAGAAGTCAGTTGAAAGAATAAAACACAGGCTGGAAAGGTTCTGGCAGAGTTAATTTGTTGGGGGATTAGTAAAGAGAGCAGAAGGAAATTTGGAAGGAGATCCTGCCCTTTGCTTTAGCTTCACGTTATTGAGATTAACTAGGCCTACCTGTGACCTGTGGTGTTGACCAGAGCTGTCAGTTAAAACTAAACATAGTTCTTTGTGGCTGCCAGCCAAAAACATAAAATCTGCCAAAAACTAAACACTGAAAAAATATATGCCTCATTTCAAAACAAGCATGCCAACCTTGCAAGAATATTGTGTTAGTTACTTTGCAGGGCCTCCTGGTACTACAGGCAGCTGTCAGCACAGCACCTGGTGGGGTTTACTCAATGCCAGGACTGGGGTTTCTTCCCTCCTGATTAGATTTGAATTGAACCCATCCAGGAGCTTTCAATGTACTGGCTTTACTTATCAAGCAGAAAAGCTCCATATCAAAATTTAAAAGGTAGAATATCCCCAGACCATACCAAAATGCCCACAAAGACTGCAAATGTCTTGCCAGACCCTCGTGAAATGGTCTTAGAAAAGGAGGAGTAAAGGGTACCCTCTATAGTCTGGGGGCACCATAATGTCTAACTTGGATCAACATTAGAGATTCAAGTATCATGAGTTATCCCTGGTATTTCAAGACTAGGAAAGAGTCTAAGAGGCTGAAACTTAAGATTGTCTTCCACTCTACTCTGGAGTGGCTTTAAGTTGTCCAGTGAAGAAATATGGTGGCCCATATTCATCAATGGGTAGTTAGGTGGTAGTATGGAGTCAGGAAGATTCCTCTTCTTAAGTTCAAATCTAACATCAGATACTTACTTAGCTGTGGGATTGTGGGAAAGTCACTTCACCCTTTTTGCCTCACTTTCTTCTTTTGTCAATTGAACTGGAGAAAGAAATGGCAAACCTTTCTAGTATCTTTGATAAGAAAACCCCCTAAGGAGTCATGATGAGCTGGACACAACTGAAAAATAACTAAACCACAACATATTATCATAACTAGCTATAACTATTATATATGATGCATGCATCTCCTTAACTTCATTAAAGCCAGTGATAATTGCTATATTAACTGATCTAACCCTTCTCAACTCAATTTAGCTCAGCAAATATTTATTAATCTCCTTCTATGTTCTAGATCCTATGCCAAGCACTGAGGAAACCAAAACCAAAATAAAATGTCCATGTCTTCAAAGAACTAATGTTTCATATTAGCAACCTCACAAATTACTCTCTTAAAAGCATAATGCCATTAGTTATAATGACTCACTTATAGAGCACTTTCAGGATTATAAAAGCATTTTCCTCACAAACCCATGTGTTATAAATATATTTTAAAAGGTATTCTCATTTTTAGATTAAATGGAAAGACTTTATATAACTTGCTCAAGGTTACAAAACTCAGAACTTTCTGAGTTATGATTTGGAATCATTTTCTAATGCTCTAAAACCACATACTACCTTTCCTTTTTACTTGAGAACCTAACTTCTTAAATTGTTGAGCTGTTTCTTTCTTGGAAAAAGTGATTGTATAAGCATTCTAGTTCATTTATTATTATCGCATGCCCCAGTTAGCACAGTTGATTATAAACAAATTTATTTTCTGGAACTGATTTCATTGATGTGAGGAATTTCCTTTCTTTAAATTTCTTCAACAAATAAGTGTTCAGGGGTGGCTAGGTGGCATAGTGGATAAAGCACCAGCCTTGGAGTCAGCAGTACCTGGGTTCAAATCCGATCTCAGACACTTAATAATTACCTAGCTGTGTGGCCTTGGGCAAGCCACTTAACCCCATTTGCCTTGCAAAAAAAACCTATAAAAAAACTAAATAAGTATATATATTCTTGTAAATTTTAGTCTTAAAGGGTTGCCTGGGGATACTGAGAGACAAAATGATTTGCATGTGCCAATATAATTAAAAATATCAGAAGCAGAATCTGAACCTAGATCTTTTTTACTGGCTTTTAGGGCTAGCCTTCTAGTCACTACTACTCCATGCTGCACCCCACACTGATGATTTATAATTTACATAGGCTAAAGAGATAGGCATAGATGGTTTTGCAGCAAATAGCTCCAATTGAAACATTTTTAAAGAAAGTACTCTGTGTATCTGAATGTATATTATAAATATGAATTATTATGGTGTAACATCCTAGTTTTTCAAGTTCACTATGAACAAAAAATGGGTCACTAATCATGCTCTTAAAAAAGCAAGTTCCCCCTCTACAAATGTATGATGTCACTTGTGTCTCTCCATATCTTGTAGCTACCAATAGGGTCTATGAAAAAATTACCTACAGCTCACATTTCATCATAGAATTTCCAAAAACCACAGAACTCTGTACTGTGGTGGTTCAGCATTTAGAACTCTGCTTCAAATGGTCAAATGGGAATTGTTATTCCAGAGAAATATTTCTGAGACACTGAAATTTCTCTTATCAACCAAGATAAACTAGAAAGAATTGTGAATCTCAGGTCTGGAAACGAGTCATCATCTGGTTTCAGAGATTGAAATATGTGAACTAGTTTATGAGCTCTATGGGATGTCCATCCAAACTGCTTATCATAATCTACTGAGTAAGTCTTATTCAGCTAATTGGCTTCCTTCCTGAGTAAAGATTTTTTTTCTTTGATTCCTCTCTCAGAGACTACATTGTATGATGATTGAGTTCAAATCTTGCCATTCAGTTGTCATTTCACTTGCCGTTCACTGGCCATGTAACCCTGTTCAGTGTTCTGGCAATTACGATTATAAAATACTAAGTAGTGTCTGACATGGACCTGATAATGAGAATTTCCTTTAGCAGTGAAATCATAGGTCCCTATCCATACCAAGAAATTTTGTCGGTTAATCAAAGAATGCATATCATATAATCATATTTATCATATAAGTTAAATATTCAATGTATATAATTACCTTTATGTATATAATAAATGTATATATTTATATATATATATGAAGGAAATATATTGAATATATAAATGAATTATAACAAATTGAATTTAAAGAATATCTTACAGGATATAATTGGTGTTGCTGTTGAAAACATCATTGTTTTGGGGTGACTAGATGGTGCAGTGGATAGAATACTGGATATGAAGTCAGGATGACTCTTCTTCTTGAGTTCAAATATGGTCTTATACACTTATTAGCTGTCTGAACCTGGGCAAGGCACTTAATCCTGTTTGCCTGTTTCCTCATCTGGAGAAAAAGTTGCAGAAAGAAATGCCAAACCATTCCAGTATCTTTACCAAGAAAACTCCCAAAGAGGTCACAAGAGTTGGAAACAACTGAAATAACTAAACAACAATAGATATATATGTGATAGAAATGAATAGAGTTGTATAAATGAATTATAACATATTAAACATGAAAAAAGAACTTATACACTATAATCTCCTGATCTTTATTATATGCCTGTTATTTGCTAGGCATTGAAAAAATAACCATAATAAACAATATAATCCTAACTCACAAAATGCCACAACAACAAACTTCTTCATGATTATATGATTTTCAAGAGTAAATAATGAGACAAGAGAAGTTACCATTTTCATACACATCCAAGATTCCTGAAATGTTACTTGTGCAAATCTCAATACAAATTTTTATCAATTAATTATACACATGATTTTTAATGGCAAATCCTTTCATTTGAAGACATTGACCTATGATTTAATAAATACAGTAAGTCATAGCAAGTTGCTTGAATCACATGAAAGATAAATAACTTGTCTGGGATCACAAAGGATTTGAATGGGGTCCTTCCTGACTTCAAACACTCAGGACTCTGTCTTCTTGACTAGGCTACCTATGTTACATCAAACTATAAACTATGAAATTTATAGAATAACCTTAACAGTATTTGATAGCAAAACAAATGGAAGCTTTTGTCTATATTATTATTATTATATTAGTGTCAGGTTAGGGCATATAATGTAATACCAATATTTACTCTTCAGGGTTGAATGTAACCTGACAATAATCTCATGTTCTATGAGATTAGATTCAAATAGCTTTCCAGTTGAACATAGATTCAACATTAGTATGCCAATGCTAGCATAGGTGGAGACTGGAAATAGTACAGTCTGAAGTATTTCCTTCAAAACTAGAAAGAGCCTGGTATCTGCACCAATAATATCCACATGAAATCTCTCAAATATGAAAACCAGCTCTGTAATTATGGTGGGAGCATCTAGGATTTTGGCTATGGAAACAAACTTACATAGTAATTAAATTCCTTTATGAGGGTAGAAATAATAGAGCATTCTGAAGATCCATGAGTTAAAATAGAAAGCTCTCAATTGGAGGATCCTGCCCTGCACTTCTCCTTCCCATAATTATGTAATATCCTGATGTTGATGATGATGATGTATCCTTCCCCAGAGCATGCTATCCTACTCTTTTCCCCAGTTGAACCAAGGATAAAATTTATGCTGCTTTCACTGAAAAAAAATATTTTTGTACACTTTTCCTCAACATAGCAAATATTCTTAGTTGCTTCTAATTAAGACAGAAAAGAAAGCAAATGTTAAATGTTAAAACAAATTTTGAAAATAGTCCCATAAGTTTGTGCAGATATGTTTATTAATGATATACACAGAGTAAAGGTGAAATCAGTTACAGCATGACATGAAAAAATAGAGCAGGTATTACTTTTTTTTAAAGTCCATGTTTTATGGAAATGGAACCAAGATAGTGGTAGAGAAAGGACTCAGTTGACCTCTCCCAATGACCCCAACCAAACTACTTCAATATAATGTCTTAAATCTAATTCTGGAGTGGAAGACGCAACCAAAGGTCAAAGTGTGACCTCGGGCAAGTCATATAACTTCATTGCCTTGCAAAAATAAAAGATCAAGGAGAATAACAGCCATATCAATATAAATTATGATCATAAATAGAATTGTAAGATACTTTAGAGTTTTTCTATTTCAATGACCTAATTTTACACAAGTGCAGATAGGAAATATACAAGTTTATGTGGGAAATGAGAGGCAGCACAATTCTTCTCACAAACATCATGATTCCTCATTGAATTCTTTTTCCTCTATATATTTACTCTTATAACTCAAAACTAAACTAAAGAAAAAATAAACATTATGCCAACCATGTTTGACTATATATATATGTATATATACATATACATACATATATATAATTATGGAATTTTTTTTTCTATTTTTCTTTAGGCCATTTTGATCTTTAAATTGCATTTTCTTCAGTTTAATATATTATTGCTGTTGTTGATGTTATAAGGATTGCTCCTTTGGTTATGGTAACAGGATAATGAGGTTATATGAGGCTATAGAAGAACTTTGAGGTCATATGATCACTGTATAAGAAAGTAAATTGATGGACACATCACTTAAAGTAACTTGCCTAAGGTCACACAAGAAAGTATTGATGGAAAGATAATCTAAAGCCAAACTCAAAGCTCATTCCACCAAGTTGTGAATGATATTTTCAGAAGTGAATGTTAGGAAAATAAGATATATTAATAAAAGTAAGGTAACATTTAAAAAAGACACGAGGCTTAATTGTTTTGAAATAGACTGCTTGTCTATCAACTGAATAACTAATCAATGGATTTAATCAAAATCACTAGGTCACATATGATTAATCAACTGTTTGACAAATGATCTATTGCTTGACATTTAAATGTTCAGATTATCAGGAAGTCCTGAAGGACTTTCTAAATGCTAAAATTCTTTAGTGCCTGTTTTTGGTAAGCCAATAATCACAATGAGTAAACACTATACTTAAATTTGCCAAATGGGCAAATTCATTAGTCTCTTCCTTTTATAAGACTGACAAGGCAGTAAAAATTCTTTGTTACCTTCACCACAGAAATAAAAGAGATGTATATACATGGATAGGCAAGTAGGTATTGCACTGCCAGCCTGGAGTCAAGAAGACCTGAGTTCAAATTCTGCCTCAGACATTTGTGTCTCTGGGCAAGTCACTTAACCCAGTTTGTCTCAGTTTCCTCATCTGTAAAATGATTTGGAGAAACAGCAAATGACTCCAGTATATTTGCCAAGAAAACTAATGAGGTCTTTATTTGTACTTGACTGAAATGACTGAGCAACAATAAAAATACAAGGAATGGATGTACTTGATTTCATTGTTATTAAGAATGTACACCTATAGCTGTTCTATCTAAGGTAAGCCTGAGCTGTTTCTTTACACTCAATTAAAGCTTTTCTAATATCTCCAAGGGATATGATTTGTAGGCTTGTGCTAATACTAATGTAAAAACATGAATTAAAGTAAAGAAACAGCACAAAGATTGACTTCATCTCTGTAATTTAATTCTTGAAGGGATTGTATTCCTGAAGCATTATCTTCCCCTGAATCACTTAATATTTATGTTTTCAGACCTTTGCACATCACAATAAGTTGTGTAGCGAAGAATGGACTAGTCCACCTCATGTTAAACTTTGCAAATTCAAATATGGCGTCTGCACTTATACTACCTTGTACAAGTTTGCAAAATTTCAGTGTGTAGCTAGGTTAAAGTGCCTTGTAGAGAAAGGCCCTTACAAAATGCATGAGATAAACAAGCAAGAAAATAGAATGGAAGTATATATATATATATATATACATATATATATACATATATATTAGCATATTGATATTTAATATATTTATTTAGCTTATAAAATGTAAGTATTATTTCCTCTAATATTCTTTCATACTAAATTAATATAAATATGTTGTTAATACTTGAGCTTGCCTATATGATACAGTGCTATCACCTTTATAGTTACATCACACCTATGTCATCAGTAGTCAGATTAACTTAACAGTCAATAATTTGAGAAAGAATTTGCTCCTTTCCCTAAAACAATGCAGCCATCTAAATCAGCCCTGATTAGCTTTTGAGGACTTCAAAGAAATGAGAGAAGAATTAAAATAAATTATACAACAGGGTGGCTAGGTGGCACAGTGGACAGAGCATTGGCCCTGGATTCAGCAGGACCTGAGTTCATATGTGGCCTCAGGCACTTAATTATTACCGAGCTGTGGGACCTTGGGCAAGTCAACTTAACCTCACTGCTTGCAAAAAACAAAATAAAATAAATCATGCAAGTAAACATTGGAAGTTATGTCACTTATATTACATTTGAATCAATCTCTCTCACATTAGTAAAAGCAAGAATGGATAGAATGTTTCATTGACTAGTAAAAATTTCAGGAAATTTCTATAATTAAAAAAATCTGAATGGCTGCTCTAAAGAATAAATGTCCAATCTTTTACCTGTCTACCTTGACTGAGGCTATTATCTGTCTTGTTACAAACTCAATGTAATCCTGCAAGGTAGAAAATAACAGAAGTTTTGAAGGAGAATCCAACAACCATATTACAGGTTAACTGAATTATGTAAAGTGGTTTATTGTATCTAGCTAAATTTCAGGGGCTAAAGAAGTTTTGAAAAATTGTGATCTTTTGGGTTTGTAATAAAGAGGGATGGGCACTTCATAAGAAATCATTTTCTCTAATGATGCAGCCACCTGCCTCATCCACATGGGAAATGGGAAATGAGGCAGCTGAAAACGACACTATTATGAGCTTTTTATAGTATCTAACAAAAAAAAAAGCCCATGGATTTTATAGAAGCTTAAAAAAACATTTTTATTTCCTTGCTAATTTTGTCCTTTTCCAATTGGCAAGGCTAGATATAGTCCTTTCTCTATAAGAAATGGAATTAATGAGGTCCTTTGGGACAGGATTTGATTGCTTTCTCATCTGGGCCCTCATATCTCCAGTGGTGCTAAAGTATCATTTTATTATGTCACTCTTTTGCTTAAAAACATTAAATAGTCTCCCATTACCTACATATTCCTTAGAATGTCATTCAAGGCTTTCCAAAATTTTACCCTAAATCTGATTTAATTAATGAGAAAGCATGCT
Source organism: Macrotis lagotis (assembly GCF_037893015.1). NCBI lineage: Eukaryota > Metazoa > Chordata > Mammalia > Peramelemorphia > Peramelidae > Macrotis > Macrotis lagotis. Next base: position 133,492,845 of record NC_133661.1, on the reverse strand, counting down.
ATTGTGCAGGAGCTCCCAACTTTTTTGTCCACTTATTCCTTGATTTCAGCAAAATTTTCTAAATGTATTTTATTCAACATGCAATACAAAAGCAGATAGATTCAAAAGTTTAATGACATAGACACACACACACACACACACACACACACACACAAACAGACACTTAAGATATGCCTGAATTGAATTGGAATCTTGCCTCAGATAGTTACTTTGCCTAAATCCTAAAGAAGTCATAACCTCTCCAAGTTTATTTCTTCATCTGTAAAATGAGTATCATAATAGCACTTGTTTCACTTGGATTGTTGTAATAACCCAAATATATGTTATATATAAAGTATTTTGTAAACACTTAACACACGATACAAATATTATTATACATTTAATATCACAAAATTATTAATTGTACAATTTCATTAATAAAAATATAAATATTCTGATTGCTCCTTGAGAAAGTTCTCATTTTGTTATTGACTGTTGAAAAGTCCAATGTCATCTTAAAGCATATCTTGACTTGTCTATAAATTGGATTTAAGGAAGTCAGAGTTGTACAAGTCTTCAACCAGTCTCTCTCTTCATGAGTCATTGAAGTCTAGTGGCAAGAGAAATGTCAAGATGCCTAGTGATGGCCTGAGATGCAGTAGATGGCATGGGTGTCATTAATGTCTGATCAGGCTCTAAGCTCACCACTACTTCATTTACTTCAGATACCTTCATGGCTATTGGAACAAACTGACTTCTAAGCAAGGTGTCACAAAATACTTAATCCACCTTATATATTCTGCTAGTTTTGACTTATGCTTCATTCCTTTTCCAAGGGGAAGAAAACAAAGACCAATAATAACCAAAAAGAAAAAAGAAAAGGAGCTAAATAGTACACTGTCTATTAAAGGTAATGTTAAATATGCATATACACACACACACACACACACACACACACACATACACCTTTGAAGAGAATTCTAAGAAAGCTGTAACTAAAACTTCAAAATTCTTTATCAAAATAATAATGATGTGAATCTTCCCCTATTGATTATAGGAAATCATTTTAATGAAATTATATTTACATTCACAGTTAACTTTTAAAATAATGTACAACTTGGTTTTAAGTTTAAGAGCCTGCTAATATCTAATATAGAAGCAATAAAGCAGCTGATTGATTACTCCACAAGTCAGGAGTGCATAACATATGTTCCTGCTGCCTTCCTTGAATGTTGTAACCATTTTTCAGGTTCCCTGTCCAGTGTATAGAGCACTGGGCCTGAAGTCAGGAAGACATTAATTCAAATTTGACCTCAGACACTTATTTGCTTTATGACCCTGCACAAGTCACTTAACCTGTTTGCCTCAGTTTCTTCATCTTTAAAGTGGACTGGAGAAGGAAATGACAAACTACTCCAGTATCTTTGCCAAGAAAACCCCATATGGGATCATAAAGAGTAGTATATGACTGAATAACAAGAATAACAACCACATTTTCTGGCAAATATGCCAGGTAGACAACTCATTTTTTATAGAGGGAAGGACTCTTGCAGTCAGATGAGAACTAATTTCAAATTCTGCTTCCTACGAGTTAATTGTGCTAACATGGGAAACTTAAACCTCATATCCTCAACTGTATAAGAGAGACAGCAATAATACACAAGCTCAAAATGAGAAAAAAATGAGTTTAAATGAGTTTAAAACTACACACACACATACACACATGCACACTTGTGTACATACATACATATATAATGTTAATTTTTTGTCAAGGAATCAATAAACCTTTATAAAATACCTTTTATATGTCAGAAAAGGAAATAAATGACATATCTGCCCTCAAGGTACATACAATTTAATGGGAGAGAAAACATGCAAAGAAATATATTGAAAGCAAGCAATGTATGGGATAAATATCAATGTCTATATATCTATCTATATATAGATAGATATATAATTTAACCTTAAAATTTTAGGATACTATATATATATATAAACACAAATATATTTATATAATATATATATTTACACATATGATATTTATCAACTATTATTATCTGTCTTTCTAAACTGATGTTCTGTTGCTTTGTTGTTATTTCTAGCCCCTGAAAAATAGATGTATGCACTATGCACAAGAAGTTTTACTCCATTTCTTCTACTTATCAAGTATATCTTTTACCACTTTTTTCCTCACAGTTTAAATCTATGAAGCCTTTAAGACCACTCAAATCTCTAGTGATGGTTTGCAGATCTGAATTCCAACGGGATTTCATATATTTGACACTAATTTGTCATTTAATAACATATTTCATTGTTATTAGAAAGTATGTTGCTATCTATATTGTATATCTATGTCTCATTCTTCCAAGTAGATTTTATTCTTCTTGATGGCAAGTACAATATGTTATATTTTGTATTCCTCATTCATCTATATGCTTTGTAGGCCTTTGATATAAACTATCAATCATCTATTGTCAATTGTTCAAAATACCCAAGCATTTGAAATACAGAGGCATAAATGAATATTAATCAAGATTTATTTGATGATGAAACTATGAGTAATTGCTATCCAATTTCTGGGTTTAGGTTATTTAGTTGGATTTGACTCCATTTAGTAATGTTAAGATTATAATATATATATATATATATGCATTATATATATAAAAAATAATCTAATACTTTTTAAATTTTTTTATTTTTCCTCTGGGATTCATGAATCAGAAAAGAAAATTCATTGATGTCCTTAAATGGCATCATTAATATTTTGCCTCATTTCAATGTGTATCCTCAAATGAGTCAATGTAAAAATGTACAATATAAATGGAGTAGCTGGTAGATGCATGAATCGCCAATTAATTAGGATGATTTGGTTGAAGTGCATTCATTTTGTACCTTTTTTAGGAAAAAATGTAAATATATATATATATATATATATATATATGATTATTAGTTAAGCAGATAGATTTAGAATTAAGAAACTTGTACTATTACTTAAGGCAAGTCCAAAGAAAGATAAATGATTAAAGCAGGAAAAAAATCCTTAAACCCTTATGCTGAGTGTTTTCTTTGCTTCCTGCTTAATCCATTGCAGGTAAGTTTGATAGCTGTGACCACTTGCAGACTTTGAAAATGATTTTCACACTGAACTTTATTACATATTTGTGCTTAATGTCATTAGTTTTTTTCCAAATTCACAATTATTCCATTTAATGATATACGTTATTTAAGATGAAAGGAATTTAGATATAAAGCTGCAAGAATGTAAGAGGTCATACAGTCCAATCTCATTTTACAGATGAGGAAACTGAGTCTCAAAGAGGCAAAGTGACATGCTCAAGTTTACATGGACAATAGGTATCAAAGAGAGGACTTGAGAAACAGAAAGGATTAGTGCATAGAGTGATGGACCTGGAGTCAAAAAATATTGTTTCAATCCCATTTCTGAAAAATGCTAACTTTATAAAAATTGGACAAATCAACCTCTTTGAATATAAGTTTTATCACCTTTAAAATTGCAACAGAAATTCCTATACTATCTATCTCTCAGGATTATTATGAGGATTAAATGAGATGGCATTTATAAAGTACTTTAAACTTGCAATATAAATATATTTATTTTTATTGAATTTTCTTAGGTATAATGGATAGAAATAGAAAAATCCTAAATATATATTTATTGAAGTAAAACATTTGCTTAGTACTCATTCATTTTTCTTGCACATAGTTTAGAATCAGAAACAAAATTGAATTCAAATTTATACCATGCTAGTGGAATGACAGAAATGTTTTATCCAGATTACAAGGATCTGGTTTCAAATCCTGGGTCTTATCTATTAACTATCATTATAAAACTGAGCAGATCACTTAATTTTTTCTGAATTTATGTCAGAACTTCATGAGAAGAGTGAACTAGTCCTCTATGTTCCCTCCTTGCCCTAAATCTATGATTTAATGGGACAAGACATATTAACACGATCTAATTTCAAATTCCGGAGTTAGAAAGAAATATAAATCAACCATATCAACAAAAAAATGGAAGAAGGAAGAAAGGAAGGGAGTAATAAAGGAAAAAAAGATGAAAGAAGGAAATAAAGAAAGAAAAATAATCTTTCATGTTTTACAAAACCCTGAAGTTTGAAGTTTAGAAAAAAACAAACAGCAAGAACAAAAAAGTCCTTCAGAATCTGATGAACACTTTATTAAAATTATCTCCTAGGTATCTCTTCCCCCTTAATCGAAATTACTCAAATTGAAAATGACTAATCTGTAGACATTTTTATCAACAATATGTATGTACAATGCTAACTTGACTCTTTGCTGCTGAGTGGAGGTCAATGGGTTAGGGAGGGTGGAAGGAAATTTTGTAACTTAAAAATATACATAATTCACATGGATGAATGCTGAAAAAACCTTTATAACATGTATTTGGAAAAATAAAATATCAATTTAAAAAAGGTGAAAACAAACCAGTCCATTAGTGGGAAAACAGAGGAAGTTGTCTTGTAAGCTCAAAGATAATTTTAAACATTGAATATTCTGTAGTTTTTGTTTTGTCTCCAGCTGGACAGCACCAATGGTCTAGAAAATATTTTTAAAAGAAGTTTTGTTTTTTCCTAAGTATCTATATTATTAACAGGGGCAGCTGGTTCCCATTAATGCTGAAAAAAAGAGGTCTATCTCAGGAATTATTGCTTAGGTTGACTTGTGGACTGGGAGAATTAGCCATCTGTGCCTGGCCTAAAATGCATTTGCAGTTGCTCTAATCATAAACAGGACCCCATGCTTATTGAGTGCACTCTCACTATTCTGTGAATTACAAAAAGAATTAAATAAAAATACCTTTTACTGAATTAGGTGGAAAGTCAGAAAGAAGTACACACAGTAAAAGGACAATGTGTATGTCTCTGGGTGATTTTAAAAGAAAAAAAACTGCCTTTTTTTTTGTTGGAAACAACTTGTCATATTTCCCTTCATAGCAGTTACTCAATCCAGGACAAGGATTGGAACAGTTCTTATGAGTTTTCCAAGGATATGTGAAAACTGCCTGTAGGGAGTGCAGAGTGGCTGCCTACAAGCAATTTACTCACAATAAGAAAGAAAAGTCAGAACAGTTGTAGAGGAATGTCCAGGGAGACCGATCTATTGCCTCATGAAAATAGGAATGATTTAAATGGAATGGATGTTCCATTAAAGAACTTTTGCGAAGATTTTTATGGGGTTGCTACAGTCAATGACAAAATGTATATTCTGTAATATTTCCATTGAACTTAATCATTCATTACTGGAATATCAGTTTTATAATAGAAAAATAAGTTAAGCACATTTTATTCTATTGCCCCTTCCACTTTTGCACAAACAGAATCTGATTTTAATAAATGTTATCTGATTTTTCACATTTTTACACCACAAAAATCCAACCCAATTTTAAAGGCAAATAGTTTCAACATCATATTCCTCTGTGGAAAACTTACAAAAGAAGTTTGAACTTGAACTTACTATGATTAAAATTTTAAAAATTGACTGGATTTTTAAAAAGTATTTAATGATACTGTCATTTTGGAGACATGATATAATAGGGTTATTCATCAGAAAAACTACAATACATATTCCCAAAGGGAATATATTTTTATTTTGACACCATCATTGTAAACTGTTGAAACCCAGAGCCCACAGCTTGCAAAGTGATGAAAAAATGCTTATTTCAACATTCTGCTTTCATTAAACCCTAGGCTTAGGTGTAAAAGAATTATATTGCTGTCAGGCATTCTAAGCAAGCAGTTAAAAGAGCAAGAGACCTATCACAAAAAAGTTTATATATTTCAAAACAAGAAACATCTGCAAGTAAATTAAAATTATACCAAAGTATAAAACAATTGAAAAACAAATTTTGACATTTATAAGACCCTTTGAAAAACTAGACATATTGCTCAGCAGATTTTTTTGCTTGTTACACATCCCCTCAGAATAGGGCAAAGTAGACATGTTATCAGGTGTATTCAAGAGTCTGTCCTGCACCCTTCAACCCAGTGTCTTAAATACAGCAGTTACTCAAATGCTTATTGAATAAATGAACAAGTTAAGACAGAAAATGAAGAATCATATGAAAAAAAGTTAAGGGTATTAAACAAAAATTAGTCAACTAAATTGAATGATAAGATTTTGCCAAATACTTTTCCTGTATTGTAGATTATTTGTTTCTTTCAATTATCTTTACAAAGGTGCTTTTAACTCCCAAAATCACTGTATGGAGATTCATATCAACAATTAAAGAATCTGAAAGAAAATGAATTGTTTGGGTTTCAATTCATTTGGCTGAAAAGCATAGCTTCAAGGGGATTGGATTAAATGCAATTTAATTGGAGGGCAGCAAGGCAATGTAATGGATAGATTTCAGTAGGAAGACTCCAGAGTTCAAGGATGGTCTCAGACACTTATCAGCTTTGTGACTCTGGGCAAATCACTCTACCCTGTTAGACTCAATTTCCTTATCTATAAACTGAACTGGAAAAGAAATAACAAATCTTTCCAGTCTGTAGCAGGAAAACCCCAAATAGGGTTACAACAATTCTGAATTGTGTGGGACAAATGCCACTGAAATAGATTTCGGAGATCTCTCAAGGTATGAAGAGAAGGCTTTATTCATTTCTTGAGAAATGGGCCACAATCACTTGGAGAGATTGAGGGGAAACTGAAAGGTTCAATAATCACATTTATCCTAACTGGATTCCCCTCCCCACCTTGTTAATGAGGAATGTGGTCTTACAGTCTAATCACTAGACCTACCTTAGGGAAAGGAGCATAAAATTCAAACAAAGCAAACTAATCTAGGGAAAGGAACATAAAATTCTAACCAAAACCAGATTATCTCTTTAGTCCCAGGAATTGAATGATTCTCCAGAACATCAACAGATAAGAAGAAATCAGTTGACTCTTCAGGGATATCCCAGAAGTTTTCTTTGTCAAGGGAGGAGGGGCACATAGCTAACCAGATTTAATCTATAATATTTTTACTGAAGAAATCTCAAAACCTTTCCAGTCTGTAGCAGGAAAACCCCAAATAGGGTTACAAAGATTCTGAATTGACTCAAAAACAACAGTAAAAATACTTGGATATACATTAGTGTCAAAACTTATACTAGGTAGTGAGAATAAAAAGAGAAAAACAAAATAGTCCCTACCCTCAGGAATTATAGTCTATTTAAGGATTACTACCATAGGTATACAGAAAGGGAAAAACAAGGTAAATTGAAAATGGAGAACATCTGAAACTGGTCAATCAGGGAATCAGGGAAGGACTCTTGCAGGCACCTGAAGTAAGTCTTGTGAAAACATAATGATGCTGAACTTTCTTCTTTTTCTCCCTTAATGGGAGTGATACAAGGCAATCAGGGTTAAATGACTTGCCCAAGACATGTAACTAATAAATGTCTGATACTGGATTTGAACTCAGTTCCTCCTGACTTTCACAATGGTGTTCTACCCACTGCACCATCTAGTTTCCCATAATATAAGATGTAAAAATTAAAAGATCTGACATTTGCATTCAATTCAAAGAATTTGAAAGAAAAAAAGTAGTCAATAGGAAAACAAAACAAAAACAAACAGAAAAATAATACTTTGATAAGTGACTTGTCTGTACCTCAGTTTGGGGGACAGTCAGAGAACCATTCCATGCTTGAGCATCTCAGAGATGGGATATATGTAAGTCATCTGCTAAGAAGAATTTTAGATTCATTGTCACAGGATGTCAGTTAGAATCTTGCTATCATTGAGATCTTGTGCAGTCCTTTAAGTTCTCTGGAACTATTTCTGCTTTTCCCAAATGAATGGGTTGAACTAGTTGATCTTTAAGGTTTCCTCAAACTCTATTCTATCTTCAAATTCTAAGATTCTTTCAATTCTAAATCTATCATCCTTAGATCCAATAATGGAAATGACTGAAGTAAGGATAGTGGAAAGATCTGGGAGATGGCAATGGTGGTCATTTGGGTTAAAATTCTAGTTTTGAAATATTGAAAATATTTAAATATTGACCATGTCAGTTAACTCCTCTGAGTCTTAATTTTCTCCTTTGTTATAATAATGAAAAACTTCAATTAACTGCATATCAGTGAGAGATATCTCTGCCAAAAGTCGAATAGCTAGTTATTTTTTGATTTGCCCTAATCATGCCTTCCTTTTTTCAGAATATTGAAGAGAAAAAAGAGAATAAATGTAGTTTTGGGTTTCTTTCTTTTTTGCAAGACAATGGGGTTAAGTGGCTTGCCCGAGGCCACACAGCTAGGTAATTATTATTAACTGTCTGAAGTTGGATTTGAACTCAGGTACTCCTGACTCCAGGGCCGGTTCTCTATCCACTTCACCGACCTAGCCACCCCCTAAATGTTGTTTTGAATGTTAATCTTCTCAGTTGGTCAGTTAACTAATATTAAATAAGCATGCATTATGTGCCAGATATTGTGCTAAATACGAGGTGATTAAAAACTATTAAACAGTTCCTCTTTTCAAGAAGAACACATTCTTGTGTGAAAACAATTAGGTACCAAAAAATAGAGAGGGGGGGGTAAATTGGGGATAATTTTAGTGAGATACTACAATCATGAAAATGAAGAAAGAATTTTTGTCAAAGTTGAATCTGTAGCTTGAAAGGAGTCAAAGGAACTAGGAAGTAGAAGACAAGGAGGAGCAGTATTATGGACATGGGGTATAGTGAAAATTTTAAGAATTGGAAGATAGAATATTATGTTCAAGGAATCACAAGATCAGTATCACTGGTTCACAGACTATTAAGAGAGGAGTAATGTGTAAGCAGAATAGATAGAGGGAAAAGGAACAGTTTATCTGGTCTTTGAACTCCATAGAGGGGAATTTATATTTGATCTTGGAAATTTAGGGGTTGCTGGGATGAAAAGGTTATTTGGAGAGGAAATGGTAGCAATTCCTTCCTAGAACTTGTGATTTTTGAAAAGAAAGTCAGGCATTGTGAGCTATGCATCTTGCATTTGGGGAGAAATTCTTTTATTTGGTCAGGAAAAAAAGTCCCAGAGAAACAAACAAATCTAAAGGGGAACCAATACACTAAAATTTCACAGGAAAAGTGGTAAAAAATTTCTCAATTTATACTGAATACACAAAGTCAACAAATTACAATCAGGAGAAAAGAGAGAAGTAATCCAAAATATTTGTGTGTCTGTGTGTGTGTGTGTGTGTGTGTGTGTGTGTGTGTGTGTGTTTGTATTCAAGCCTGCATATAAAAACAAGTACAGAGGATGAAAACAAATCCAGATAACAAGATAAAGACAAAGGTGTGGCACTGTACTGCCAGAATGGGGTGATGAGTGCTAAAGCTGAGAATGAATTGAATTGGTAAGGAAAGTTAAGGACAACAGCAACAAGGAGGATTTTTTAAATGTGCTGTTTGGTAAATTGTAAGCTATATCTTTCTTCCTTTTACTCATTCTGAATTTTATGAATCAGTAGAGCTGTATTCAAACAACTGTTTAAGGGCTAATTCCAACATTATTAATAAGTCTTTGTTCATCTGTTAAAATAAAATCTGTTTTGAAATGTCATTTGGTCCTCATCATGTACAGTGTCTCTCATTCTTTTCTTAAAGTAAATATTGATAATAGAGAGTAATAAGGTTTCATGAAACAAGTCTTTGGCATCTAGAATTGCTTCTTCTTGAACCATTCCTCTAAATATTTCTATCCATCTTCATCTTTTTCACTGAAGTCATCAAATAACACAGTCAGTGTTAATTCAGTTTGGAAAGTTTTATCAAGATCTTCATAGCATTGTTCTACCTCTTCCTTCTTTGAATTTAATGTTGGCACATGAATTGTAGTAATTTTTTGTTGGTCTTTTCTTTTTATTTGCAAATAGATTCCATTAATAATGCAAGATACAATGATGAAACATCCCAGGAAATAATACAACTTGCTACCTTTGGACATGTAAAACCCACCAATACATCTTTTCTTCAAATAGGAAGATTATCAAGATTGTCATGATCTCTCTTCTCCAGCAATATCTCTACTCATTGGTCACTGAACAAGTACCTGACATTTAGAACATCAATAAGTAAATTAAAGTTTACTGTCAGTTTAAAAGTCTATATGATCATTTGCATTCTCTTTCTTATTTCCAGTCACTCTTCTACTATCATTGCATTTGGGAAAGGGAAGAGAACAGGGCTTAGAGTCATTCTGTATTTTTCTTAGTTTCACAGAATGGTATGATCAAATATCCATCACCAAATAAATGGCAGTCTACTGGTTATGTATTCACTCAGTACTTAACACTGTGCCTGAAAAATAGCTTTTTGTCAAAGCAATTTTCAAATAATTTTTATCATGGTGAGGCATCAGAGAAGGATTTTATGGAGTGGTTATTTTTTGTTGATTACATAGGAAAATGCTTCCTTATAGATCATTTTCAACAAAGTATTTTCTATTCACACACTAAAATCATTCAATATTCATTGAAAGACATATTGAGAAATCAATATGTTTAACATCACTCTGATCACAAATAACAGGTGTGGCATAAGAAAAAAAAATACATATTCTCACCAAATGTGTTTGCTACTGTGATGGGGAAATCTAATACAGAAATGAAGTTCAAGAAGTGTTATACCTTTAGATGTTGAAATTCTCCAGATGCTCCCAGATGAAATCAAACCCTGAAACATTGCAAATCCTAAATGCAAAAGCCATCTAATTGTTAAATAATTTTATGTCTATACACATAGGAATGTCCTAGAGCATAAAAAATGCTTATTGCAAAGATTTCAACATGAACTTGGATGGGCAGTTTCTATAGAATTAATCCATTCACAATAGACTTAAACAAGGAGTCAATTCAGGTAGTATAATAATAAGAGGGTGAGTATATTGCCATTGCTAAATTATGAGACTCTTTTACTGACCTCGACATTCCATGAAAGTGAATAATAACAAGGAAGAATTTCAGTTAAGGTCTGTTCATGTTGGGAAAGGGGAAGATAGTCCAGCATTGATAGGAGAGTTGCAAAGCCAGTGGAAGGCTCTTAGTCACAGAGCAGTCAGATTATCAGTTGTATAACACACCAGAAACTCAGTTAACAAAAGTCTGAGCCACAGTAACACTTGTGCAACAGGAGGGACTGGGTTGGGATATCCTAACACAAAGAACAAACTGCAAACAATTGAAACATAGGCAAGATCCTAAGTGAGCAGTAAGCCAGGGACCAGTCCCTGACCCCCAGAACAAAAACTTTGGTACTGTTCTACCTATGCCCCTGGAGCAGAGCTCAACTATCAAAATGAGCCAATAAAAAACGTGCTAACATGATGAACTACTATCCTGATAGGGAAAATAAAAATGCCATCTCAAAAAATAGCAAATGCCTACATGTAATATCTCAAAGGTGTTTGTAAATTGGTCTCAAATTAAAAAGTTCTCTTAGAAGAGCTGAAAAATGACTTTCAAAACCAAATAAAAGAGGAAGAAGAAAAATTGAGAAAATAATTGAGAGTCATGCAATAGAATTATGAAAATTGACTAAGGAAACAAAACCTTTAAAAGTAAAATTGGCCAAATGGAAAAAAGAAATCAACTCATTTAAAAGAAAAAAAAATGGCCAACCAAAAAAAGAAATATAACTCATCAAAAAGTAAAATTAACCTAGTGGAAAAGGAAACACAAAAACTAACTGAAGAAAATTAGAATTGGAATAATGGAAACTAATGATTCTATGAGACATCAAGTTTCCATTAATCAAAACCAAAAGATTAAAAATTTGAAGAAAATGTAAAATAGAAAAAAAAACAATTGATCTGGAAAATACATCCAAGAGAGATAATTTATGAATGATTGGTCAACATGAAAGCCATGATCAGAAAAAGAGCCTGGACAATATCTTGTGGAATATCATGGAAAACTTGCTTAATATCCCAAAATAAGAAAAAGAAACAAAAAACAAGGAAAAAAGAAACCATCAATCACCACCCAGAAAGAGATCCTAGCATAAAAACTCCAAGGAATATTGTAGCCAAATTTCAGAATTCTCAGCTAAAGGAGAAAATAAAGCAAGCAGCCAAAAAAAGCAATTTAAATAACAAGGAACCCCAGTGAAGATTGTGTAGAACTTATCAGCTTTAACATTAAGAGATAAGAGGGACTGGAATGTAACATTCCATAGGACAAAGGAGCTTGAAATACAACCAAGAATCAACTACTCTATAAAATTTAACAACTTCTTTCCCAGGAAAAGATGATTTTTGATGAAAAGATAACTTTCAAACTTATCTGAAAAAAAATGAACAGAAAATTTGATCTTCAAATGCAAGACTTGAGAGATATATAAATATATAAATGGATACAAAAAATTATTAGCCAATAAGACCAAATTGTCTATATCCCTACATGGGAAGATAATACCTGAAACTCTTGAGAACTGCATTTATTTTAGGAGAGTTGAATGGATCATGTTTAGGCAGAGGGTGTGAGTAGAAATTGACTGTGATATCAAACTTTTAAATCTGGTGGATTATATTTCTATTGGGACAATTAAAGGGTGGGTATTTGGAAAGAAGGTGTGGGTATACATTCATTGTGATTTGATGATTTTTTTTGGGTCTTGAGAATTGTATTCCTAATAGGATAGTTGAGGGGAGGGTACCAAAAGACTATGTGGGTATCAAATTGGTATGAGGTGATGAAGATTATACATCAATCAATCAATCCTTGAGAATTGTACATCTATTGGGACAGAGAACAGGAATATAATTTGAAAGATGGTGTGAGTTCAGGTCAGGTATAAAATAATTAAGACATGAGAAAGAGGTTTATACTGGGAGAAAAAGTAATTAGAAGATAAATAACAGCACATGATGAGACAAAAGGAAAGAAGGGAGAGGTGAACTCTGAGTAAATCTTATTCTCAACAGTATTGGCTCAAAGAGCCAGTAATACATATATTCAATTGAATTTAAAAATTTAGGGAAGTGGACTGGGGAAAGGGGAAAGAAAGGTGAAGATAAAGCTGATAAAAGGGATAGGGAAAATAAAAGGAAAAGACAGAGTTAAAGAAAAAGTAAAGAAATAACTAAAGTAAAAGGGAAAAGGGAGAAAAAATGGTTGATAGAAAGGAAGGAAGATTGAGAGAGGCAGCAGTTAGACATAAAACACTGGTGAAGCAGGATAATTGGAAAGGAAAGAGAAAAGTACAAAAAAGGGAGAGATAGGATGGAAGAAAATACAGAATTAGTCATCTTAACTGTGAATGTTAATGGAATGATTTCTCCCATAATATGGAAGCACATGTCAGAGTGGATTAAAAACCAGAATCCTACAATATATTGTTTATAAGAAACTCATTTGGGGTGGCTTGGTGGCATAGTGGATAGAGCACTGGCCCTGGAGTCAGGAGTACCTGAGTTCAAATCTGGCCTGAGACATTTAATAATGACCTAGCTGTGTGGCCTTGGGCAAGCCAATTAACCCTATTTGCCTTGCAAAAAACCTAAAAAAAAACAACAAACAAACAAGAAACTCATTTGAAGCAAAGAAATTCACAGAGGGTAAAGATTTAAAAACTGGAGCAGAATGTAATACACTTCAGCTGAATTAAAAAAAAAAATCCAGGGGGAGCAATCCTGATCTCAGACAAAGCAAAAGCTAAAATAGCTCTAATTAAAAGGGATAAGGAAGGAGAAAAACATTGTAAGATTAAGGCAAATTAATAGATGTTTTTGTGAAATATTCCTTATAAAGCCTATCAGTTGGGGAATGGCTGAACACACTATGGTATATGAACGTTAAGAGTACTATTGTTCTGTAAGATATCATGAGCAACCTGGCTTCAAAAAAGCCTGCAAAACCCTGTATGAACTGATGCTGAGTGAAGTAAGCAGAACAAGGAAAACATTGTATACTTAATAGCAACACTGTGCTATCCAACAATTGATAGGAGCAACTTGGCTCAGAAGTTCAATCATCAAGGACAATCCTAAGAGATTCTTAAGGAAAATGGCACCCACATCCAGAGAGGAAACTATGGATTCTGAATGCAGAGTAAATCATACTATATTCACTTTTTAAATCTTTGTTTTTTCTTCTTTTTCATGTTTTACCCTTAGTTCTAATTCCTCTTTTACAATATAACTAATAGGGAAATATATTGAACATGACTGTACATATATAAATTATATCAAATTGTTTGCTGCCATGGGGAGGGAGGGAAGGGGAAAAAGTAGTAAAAATGTGGAAGTCAACAATTTGCAAATATTGAATATTGAAAACTATCTTTCTAAAATATAGAGAGAATTCCATCAACTTTATAAGGCTACAAGTCATTCCCAATTGGTAAATAATCAAAGGATATAAATAGACAGTTTTCAAATGAAGAAACTAAAGATATATATACATATATATGTATATATACATATATTTAATGAAAAAATGTTTCAAATCATTATTTATTAGAGAACAATGAGGTATCATCTCACACCTATTAGATTAACCATGATGAGAAAAAGGGAAGATGATCAGTGTTGGAGAGGCTGTGGGAGGATTGGGATATTGATGCATTGCTGGTGGACTTGTGAATGGATCCAACCATTCTGGAGAGCAATATGGAACTATGCCCAAAGAGCAATAAAACTGCTCGTACCCTTTGACACAGCAATTCCAATTCTAGTTATATATCCAGAAGAAATTATAAAAAATGGGTATAGTCCTACATGTTCCAAAATATATATAGCACTCTCTTTGTAGTAGCAAAGAACTGGAAATTGAGGAGATGCCCAACAATTAGGGAATGGCTAAACAAGTTATGGTACATGAATATTATGGAATACTACAAGAAAACATAAATGATCAGACTCTATAGAAGCACAGAATGACTTACAGGGTCTTATACTGAACAAAGGGAGCAGAATCAAGAGAACAATGTACATATTAATAACAACATTGTGAGATGATCAACCTTTATGAAAGAAGCTCCTCTAAGCAGTTCAGAGAGCTAAGACAACCATATTAGACTGGCTATGGACAATGCTATCTCCATCCAGAGGTAGAAAAACAAAACAAAACAAAACAAAAAAAGAAAAGAAAAACCAACCCTTCAGAATTTGATGAATACTTCATAAAAATTATCACTTATGTGTCTCTATCCTTAATCCTAATTACTCAAACCCCAAATGACTAATATGTAAACATGTTAATCTCAAATATGTATATACAATGCTACCCTGACTATTCACCACTGTGTGGAAGGGGGTGGAAAGTGAAGGTGGAAGGAAATTTTGTAATTTAAAACTATTCATGTGCATATGGATGAAAATAAATGAATAAATTTAAAGATAAAGAAAAAAGAAAACTACCTTTGCATTTAATTAGAAAATAAATAAATAAATAAATAAACGAATAAATAAATAAATAAATGAATTTTTTAAATGATGAGAAAATGGAGCAAAAAGAAGAATGGATTTATCCTAAAAGATTTTTGTGTGAAATTAGGCTTTGTAGCATTAATAAACATGTACTTGCTTAAACTTCTCTTCAAAATAAATATTGAAAGCTATATTTGCACAAAATTAGAAATTAATCAATTAAATATTAAAAGAAGTAAGTATCATACAGAGGGTAAAAAGATACTGATTATGTCTTTGACTAACTTTGCAATATGTAAACAATGAAGAGTTTTGAAAAAATATGAGAAAAAAAGTATCATCAGTAATTCATTACAGGATTACCAAGTGCCCAGTTTGGTACCAGAAGCTGTATCTTTGGAAGAGAAAATAGGTTAGTTATGTAAAAAGATTAAGGTGGAGAGCCAGATCTTCAGGAGCAAATCAAAGATAGTCCTCAGTATGTTGAAGGAACCTGCTGTATTGGAGTGATAGGAGGGGATGTGTCAGGAAAGACATAAGATCTTTCATTGAACAAGAGAAGGCTAAGATCTATGGAAAGGGAAGCAATTTATAACCAAGGAAGAGATGGAGAACATCATTAACAATAAACTAGATAATTTTGACTACATTAAATTAAAAAGCTTTTGCACAGACAAGACATTAACCAAGATAAAAAGAAATGTAGTAAATTAGGAAGCAATTTTTATGACTAGTGTTTCTGATAAAGGAGTCATTTCTAAAATATACAGATAACTGAGTCAAATTAAAAAAAAAGACAAGCCATTCTCCAATTGACAAATGGTCAAAGGATGTGCAAAGCCAATTTACAGATGAGGAAATCAAAGCAAACCAAGGTCATATGAAAAATTAATCTAAATCACTAATTATTAGAGAAATACAAATTCAAACATCTCCAAGGTACCCCCTCATATCTCTCAGACTGGCCAATATAACAGAAAGGACAATGATCAATGTTGGAAGGGATGTAGAAAATCTGGGACACTAATAGATTGTTGGTGGAGCTGTGAACTCATCCAACCTTTCTGAGCTGTGAACTCATCCAACCTTTCTGGAGAGCAATCTGGAATCATGCACAAAAGGTACCAAAAATGTGCATACCCTTTGATCCAGCAATACCACTACTGGGTCTATACCCTGAAGGGATTATGTAAAATGGTAAACATCACCTGTACAAAAATGTTCATAGCAACTCTGTATATGGTGACAAAGAAATGGAAACTAAGGGAATGTCCATCAATTAGGAAATGGCTTAACAAACTGTGGTATATGTATGTGAAGGAACACTATTGTTCCATTGGAAACCAGGAGGGATGGGAATTCAGGAAGCCTGGAAGGATTTGTAAGAACTGATGCTGAGTGAGATGAGCAGAACCATAAGAACATTGTATACCACAACATGGAGGTGATGATCTCCCTCACTGGACTTGTTCATACCAACAGCACAACAATCAGGCACAATTATGGGATATCTGTGATGTAGAATGCCATCTGTGTCTTGAGAAAGAATTGTGGAGTTTGAACAAAGACCAAAGACTATTACCCTTAATTTAAAAAAAAAAAGTTATCTTATTATGCAATTCTGCTATATCGCATACCATATGTTTCTTCCTTAAGGCTATGAGTTCTCTCTCATCACATTCAACTTAGATCAATACATACTATGGGAATGATGTAAAGACTAACAAACTGCCTTCTGTGCGGGGGTAGGGAAGCAAGATTGGGGGAAAAATTGTAAAACTCAAAATAAATAAAACCTTTCTAAAATTAAAAATAAACAGGAGAAGGCTACTTAGAACAGTGAAAAAAAAGGCAAGGAATCTGGAGTCAAAAGACCTAGTTCAGTATTTGCCTATAGCATAATTTTCTGTGTGACCTTAGACAAGTGACATTATCTTTGGTTCTCATAGAATTGGGTTATCATATTAGATTAAAACTAAAGTCCCTCTTCAAGCAGTCGATAGGATAAGATACACAGGACAGTGCCATGGTTGTGCACATTCACTCATACAATGAACATTCAGAAGGTGAGGCTGAGAAAGAACTTTAAATCAAGTTGAAAAACAAGACCAGATCAATTTCATGGAAACCCAAGGAGGTGAGAGAATGTTAAAGAGGAGGCAATCAACAATGTCAAATGTCAGAAAGAGGATGAAGATTGAAGCTAAGATGGCAGTGTGAAGGCAGGATTTCCCAGAATATATCGTCCAAAACCCTTCAAAATCTTAAAATTATGACTAACTAAATTTTAGAGAGAGAAAGAGCCCAAAAGAAAGACACAGTGAAACAATCATCCAGCCCTGAATAACTTGAAAAATATGTGGGAAGGCTCTATTCCTCCAGAGTCAGAAGGGGCAGCAGAGCAACCAGGGTGGTGCTGTGCAGAGTGAACAAGCTCCAGCCTTCCAGGAACAATCCGTGGGACACCTGGATCCCTGGGTGCACCTGGGATCCTGGCAGCAGAAGTGGTTTCCAGACCCCACCCCCCAACTATAGATCTCCAAGCACAACCTGGAAAATCAACAGAAAAATTCTGCCAGATGGAGTGCAGAGCCCAGGTCAATATAATCCCCAGTCCCAGGAAATGAAAGCAGGCCTGCTGAGTCAACCAGCAGGGACTGCTTGGCAGTTTCTTGCAGACTACTCAGTCCTTGAAAGGTAAGGGTATTGGGGGAGACTAGTAAGGTCTCTCCACTATCTGTGAGCAAGGACACTTATGCTTTGTCCATATTCAAGTTTGGGGATCCCTTTGCTATAGTAGAGCAAGGAACCTCCTCATGGTAGAGGGCAATGCTTGTGTCATCCACAGATCAGGAACTCTCATAAGACATTGAAGGAACTGAGGTCTTTGTGGGGGTGTCCCAATAACACTCAAAAGCTTGGGAACATAGGCTGAGGAAATGAGTAAACAGTAAAAAAGAACCTGAAAATAGCTAATTAATTTGGTCCTATGGAAGATCAAAACACAGTCAGAAAATGACATAGTCAAAGCTTCTTTATTCAAAACCTCCAAGAAAAATAGGAATTGGTCTCATGATATGGAAGAGCTCAAAAAAAAAAAGATTTTGAAAATCAAGTAAGTGTAAAAATTTGGAAGACAAATGAGAGCAATGAAGAAAAATCATTAAAACCAAGTCAGCAGCTTGGTCAAGGAGATACCAAAACAAAAAACCCTCAATATGTTAAAAACCAGTTTAGGTCAAATGGGAAAAGTCCAAAAATATAATGAGCAGAATTGGCCAGATGGAAAAGGAAATAAGAAAGTTCTCTGAAGAAAACAAATCCTTCAAATGTAGAGCTAAGGGAATTTGATGACTGTGTAGAATCAAGAAACATTTAAAACAAAATCAAAAGAATGAAAAACTAGAAGAAAACATGAAATAACTCATTGGAAAAACAATTGATGTCAAAGACAGATCCAGGAGAGATAATTTAAAAATCATTGCACTCATGGAACGTCATGATCAGGAAAGGAGCTTTAACTTCATTTTTAAAGAATTTCTATAGAAAAGTTGCCCTGATATTCTAGAAGTGGAGGGTAAAATAGAAAGTGAGGGAATCCACTGATCTCTTCCTAAAAGAGATCCCAAAAAATAACTCCCAGGAATATTATAGCTAAATTCCATGACTCCCAAGTCAAAAAGAAAATATTACAAGCACCCAGAAACAATTCAAATATCCTGGTGATTTAGTCAGGATTATAAGGATTTAGCACATCTATATTAAAGCCTCGGAGGACTCAGAGGTGGGTCCCTCCCTCCATGATTCTAAACCAGAATATTTTAGATCACAATATGGCTAAAAGCAACTAAGGCAAAATATCTAGTCAAATAAGCTTCTTTTTAAGTTGAGGTTGCCATACATCTAAAATTTATGGGAGATTTTGTTGTCAATAGTTAATGGGACCTGGGTGCAAATCATTCTTGCTTGATTTCTTATCACGTTCAGCAATCTTTCTAGTATGACTT
Source organism: Macrotis lagotis (assembly GCF_037893015.1). Classification (NCBI taxonomy): domain Eukaryota; kingdom Metazoa; phylum Chordata; class Mammalia; order Peramelemorphia; family Peramelidae; genus Macrotis; species Macrotis lagotis. Next base: position 133,473,482 of record NC_133661.1, on the reverse strand, counting down.
CTGCATATTCTGCCAGACTGTTATCTGAACCATAAAGTTCCCCCCAAAAGAGGATGAATATTAATTGGATTTACCAATAAAGATCAATGATGATCTTGGAGAGAAGAGCATAAAAACAACTTGATGTCAAAAGAGATTGTGAGGGGCTCAGAAGTGAGTGGAAGATAAGATAATGCAGACAATGGCTGCTGTATAAATTTGGTTATGAGGAGGAGGAGAGGTTTAGGTCAAGACCTAGAATGAAAGGTAGGATCAAGTGAGGCTCCTTTAAGAAAGTTTGTTAAATTGTTAAATTAATTTGCAAAAAAAAAAGAAAGAATGTTTTTTTCAAGGACTTTGTTTTTGTTTCTTTGTTTGTTTTGAGACTATCTCATTCATATCTTTTCCAGTCTAGAAGTGCTACAGAATCTCCTATGTCTGAATCAGCATTGGAGTTTTGACTTACTGACCTGAATTATTTTACTCCTCCTTAGGCATCTTGCCCCCCCCACCAAATCCTTGAAGCTCTTAATATTACATCAGACTTAGTCTAGATACCAGATTGGTTCACTGAATTTAAGAACTTTCAAGCTCAAGGGCTCCATCAGCTTCAACTTCCCCAGAAGTATGGTCATATAACACCATATCTTCCAAGAACTGTATTTTTAAAAGATAATATACAGTAGATAGAGAGTCTTAAAATTAGAGGATTTAAGGTCAAATGAACAACTCCCTGAAGGATATTGGAGGGAATGGGATCAAAGACAGAAGTATACAAGTTGGTGCTGACAAAAAAGAGGATGGGATCTTCTGAGTGTGGAGCAAAGGTAGAGAGAAAGAGCAATGAGGTGGCATAAGGAAAAAAGAGGGAATTAATTACAAATGACTTTTTTAATGTGGTGCTTTCTTTTAGCTATTAGAATTTCAACTTCATTACTACCACACAATGGTAGATAGCAATTTGTAAAAAAATTCATGACATTTTGTGGACTGAAAATTCAATATGAATCAACATCATCTGACTGTTAAAAAGGTATTATGACCTTTGGTGCCATTACGAGAGGCATAACATTCAGCTTTAAGCAGCAGAGATTTTTCATGGACCTTTCTTCTCCCTCTAAACTATTTCAATTGGTTCTCTCATCATTTTCCATAGATTTAATTACCATCTCTGTTTCATGACTTTTAAATCTACCTTTCCTGTATAGAAATACTAAACATTCTGCTGATCTTCAGTCTCACATCTCTATCTGCTTTTCATACATATTGAACTGGATATCTAGTACTATATTTAAAGAATTTTTACATGGGACTGGGATTAAACTTGGATTTTTTATTTTTTGGCCTCAAAGGGTAGAACTGACACAGTGGGTAAAAATTACTAAGAAGGTTACTAGAATTCATTCTAAGACTGAACTTTTGTGATTTGAAAAATTGAGAAGTTTCAATGAGAAGACCTCTAAGGTCACTTGCAGTTCTAAATTTATGTCCCTATGACCTTAAGCATGCAAATCTTCTATGATATCCCTGAGACAAGTGGTTGCTTTGTATCAAAACATTCTTTGACATTTAAAGGAATTTACGAGAATAAAGTCTCTTGATTGACTCAGACTTTTAATGCCCATAACCATGTTATATGTATATGTGTGTGTGTATATATATATATATATATATATATATATATATATATATGCTCAATCTTATAAACAATATTGGTTGACATATATGTAGATTTTAATGTTTCAGAGTGCCTTTATCTTTGAACCTCACAGCAAACCTTTGAGGTAGGAGCAGAAAATAATCGTTATTTCTCTTTTATAGGTGAGGAAGCACATTTTAAGGATATTAAAAGATTTTGCTATATTCTCATAGATAGTAAAATGTTGGGGGGGGGGGCTGGATTTAAATCTCAGTGTATCTGTTTCCAAATCCAACATTCTTTCTAGTACACTACATTATCTCTAGAAGCATGTGCTAAGGTAAAGGGACCTGAGAAGTGATGATAAAATGCTTTTTGTAACTCCTGATAACTATTCTCTATCCTTAGATGATAGAATTGGATAACATCACAATCCTGTTACTATGTCAAGGTTATGTTGCCATCTTGGGGCTACTGACATTCTTCACTGAATGATGCCTGAGAATATCTATGGGGTATTTTATATGTTATTTTCATAGGTTATATTGTTATATATGCTATATTTTTATATGGTATTTTCTTTTTCAAATATATGCAAAGAAATTTTCTGACTAGATGGTCTTAATTTTGAAATCACTTGTGATTTGAACTGATCTGAACTAATAATTCTCAGTAAACAATCTTTCCACATCATATATCTCCTAATCCAATGGTCAGAAATAGTAGTTGATCCAAGACCAGCAACTATTTTACATTTCTTAATATCAGGAAGCTAAGGTCACTTAAATAACCTAAGGCTGGCTCTTAAAATAATAATAATTGTGTTTATTTGTCACCCAAAAGGAAGGGGTAGGTTCTATTTATAGCAGTTTTTGTCAGTGCCTTGCCACCTTTAAGCAAACTAGAGAGACAAGGAGGTCTTAGCACTCAAAAATGCAGTTTAAGTTATCATCCCAATCCTTTGAAGTGTGTTAAGCTTTAAAATTCTAAACTGTCTAGAATGTAATACATAAGACTTTTTGAGAGACAGATGTGCAATAATAGTACACATACTAGGGAAAGGCATCTGGGCAAATGGAATCATCAGAAGTGCTGTGCCATCTTTCATTTGCTTACTTAGCAAGTTCTTGTTCTCCTTGATAAGCTATTTTTATAGTATGAGGAGCAGTTTAGAATCAGAGGGACTGAAATCTGGGCAACCTTTGCTTTTATACACTAATTGTATATTGTGTCAAAGGGGAAAGACCAGGAAGGTAAACTTTTCTTAGTTATTGGCAACATCTGCTTTCCTTCCTAGCTCAAAGCTCATTTATTCAGCTTTCTATCTGTGGTACTAAATACAAAAGCAGAGTAGAAATTTAACAAACATTGCAAAAAAACAATAGCAAGGCAGTGATTATCAGACTATCACGTAACAATTGGTATTCTGTTACTTTAAAAAAATCCACACATTTTATTTGATCAAGAAAAGTTTCCTCCTCCTCCCCCTACCCTCCTTGTACAGACTCCCCTGGATTTTTCATCCTCATACAACAAAACTGGAAAAAGAATTTAGTGATAAATATAGACATTTAAAGACTACAATTTTGGGGGTATGGTTTTTAAAAGGCTATATGATGACATAAGACTTGTAATGACTACAAAACATTCAGATTTCATTCACAAAACAAAACTGTGAAATAAATCAGCTTTGTCTTCCCCGGTTTAACATAGAATAACATGGCTACAATCCTAGGGCTAATAAATGGAAGAACCAGACAAAAGTACATTCTTTAGATTTTCAATCTAATGCATTATTCTCTACTCATTTGACTCCTAGGTTTTCATAATAACTATACCAAGATGGTTGTCAGGGCTTGGCCATAACAAGGAGTGCGGTTATAATGGAATGTTTCAGAGCAAGGACTCTCATTTTTGTCTTTCTATTCCCAGAATCTAGCACAATGCCTTGATTTTTAAAAAATGCTTGGGGTGGTTAGGCATTGCAGTAGAGCACCAGCCCTGGAGTCAGGAGTGCCTGAGTTCAAATCTGGCCTCAAACACTTAATAATTACCTAGTTATGTGGCCTTGGGAAAGCCACTTAACCCCATTTGCCTTGCAAAAACCTAAAAAAAATGTTTGTTGAATGAATGCTTGAATGTATAAAAACTGGTCTCAAATTCCCCTCTGGCTCTTAATCTTTTACCCTATAAAGAAGTGCTATTTGAACCTCTTCTATATATAAGTAGCTAGGAAACCTCAGCTGTTAAGGATGAATATACCTTTCAGAAGTTTTGTATCAGATATGTTTATACCCATGGTGCAACACAGGAATAGTCAGTCTATTGGATCAAACAAACATTATTCTCCAGTTAATTAACCTTGTAGTGTTGCTATTATTCTACCTTAGAAGACAAGTTTTTTGAGAGTGAAGACATGTTTTCCCATTGTTTCCACTATGCCTAGCATTGTAAATTATACTTGTTTTTTTGGAAGACAGTGGTGGTTCTGGTGGTTCTGGTGGTGGTGGTGGTGGTAGTAGTAGTAGTAGTAGTAGTAGTAGTAGTAGTAGTAGTAGTAGTAATAGTAGAAAGAATAATTCTAAAAATAATGACAATTAACATCCATATAGTGTTTGATCCTAACAACAATTCTGGAAGAAAGGTACTATTAATATCTTAATTTTATATTTGAATAAATTAAGGCAAACAGAGATTAAATGAATTGTCCAAGGTCACAAAGTTAATGTCTGAGGTCAAATCTGAACTCAAGTCTTCCTGACTCCATATCTAGGGTAGTATTCACTGTGTCAACCTTACCAAGAGAATCATGGTGATTTTTATTTGGTTTGGTGCACTTCCACAGGAGGACACTCCCGCTCTCAATTTGGACTGCAACTTTTGGGTAACACAGTCTTAGAGATTTGTCTGGGCCACTAAGAACTTACAAGGTTTTCTAAGAATCACATGGTTAACCCAACCTAGGCAGGACTTGAGGACAGGTCTTTCTGACCTCTAGGCTGACTCTTTATCTAGTAAACCATTGATTTGCACATGGTAGGTCTTCAATACATTGCTAAATTGGAATTAATTAAAATTCTATCTCTTCCTTTTCTTTACTAGCTTAGCTCTGGTGCAGAAGTAAGTTAGCAGCCACTATCATGGGGAAAAAAGCATAGTAAACTTGAGTAGCTGAAAAAAAAAAAACAGCCATAGCATGAGGATGGCCAAATGGTATAATCACTAGGTGCCACTGCATTACACTAGAAAGAAGAACTGCATGTCATCATCTTAAAGTGAAAATAAGCAATTGAAAATAAAACTAAATGGAGATAGAGGAAGAAAAGAGGCAAAAGATCCACATATTAATCCTTTTGCTTTCTTTAGGGTAATGGTAGAGGAGTAAAAAATAAATGGAATATGGGTTTAATGGGGAACTCACTGATCCCAGAGTTTATTCATCCAGGAGAAAGAAATACATCGATACCGAGACGCTAATTTTAAAGTAGATAAAGAATAGGATGGAGGGTTGTAAGGGAAAAAAAAGTACTGAAAGAAGTTCAATTCATCCATCATTTGAAGGCTAAGACTTAGAGCTCATTACAGTTCTCTTATGGAGAAAAATAACAGCCTGTGGACATGAATAAAGCATAGGAAGCCTAAGAGATAATAGCCACCAATTCTAAAACGTAAATAGAATCTATTTTTTTTCTGACATGGAGTAGACAGGAAAGAATCATGGAACAAAGCATGACAATACCTTATTTTAGCTTAAAGAGGTTAAGAGCAACATTGGTTAAACATTGAGGAATTGATCATTGTTAGATTTGTTAGATTACTGATCTTTTCAAAAGATGACTGCAGAAAGTAATTAAACTTTTATCAGGGAGGAGGCAGCTATTCTCCAATATGAGGCTAGGTGAGTTCTAAAATTTCATTAAAATTCAATAAGGACTCAAGACTAGAGTTTGCTAAAAAATACAGATGACAAAGAAGAGATAAAAGATGACATTCTGAAAGGAAACAAAGGAATCCAATATTTTTATTAGAGCTAAAATCTCAGACAAACATTTTAACCTCCATAAGCCTCAATTTCCCAAGGTCTCCTAACTATTCTCTGAATATCTGTTCCTTTTCTCACTTCTGTGCATTTGCATAAGTGATCTACAGTATTGAGAATGCCATGCTTCTTGGACTTCACTGTTCTGAATCCTGAGCTTCCTTGAAAGCATACTTCAATTGCATCCTTTTATAACAAACCTTTATATTTATCCCTCCCAGTTATTATCCTGAGTACTTTCCCTTCTGAATTCCTTTGAATTGCTTTACACACACACACACACACACACACACACACACACACACACACACACACACACACACACACACACACACACACACACACACACACACACACACACACACACACACACACACACACACTCTCTCTCTCTCTGAACCTAGACCTGTGATTTCATTGTTTTAGAAAATTTCCAGGTGAGAAAATATCTTCTTCCAATTCTGTTTTGTACCTCCTCTGCAACATACAGTCTTACATGGGGGCAATTTCCAGTAGTCCTGACCTAGGTCTTGCCATTGTACTTCTATGATTCTGGAGAAGAGAGTGGGACCGATGCTTTTGCTCACTTAAATTTAATTCACTTGCAAATCAAATGAATCACCTTCCTAATATCAGTGGTTCTCTCTTTTTTTTTTTTTTTGCAAGGCAAACAGGGTTAAGTGGCTTCCCAAGGCCACACAGCTAGGTAATTATTAAGTGTCTGACCGGATTTGAACCCAGGTACTCCTGACTCCAGAGCCGGTGCTTTATCCACTACGCCACCTAGCCGTCCCCCATATCAATAGTTCTCTTAAAGAACAAAGGACCTGCAACAACAGTTTTTAGTTTTCTAGAGAAGAAAGGTGTCAGATAAAAGACCTGTAGGTCACATGTAGTTTAAATCTGATAAAAATGTAACAGGGAAATATTTAACACAATAAATAAAATGAAAATCAAACAAAAATAATGTTAATTTGCTGTTTTCTAAGTCAAGATATGATCTATAAGAATGCCTTATTTATATAGTTTGATCCTTTTATTTCTATTTGAGTTTAAAACCACTGGCCTAGAGGACTGAGAAACTAAAAGACTGCTTAGGGTCACAGAGTCAGTATGTCAGAACTTTTAGCCCAAATCTTTACTGCTTTGAGGTCAGAGGTGTATTTATTATTTCACACTACCTTTATAAAAATACTAAATTAATGCTTAGTAATTTGTTCTTTTTCATATACTTTTAAGTACTAAATAGTGTATATAAAAGTTGGGCAGGTAGGTGCCATAGTGGATGGAGTTCTGGGTCTAGAGTCAAGAACACTGAAATTCATGAATTCAAATTCATAACTTTAGCAGCTGTATGACTCTGGTAAATCACTTAATTTTGTTTACCTCAATATCCTCATCTGTAATATGAGCTAGAGAAGAAAATGGAAAACCATTTCATTCACAAATAAACCCAATAAGATCATGAAAAGTCAACTAGGACTGAAAATGATCGAACAACAACAACAACAACATAAAGGTACTTCATGGCTACAAAAGATCTATGTAAATCAAATTATTGATTCTTCGATCAGCAACTGCCAATGTTTTGCAGACTCTGGGGAAGGTACTAAACTAACAAATTTTAAAAAGTATTCCAAGTATTAACCAGATTAGAAATATCTAAAGGAAAGTAATCCAAATGCTGAGATGATTGAGAAGTATAAGATAGGAGATTTGGTTTGGAGGTGCTGATAATCTTTATCTTAGAAATAAGAAGGCTTAGGGAAAATATGATAGCTTTCTTTAAGTATTTCAAATTTCATGAGGCATTAACTGGAGTTAAAGAGGAAATATAGGTGCAGCCATTAGTCACATGGATAGAAATGAATCAGGGCTGCTGAAGAAGGGAGTGAGTGGAATCACAAAATGTTGGCTATTATTCAATCTAAGACTAGAGGTGAAGGAGAAGATAATCAGTTAAGTCATGATATAACTACACTAATAGTCTGATATCGACTTAAAATATATTTCACTTTGCAAGATAGTGAAAATAAATGAGGTAGCATGTCTAAAGGTGTTACTATTGTGAATCAAGAAAAGATTGCCTTTATACATGTTGAAATTGGGACTGAATAATGATTTAGGATCAAAAAAAATTGACTTGAAGTCATATGACCAAGGTAGAGAACTAGTGTTTTCACTAGTGGTTTAAGTTTGGGCAAGTCTCTTAACCTCCCTGAGTTGGTTTTCTCATCTGCAAAAGAAGGCTAATGCCATTTTCTTTCCTCTATCACTGGATTATTGATGGGGGAAGTGCTTTATTAACTGTAAAGTATAATATCGACACATCCAGAGTCAGGATTTGGCACTATATGAATAGTGCTATGACAAAGGAGAAAGGCATTTGAAAAAGTTGAGTCTCAGAGTGTTTCAGTGATTTTCCTAAGGACATACAAGTACAAAAACAAACAATAGTATTTGACCCAGGTCCTTGAACTCCAAAAATTCTAGAGCCTCATTTATATAAAATTACTTTATATAGCCCTGGTCTATGTAACTATTACCCCAGTCTGGATTCAAGTTCATTTAAAAGTAACCTCATTTAGCATTAACATTTGTTTGTTTGGTTTTATAGGTTTTGTCATTTATCCAACTTTAAATCAAAGTCAAATCATCTATCAAAAACTTCAGAAATACATGATTTTAAAAAATTATTATTATTTACCAAAAGGAACACGTACACATACATAGAGTTTCAAGAAACAAATTTAACATTTCTATATATCCTATTCCACTTTAAAAGTTTCCATAAATTACAGTGTATGAATTTTGCTGCCACTAGATATCTTCTTTTGAAAAACAGTGTAGGGGTGGCTAGGTGGTATAGTGGATAGAGCACCAGCTCTGGAGTCAGGAGTACCTGAGTTCAAATCTGGACTCAGACACTTAATAATTACCTAGCTGTGTGGCCTTGGCCAAGCCACTTAACCCTATTTACCTTGAAAAAGCCTAAAAACAACTGTATACTTTTCCAGTGTGTTGTTTAATACACATCAACCCACTGGTTTTCATAAAAGGATTTCTGTTCGATCCATAGAACATAAGAGAATTGATAAGAACCTAGAAAAGTAGGACAAGACCCAAGACTTGGTGTTTTGAAGTCATACAAACCCTTTATTAATCTTCTTGCAGGAAAATATGAAAGAATTTGACTTCATTGAAGATAGAGACCTTCCAAAATTGGAAGCTGGATTAAAGTTGGATCCCCAGTTGAGATAACTCCTTTTATAGATATGGATGAATAAAAATAAAGTGGATAGAGTACCTTGACTGGCAATAGGAAAAACATGGGTTCATACTCTGCCTCTGTCATCTGATGGCTATGTGACCCTGGGCAACTTTCTTATTCCCTCAGTGCCATAGGCCTCCAGTCTTTAAGACCTAAGTTATCAAGAAGATATACATTTGTATTGGTAGAGGGAGTTTCATCTTCATCAGTTCTCTATATCAAAGGAATTTCTGAATTAGTCCCATTCTATATCCCATGAATAAATGCCTCATGATTCTAATCATTCATTTATAATACATAGTAGTATCAGAAATGTTTTATTTCTTAAATTGAAAAAAAATTAAAAAATTAGAAATTCATTTTTGTTCAAAATGAAAACACTCCCTAAATGTTTAGACCTATCATACCTCACTATGAATTACTTTAATCTAATAAAATTGCCTAACATCTAATTAAAAACCCTTACTATCAAGATTTTCAGTAGGCTTGGGAATAAAGGGAACTTTAACTTTGGCACTTGAAACTTTCCAAGTGGAGAAGACATGGCAGATACATTGGTTTTACATACTGTTTTCCTGGATAGAACATAGGCATCTTGATGATAGAAACATATGTGTCTCTATGTTTGTGTGTGTATGTGTTGTGTTTGTGTGTGCTTATCCCCACAAGCTTAGTGCTTGGTCTATAGAAGACACAATAAACATTTGTGATTGACTTGGTATTCAATAATTTTCAGGTGTACACTATAAAAGATACCTTGGCCCTGGGCAAAAAAGTTGGCAATCTTCCAGCAACCTTTCTCTTTTACTTTTTTTTTATGTTTTCCAAATCATTTTAGCACCTAATGTTCTCTGTCCTTTAGCTATCTAAAGCCCCTGCCAGATATTTTCCACCTGGAAAAATTCCAAGTGCCAGGGATAAAATGCCCTTCCCCCCCAAGTCTGAAAAATCTTGATAGAAAGAGTTTTTTAATTAGATGTTAGGCAATTTGATTAGCTTATTAAAGTAATACCCAGGTTTTTCATTTAAAAATGAATTTCTAATTTTATTTTTCTTCTGAATTTAAGAAATAAAACAAGCATTTTCAAAACATAATAGAATAGGAAAAATCACTGTATATAAAACATAAACCTATTTTGTAATTCTTTCTATTTCTTTTAAATATTTAATAAAGTTATACTATAACTTTTTTCTTTATTTCAACAACCTTCCCCTTGACCTAGAGTTGCTTACCATTAGACACAAATATGTGTGTGTGTATGTATGTATGAGAGAAAGAGAGAGAGAGTAAAATAAGTCTACACATACTTCTACTTATTCTTTCTCTGAATTCAAATAGCATAAGTCCTTTATAATTAATAAGTTCTTTGTAATTAACTTGGGTATTTATAATGGTCAAAATGACATTTACTAAAAGCTGTTCATTAGACAATATTTTCACTGTTTTCTTGTTTCTGCTCATTTCACTCTTCATTATCTAGTGCAAGTCTATCTATATTTTTCTAAGACTATTCAGTTTCTGTTATGAAAAAGTATCCATTGAGAGTGAAAAGAAGGCTGGATTTGAAGTCAGAGAACATGAGTTTGAATTCCAATTCAATCCCTTTTTGCCTGTTTCACTACTAGAGGCCCAATTTTCTTCATCTGGAAAATGAGGGGCTTGGAATTTATGACCCTTAAGCATAGCTTCAACTGCAAATCTATGACTTGGAAGGATTGTAATTTTCTGGATTCATAAATGTTTGTTGATTTGGACATACATAGGGAAGTTAGAACAGTAGATGAATGCAGGGGGAAATATAATGGGCTCCATTTTGGACATGAATTCAAGATTGGAGCATTTGCATAAAATTCTCTTTATGGGTGAAGAGAATTTTGATTAATAACTGCATGCCTGAGTAAAAGGTAGATATATCATTCTTTCCACTCTGAGAGAAGACATGAATTTAGGGAGAAAGATAAAAAAAGACATCTTTCAGAATTTAAAAAATATGAGTTAATGGATACAGTCTGTATTTTTATACATAAGGAAAAGAAAATAGAAATAATAGGATGAAAATGTTTATCTCAAAGTTAATCATATATTTGCTAATAATTATTTGTATTTAAAGTACATAAAGGAGAAACTATAGTAAATTGTAGCAAAATTATATATATATATACATATATATATATATATATAAAACAATATAGCTATATTGACATGTCTCCTCCTTCTAGTATTAATTTGTCCCTAATTGGAGTTCAAGGAATTTCCGTGTAGGATGAGGCCTTTTAATTCCTATTTTTCTTGGGTGAGCTGATATTCCTAGTAGGAAAGCTCAGTCACTTTGTGTATGTTTTTGGTATATTTCAATTCATTTCTCTTGTTTTGATTTATGATTATGATTTGTTTAGATTAATGGGATCCTTTCCATTCATAACTTGCATAATTAGCTTTTAGTGGGAAGAGGTCAAGACCCCAGATAAAACATTGGATACTTTTTGCGGATAGAAACCAGGGAAGTTTCTTGCACCTAAAACAAACAATTATTCCCTTCACATTAGCAATATTTATGGGGAGAAATGTATATAATTGTAAACTGGCATCTCCTTTCTGAGAATAGAAAAACAACAAGGCAAGTGACTCCTTTACAGGTAGGAATCAAATTCTATTTTAGTGAATGTTGGGCAAGGGTTCAGAGTCATCTATTTTATGTATCTCTATAAAGCTAGAGATAGGTAGTTATTGCATGCAGACAACTTTGGGCCTGGAGTAAGGAAGACCAGATGTATGATGTTAAGCAAATTAGTCTATTCATCTCAACATCCTGAACTATAAAATTGGAGGTGTTTTTTATAGCCTCGACTTTCCAGAATTGTTGGGAAGATCACTGTTTGTGAAGCACTTTGTAAAGGGCTTTGTATATAATAAGAAAATTCTTAGTAAATTCTTGTTCCTTTCTCTCTGGAGATATAGAAGCCATGTGGTACACAGGATCTATGCTGGCAAAAGACATACACTCTACAAAGATTATGATTTTGTGAAGCTTATTGGACATGCAGGTGAAGATAGACAACAGATAATTCACTTGACTATTAGAGATGAGGGTGTAGAATTCAGGGTAATGATAATGGTTAGATTCTGTTCTTACAGTTTAATTAAAACCTCTAAGGCTTTCACATGAATTCTTACCCCAGAAATTTGACATCTAAAATTTCTTCAATTGATTTTTAAAACAAGGCTAATATTTTACATTATTCCTAAATAAATTCTGTTATTTAATTTAATATGTTAGTTATCCTTTCCAATTTTGTATTTAATCTAGCATTGCTGGAAGGCATGAGAACCATCATCTATATTCATTCTCCTTTCTTTCTTCTCTACCTTCTTTCTTCCCCCAGGCTAGCCTACCCAGAACCAATTCAGAATCATTTACTTGCTCATAAGACTTTTATTCTATTGTTGGACTGAGATAAAAGACCACCAGGTTTTATTATTTTTCCTGTCACTGGTGTAACTGTCTCCTAAAGTTTTACAAGTCTTAGCTTCAGATCTATTTCTATGCCCTCTTGACCCCCTAGCAATTAGGTTATACTTGGTCAGCACCTAGTCTGAACTATTGATGTAACTCAAGGATCTTTAGGCCTTTCCATTTGTCCCTCAGGTAAACTTTCTTATTCTATGTTGTTTCCCTCCAATTATAGTATAAGCTCTTTGAGAACAGGTAATGTTTTGATTTTCCTATTTGTTTCCCCAGAACTTAGGATAGTTCTTAGCATGAAGTAAACTCTCAATAATTTTCATTCATTCATTTATTATTTCAACCAAGGCAATGTTGATCAAAACAATATAGAACTCAGAGATTTTGAACTAGGATGCACTTCATTCCAGGATATCATTAATAACTATTCTTTAGATCTAATAATTGAATCAATTTCAAATCTTCATATCTATACATACAGTAATCCCTTCCACATTGTGGGGTTAGAGACTTGGCACTCACACAATCTGGAAAGTTCACATTAAATTTTTTTATGTCTCCTTTCATACTAGAGAAAATGTCTGAAATGTTATGGTAATATAAAAGAAATATATTAATATTTTACAACAATATGAATGTTTTATACTTTTTTAGGGAAAGTCATGATGTGGAAAGGATAACTATTATCATCATATACTTTTATTTCCATTCCGTTCACTGGATATTATAAAGGATCTTTTCAAATATCTTTGCATTTAACTAGTATGGAAATAAAGTTAATACAGCATGATCTTTCTTAATGAATTCTAGTGATTCTCTTTCTCAAACAATCCCTTTAATACTACATCCATCATAAATGGAAAGTGACTTTATTCCATAAGAATATCTTATATTTATCCTTTTTAAAATAATTCTTTAGCATGAGTTGAGTTCTTCTAATCTTGGCAACTACGAGATCTTCAAAATCTTTGTCATGGAGCTTTATAAAGACAATACTTGCATGATTTTAAGTTTTGTTTGTTGTTCAGTCATTTTTCATTTGTTTCTGACTCTTCATGACCCTATTTGGGGTTTCCTTAGCAAACTACTGGAATGATTTGTCATTTACTTCTCCAGCTCATTTTGCAGATATGAAAACTGAGGCAGCATTAAATTACTTTGCTAGGGTCACAAAACTAGTAAGTGTCTAAGCCAAATTTGAATTCGAGAAGATGAATCTTCTGATTTCAGACCTGGTGCTATTCTATCCACTGAGCCATCTATCTTCCTAGGTTTTAAATTACATGGTGATTTTCATGAACATAAGATGTCCCCATTTCAAAGACTCTAATAAATAATTATGTTATCACCATTTACTTAGAACTATTAAGTCATTAAAACAATAAGTGAATAACTAGGATGAAAGTTAAATCCCCCAAAAATTCTTTTGACAAAACTTCACTATTAGCCAAACGATGACCAAAATGGTGAGACAGCCAAAGCTATTCTCCTCAACAGTACCAATTTCTCAGAAACACAGAATGAACTTAGTGAAACTTTGTCAAACAATGTATCCTAATTGTGGTCTTTGGACTAATTACCATTAACTTCTCACAGACTTAAGTTTTTGTATGTGAGGACATTTTTGGATAATGTATCCACTAAAGCTCAAGCATACATACTATTTTGAAACTTAAAGCCTCTAAAATTATTTTGGGACTAGATATTGTCATCATTTTACTAACAGAAACCTAAGCAAACCAAAACAAAGAATCATCAAAAACATTTAATTGGAATATGAAAGTTAATAAATGTTAATGTTAAAACCAAAATGAATTCATCCCTACTCTCCAAGACAGCTCAGGGGCAAAGTTTACCATAATCCTAGTTACTACCAAAAACTGGGAGGAAAATAAAAACAGGATTTCTGCCTACAAATTGGGTAAAAAGCCAAGTTGCTTCTCATAAACAATGGAAATCAGGGGGGTGCACCTAGCTCTGCTAACATACTTCTGCCACCTCTTTGTCTACTGAGTCCAAGGCTTTAGTTCTGGTCACTTCTTTAAACTAGTACCTCTCACTATACTTCCAAAGTGCTCTTCTTTCACTCCACTCTTCCTTCAGTTTCCTTAACATAATGTCACTTCTTCACACAGACACGGTATCAAATGAGAATTAGAAGTCTTTGTTTTAGGCTCTGAGGTCAATGCTAGGATCTATGGCATTAAAGAAAATAAAGTTTCCATTTCAAAATGAGTAGATAAAATAGACTTCTTTTTCTGATCTGTTACACAATTTGTGGAATTTAGAAATCAATGATGAGGTGTTTATTGCCAATCTGCTATCTTCTTGGAACTGTAATAGGCAGATAGCAAAATAGTCCCTGCCTTCACAGAACTTATATTTTAATAGGGGAGGCAATATATCAAGCACATACTTCTTCATGGTGATTGAGAAGACATTAGACATTTAATGATATTTCCTCTGCTGGTCTGAAAATAGACTTGAAGGTCTTCATTGAGACATAAACATTGTAAGAGGAATATTGTTCAGTTTGGTCACCATAGAAGTATTGACACACATGATATTTTCCTGCTTCTTTCCCATTTAAAAGTGAAATGTCAAATCTCATTGCTTCTTGCTATTTGATAATGGGAAGTAGTCAGACATTATTAGTTACTTATTATTCAGTTATTAATCAAAGTGATTTCATTTGAAAAAGATTACTTTATTTTAGCCTAAAGATGTCTGATTGATGATTCTAATTGTTCATCGCCAACTATCTAATTAAGTATGTAAGTTCTATCAAGTATCAGTTCTGGAAACTACTGGAAATATATCTCCAGAAAGGCACTAACCCTCAGTTTCCTCTAAAATTGATAGAGTCAAGCATTTGATGTTCCTTCAGTTGTAATAGAGAAATGACAAGCTAAGGAAAGGCCCATCTTTATATCTAAGAATCTGTTTCTATTTGGCAAGAGGGCAACATGCTAATAATGATGCATATTGGCATTTTGTTAAAGAAATTTCTGAGAACTTATATGCAAAATTAGCCACATCCAAGGTTCATGACAAGTTGCCAGCACAGCCCTTCAGGCTCCTAGCACTGGGCCCCCTCCTGGTTTGAGGAAGTCAGAGGAAGCCTGGGGATTCCAAAAAGAATTCCTGATCCAAAGCAATCTGTTTGCCAGAGCTTTCTGGTTTCTCAGCCTCAAATGATTTTTTTTCTTTTTCAGCAGAAAGAGAGATTTATGTAGGCAGGGAAAATAAATATGAAAAGGAAAATTATAATTGAACATGTATATTGAGCATTTGTTGGGAGGCAGATGGGAAGGAGGGTAAAGAAGCAAGAAATGAGATTATACAATTCTGATTTCTTCACACAAAAGCCAGATTCTGGGTAAAGATGAAAAAAGACAAATATAGATTATTCAGAAGATACTAGGCTTTTGAATTTCTCTCACACTTGACCTTTAAGTAAGTTAACTTTTTATGATTCCTACTTGCCCCATGAAGATACAAGTTACATAACTTATTTCAAAGTATTTTGTTTCATTTCAATCAAAACACAACCATGTATATAATCCTCTACCCCTTGTCTCGGTTCTAATAATATTTTTTTTTTTTGCATTTGCCTAATCTATAGCTGGTTTCTGCAGGCACTATCATTCCAGAGAGTGGAGTTTACTAGTTAGTCAGAACTAAAATCCTGACAGTTGACAAGTTGAGAGAGAGGAGAAAAGGAGAGTCAAGAAGGAGTGTGACGGGGGCGGCTAGGTGGCATAGTGGATAAAGCACCAGCCTTGGAGTCAGGAGTACCTGGGTTCAAATCCAGTCTCAGAGACTTAATAATTACCTAGCTGTGTGGCCTTGGGCAAGCCACTTAACCCCATTTGCCTTGCCAAAAAAAAAAACCTTAAAAAGAGTGTGATAGAGGAAGAGGGAGAGAGAGAGAGAGAGAGAGAGAGAGAGAGAGAGAGAGAGAGGTATTTTCAGCTTGCAAGGTAAGTTATGTTGTTCTGCCACAATGTGCCACCTATAAGTCCAAGTAGGAACCACTAAATATTACCTGCCACCACAATGTATCTAGCTAGGAAAGCACATCTGGTAGATATGTTTTGTGATTACTTTTCCAAGAGCACTGAGTGTTTGGATAATAAAATACTCTATTTTTTAAAATACATTTCTCATTCAAATACAAAAGGGGGGGGAAGACATTTCATGCAGACAAAATGGGAGAAAAAGTCTTATTTTCTCTTGCTTTCTTTCCCTATGAGAATCACAGTGAATACAAAACGATGAAAACAATAACCCCAGCTGCAAGAGCAATGAGGCAATTTATTAGAGAGATGACATTTTTAATGAGAACCACTTGCTAGAGGAGAACAAAAGCGCCTGTTTAGTTAGAAAGATGCTCTTGATACTCCTCTGAAGTGCATGAAAAAGTAATTTCATTTAAGCGTCATACCCAGAGCAGCTGAATTTCCTGAGGCTCCAGATGTTGTCCAGTGCAGATGCTGAACAAATGGAACTAATGTCCTGACAGTTGAGAAGTTTAGAGAGGAGAAGAAAGGAGAGGAGAGAGGGAGTGTGACAGAGTGACAGAGAAAGAAAGGGAGAGAGAGACAGACAGAGACAGACAGGCAGGCAGGTAGACAGGCAGAAAGGTAACAGTAGAGAAACAATCAAGAAAAAAGAAATGAAAGAAGAAAAAAGTAGAAAGAGGGAGGTGCAGAGAGCACAAGGGAATATTATTGGCTTCAAATACAACAAAATCATGAGCAAAAAGATGGGTGAGATGGGAAAGTTGAAATCAAAACTTTATTGTTGGACATAGAACATTTTCTTGAATCATTTCAAATCTATTTGGAAGTTTCAATTCTGAGCTTCACAATTGAATTTTGTAACTAGTGTTTTCTGTAAATCATTTGGCTAACCTTGTTTTGACTGAATTCCCAAAGTTATTAAAATCAATATGCTTAAAAACAGGAACAATTAATGTTTATAGCCAGAAACAAAACAGAAAGATTATTATTGCCCTTTTATATTAATTCAAATACTCTCTGTTAAAGGGGTCATGAAAGCCCCCTCACTTCAGTTCAGCTCTTCACATCTTGGGAGTATTCACTTTTGTCATCTAAAACTGCCCCAGCTGACCCATAGTTGTGAAACTGATTTGTCGAGTGACAGGTTTATGGTACAAGAAAAAAAAAACACACTAAAGGTGCTACTCAGAGCAAATCAATGAGGCTTAGCAGAATGGTGGTAGAATCACCACTGAGGGAATCATTGTATACTTTACCTGGCACAAAAGAGAAAGCAGTTTGATGGGCTTTAGTCAACCAACTTTTCTGCCTTTCAAACTTTTGCAAATATCGACTCCTGAGTAGCCTGAGAAGATACATAGTACATAATAATAATAATAATAATAATAATAATAATTTGTCCTTCATTTTTGATGAAGGCTGTGACATCAGGGAGGTGATGCCAGGACAAGTTTGTGAATTAGATTTGAGTGAGGGGGTAATGTGCTAAGTCACTAGCCTTATTTTCTACTCCAGAGACATATGGGTCCAGTGGCCAGACATGAATCAGGACAACTGGAGGTGGAGCTAAGATGGCGGAAGGAGAACAGCCTCTCTTAAGTGCTCTCTCCAAAATATTTCAAAAACCTTAAAATTATGACTCCAACTAAACTTTCAGGAGACGGAACCCACAGAAATATCCAGTGAGGCAATTCTCCAGCCCAAGGCAACCTGGAAAATGGTGTGAAGACTCTGTTCCATCGAGTTGGAGGTGTGGCAGAATGAGCTTCAGCTTTCCAGGAATAGTCCCAGGCCTCCTGGTACCAGAATCAGTTTCCTGGCCTGCTACCCCAGGGAGCACCAAGCACAACTTGAAAGGTCAGCATGGAGACTTCTATCAGAGGTGATGCCCAGGCCAGTGTGGCCTCAGACTGTCTGAGGCCCTCATTGTACCCCAGATCCCAGGAAATGGAAGCAGGCTTGTAGAGACATCCAGCATCTATTCCCTCAGTGCTCAGTCAATGGAAGGTAAGGGAGTGGAGGGAGACTGCTGAAGTCTGTCCTCTGTCCCTGGGACAGGACTCTGGGTCTTTGACTACATTCAGAACCTGGTCTCAGTCTGGGGCCCCAGAGGGGTGAGCTTGTGGCCATTCAACAGTCCAGGAGAGAAGTCAGAGCCTCAGATACTGAGGTCCTTGCAAGGGTGTACCAATAATACTCAAAACCTTTGTAAGTACCCCAAAACCAGGCACAGGCTGGGGAAATGGGTAAACAGAAAAAAAAAATGGAACTTAACCATAGACAATTACTTTGGTCCCATGGAGGACCAAAATACATAATCTGAAGATGAAAAAGTCCAAGCTTCTATATCTGAAAAACTCCAAGAAATATAGAAGTTGGGCTCAGGCTATGACAGAGCTCAAAAAAGATTTTGAAAATCAAGTAAGGGAGGTAGAAGAAAAATTGGGGAAAAAATGAGAGAGATGCAGGAAAAAGATGAAAGTGAAGTCAGCAACTCAGTCAAGGAGATCCCCCAAAATGCTGAAGAAAATAACATTAAAAACCAGTTTAGGTCAAATGGATAAAACATTTCAAAAAGTTATTGAGGAGAAGAATTCTTTAAATAGCAGAATTGGCCAGATGGAAAAGTAGAAAACAAAGCTCTCTGAGGAAAACAAATCCTTCAAATGTAGAATGGAGCTAAAGGAAGCTGATGACTTTGTAAGAAAGCAAGATACAATATATAATATATGTAATAATATATATATATATATATATATAATATATATACAATATAATTCAACACCAAACGAATGAAAAACTAGAATAAAATGTGAAATATCTCATTGAAAAAACAACTGATCTGTAAAACAGTTTTGGAATAGATAATTTAAAAATTATTGGACTACCTGAAAGTCATGATCAGAAAAAGAACCTTGACCTCATTTTTAAAAAAATTTCTACAGGAAAATTGCCCTGATATCCTAGAAGCAGAGGACAAAATAGAAATTGAGAATATCCACTGATCTTCCTTGGAATGAGATCCAAAAAAACAATTCAGGAATATTATAGCCAATTTACAGAACTCCCAAGTCAAAGAGAAAATATTACAAGCACCAGAACAAAGCAATTCAAATATCTTGGAGCTATAGTCAGGATTAACCAGGATTTTCCAGCATCTACATTAATGGCTCTTAGGGCTTATAATATAATATATTCTGGACAGGTAAATAGAGCTTAGAATGTAAACAAGAATCAACTTCCCAGCAAAACTGATCATCATCTTCCAGGGGAAAAGATGGATTTTCAATGAGAGAGGAGAATTTCAAATGTTCTTGTTGAAATGAACTGTGGATGCAGGGCAATCAGGGTCAAATGACCTGCCCAAGGTCACACAGCTAGTAAGTGGCAAGTGCTTGAGGTCATATTCAAACCCCTGTCTCCTGAATCCAAGGCTCTATCTACTGCACCCACAAAACATATAGAGCTGTTTTTAAAAAAACCTAGGACAAAAGCAAGTCAACTTTTAGGAAGCCCTCTGTGTACAAGAGGCGAGGAGTCACATTAATCGTCAGTGTTTTCCTTTGGATAGAGAGATTTAGAACAGCTGTCCATCAGGAAGAAGGTGTACCCATTAGCTTAATCATAGAGTGAGTAGGTGGTCACCTCTCTAGTATAATTTCAGAGGTACTAAAAGAATTAATTCTCCTTTCCAATCCCTGAGGTTCCATCAATAGAACTTCAGCCTTTTAACTTAAGGTTTGAATGCTGTTTAAATAAACAAAGAAATAAGCCTCTTTGTAAGATTGTAAATCTCTTGTAAGATTAATGGCTATTATGAGTCAGAAGTTTAAACTTTGTGGAGGATCCCCTTTTGATTTTAGAGTCTTGATTTCAGGTAGTGGACAAAGCTAAGAATGAGACCAAACTAAGAATGACACTTAATGACCCTGAATTTGGGGTTTTAGCTCACCTGTAACTAGGCATGACTAGCAACTAAGAGATAATAATTTTATCTCTCTTAACCACAGTTGTAAAAGGAAGAGATTAGAATAACCAATCCCTCAGGTTCCTTTCAATTTGATGGGTACATCTAACTATAAATGAAAGCTCTGGGAACATATTTATATGACAGAAAAGGAAGAAAGATAACCAAAGAACTGGAGAGTAAGTTAGAAGGAGAGAAGGGGGAAAAAGGAAACACATTAAAGAAGGTGACATAAACTCAGACAAACTTTTGAGACTTCATAGATGTGCTCATGAGAAGATTTATTACTTAATAATTTTATCTTTTATACAGAACCTATCAGTGCTGCAAGGATACAGGCCTGGTTGTGGTGTACTGGTTGTACCATAAAGAGATCCAATTCTCCTGCATTCCAGTAGGTCTGTGACCTTATTAATGTGAGTGTTTCTTCTATCAACCAGGAATATAATCTATCCATTCTGTTGAGGACTATAGGTGAGTGGGTCTCTGACCATGATGGTTGAAGAAACCCTCTCAGTGGAAGGAGTCTGCTATTTGCCTGGTTCAGTTCTCCATCCCAGGAAGCTTAAGTATTTACTTTCTAGCATACAATGTTCCTGGAAGATAAGTTGTTATGAGGTTATGACACATTTGATATGCCAGTACAGATAGCATGACCTGAGAACAAGGGCAGTACTCAATGTGCTCAGGGGATTAGATAAAGAAGGGATCTTGTGTTCATGGCCCCTTTTTTAACATCTTGTCAGAATCCTGTCTCTTCATTTATTAGTTAGCCTTCAGTCATGTAACTCTTTAACTCTTTCCTTGCTCCGCCACAGGTCGGCAGGGCCTAAACATTCTGGTGCCCAACATGGGGCCCTGAGAACACTGAAAGCAATCTAAGAGGGTGTCATGAGCCTGCCTTAGTTTAGGGTGAAGTTCCCCTTTGTTCGTGACAATGACTGGGAATCTCAAGATAAGATAAGGGGAAGGCTCAGTTGATCTGCTGTGCTTTATGGTTACCTTCACTTTCCTCCAGAGCAATTAGTAACATATATGTGGCAAATTCAAATTAAGCAGGAGCTGAGAAACGTATGAGAAAGTCTTTTTGAAATTAATGAAACACTGAGGACATATAGTCACAAGAAATCAGATTAAAGAATTAAAGATTAAAGAATTAAAAAATCAAGGAAGTAGTGCTTGCAGAAGAGAATGAAATTATTCTGTAAGAACATAAATCAAATATGAAATGTGATTATAGATATGTACCTCTTTGTGTTACCCCAGTAAATTATAATACATCTGATTATGATTGAGATAAAGTTAAAAACAATTTGCTTTGTAACTATATAAGCACTGGATAATATCACTGGACAAATGAATTATGCATCTTTAAATAACATGAATGTAGATGTAGATGAATGTAGATGAAATTGTTGAGAATCTCTGGAATTCCTTGAAAGAAATGACTCCTATGCAATGAATTTATACTCCTTTTTTACCTCTGATCCCGAAAAGTCCTCTGACTTTTCCTTTTGGTCAGCTGGGTCCTACCTTAGTTCCAAGGTCTTTGTGGTGCCAAACGGACACAACGAGCATGTTCAATAATGAGAGTTCAACCAGGAGAGAGGCGTAACAGCTTTTCTTAACAGGCCACTACATTTCTGCCTTTGCAAGCAGACAGTCCTTTTTTATATACATGTAAGACCACTCTATCAGCCTCTCTTAGGTATGCAAAACAGTATAACTCAAGGATCACTCCCAGGCTTCCTCTTTCACAATAGATGTTCTCTTTTCTATCAACTTCAAAGGAGTAAGATAATGGTTAAGTAAAGAAGGAACAAAGCTCCTTCCTTAGTACAGAGCACACTCAGACATTTGCTGTTTTCAGAGCATTCTGACCTTGTGCAAACATCTGGGTCTCATGTTTTCTCAAGAGAACTTCATGGCCAGCATTATTAATTTTAACCCTTTACATGATCCCTCTGATCATATTAGTTGTCCTTGCCTGTTGCTTTGTTCCTCTATGTTGCCATTGCTGAAACTAGGCTATGAGCTAGATTGGAACAGAATTGCATATTCTTAAGCTACCATAAAAGAAAGGCAGAGATGTTGAGGACCACAGGTGAGTGGGTCTCTGACCATGATGTTTGAATAAATCCTCTTGGTGGAAGGAGTCTGCTCTTTGGTTTAGTTCTGCATCCCAGCAAACTTAAGTAGTTACTTTGTAGCACACAATGTTCCTGGAAAATAAGCAGTTATGCAGTTATGATGCATTTGACATGCCAGTACTTACAATCATATATCTATGGATTGCTTTGATCTCCTCATCTATAAATTGCCTTTGCATATCCTTTGACCATTTGTCAATTGGGGAATGGCTTTTTTATTTAAATTTGACTCAGTTCTCTGTATATTTTAGAAATGAGTCCTTTGTCAGAAATGTTAGTTGTAAAGATTGTTTCCCAATTTACTACATTTCTTTTGATTTTGGTTACAGCATGGCCTGAGAAAAAGGGCAGTATTCAATGAGCTCAAAGGGATGAGATAAAGAAGGGACCTTGTGATTTTTGCAATATATAAGCCTATGGATGGTTCAAAAAATCAGACTCTCTCTTTCCTCTTGATGGAGTCCTCTCTCTGCATTTATTAGTGAGCCTTCAGTCATGTAACTTTTTAACTCTTTCCTCACTCTCCTGCGGATTGGTGGAGCCCCCAAGACCCTTCCATGCAACTCATATCAATATTTTCTCTTGAATATTCTTTGGTAGAGTCTTCCAATGGTCTTGGAAACATCTTTATGTTCTCTTAATATTGTGTAGATATCAACAGATAATAAGGCCTTTTCAATCATTCATTTTTGACATATGAATAAAAAAGTAAGAATTTTCAAGTTAGTTATTAGACATTTTTTAAAGATTTTATTTATTTTCAGTTTTACAATTTTTCCCCTAATCATACTTCCTCCCCCAACCCCCACACAGAAGGCAATTTGCCAGACTTTACATAGTTTGCATGGCATACATTGATCCAAATTGAATGTGATGAGAGAGAAATCATATCCTTAAGGAAGAAACATAAAGTATAAGAGATAGCAAGATCAGACAATAAGATTTCAGTTATTTTTTTCTAAACGAAAGGTAATAGTCCTTGGTCTTTGGTCAAACTCCACATATCTTTCTCTGGAAACAGATGGAATTCTCCATTGTAGAGAGCCCCAAATTGTCCCTGACTATTGCAATGATGGAATGAGTGAGTCCATCAAGGTTGATCATCACTCCCATGTTGCTGTTAGGGTGTACAATATTTTTCTGGTTCTGCTCATCTCTCTCAGCATCAGGTCATGCAAATCCTTCCAGGCTTCCCTGAATTCACATCCCTCCTGATTTCTAATAGAACAATAGTGTTCCATGACACACAAATACTACAGTTTGTTAAGCCATTCCCCAATTGAAGGACATTTACTTGATTTCCAATTCTTTGCCACCACGAACAGGGCTGCTATGAATATGTTTGTACAAGTGATGTTTTTACCTTTTTTTATCATCTCTTCAGGGTATAGGCCCAGTAGTGTTATTACTGGATCAAAAGGTATGCACATTTTGGTGCCCTTTGGGCATAATTCCAGACTGCTCTCCAGAAATGTTGAATGAATTCACAGCTCTACCAACAATGTATTAGTGTCCTAGATTTCCCAAAACCCTTCCAGCAATGATCATTATGCTTTCTGGTCATATTGGCCAGTCTGAGAGGTGTGAGGTGATACCTCAGTGATGCTTTAATTTGCATTTCCCTAATAAGTGATGATTTATAACAATTTTTCATATATCTATGGATTGCTTTGATCTCCTCATCTATAAATTGCCTTTGCATATCCTTTGACCATTTGTCAATTGGGGAATGGCTTTTTTTATTTAAATTTGACTCAGTTCTCTGTATATTTTAGAAATGAGTCCTTTGTCAGAAATGTTAGTTGTAAAGATTGTTTCCCAATTTACTACATTTCTTTTGATTTTGGTTACAGTGGTTTTATCTATATAAAAGCTTTTTAAATTTAATGTAATCAAAATCATCTAGTTGTTTGTTTTTAGTGATGGTCTCCATCTCTTCCTTAGTCATAAACTGCTTCCCTCTCCATAGATCTGACAGGTAAACTACTCTTTGATCTTCTAGTTTGCTTATAATATTGTTTTTTATGTCTAAATCCAATATGTATTTTGATCTTATCTTGGTATAGGGTGTGAAGTGGTGGTCTAATCTAAGTTTCTTCCACACTAAATTCTAATTTTTCCCAGCCGTTTTTATCCCAATAGCTGGACTCTTTAGGTTTATCCAACAGTAGGTTACTATAATCATTTCCTGCTATTGCACCTAGTCTATTCCACTGGTCTACCACTCTATTTCCTAGCCAGTACCAGAAAGTTTTAATGACTGATGCTTTATAATACAATTTTAGATCTGGAGGGCTAAGCCACCATCTTTTGCACTTTTTTCATTGAATTCCTGGAATTTCCTGACTTTCTATTGCTCCATATTAATTTACTTACAATTTTTTCTAACTCATTAAAGAATTTATTTGGAATTTTGATTGGTAATGCACTAAACAGGTAGTTTAGTTTTGGTAGAATTGTCATTTTTATTATATTAGCTTGAACTATCCATGAGCAAAAGATCTTTGCCCAGTTATTTAAATCTGATTTTATTTGTGAGAGGAGTATTTTGTAATTGTGTTAAAACGTTTCTGAGTCTGACATGGAAAATACACTCCCAGGTATTTTATATTGTTTGAAGCTACTTTGAATGGGATTTCTCTTTCTAGCTCTTCCTGCTGTATCTTGCTAGACATATATGGAAGAGTTGAGGATTTATGAGGGTTTATTTTATATCCTGCAACTTTGCTAATGTTGTTAATTGTTTCCACTGGTTTTTTGGATGATTTCTTGGAATTCTCTAGGTAGACCATCATGTCATCTGCAAAGAGTGAGAGTTTTGTCTCTTCCCCTTTTTTTCCTTCCCTTCCTTCTCTTAGTTCTCCCTTTTCTCCCCCTCCCTGTCTCTGTCCCCCCTCCCCCTTTCCCCTTTCAATGGTGGAAAGGTAAGATGTTTTTTAAGTTAACTTCATGTGTGTGCAAGTTAACTTTAAGCCATGTCTGATGAGAGGAAAATTCAAGTGTTTCTCATCGCCTCCCTTCTTCCCCTCTATTACAATAGGTCTTTCATACATCTTAAAGTAGTGGAATTTACTCCCATTCAATCTCCTCCATCCTCCTCTCTACTTCCTGTTCCCCCTTTTAAGGAGGAAATGTTTTTAAATCATTCTATCTCAGTTATAGGAAATCCTGAGTATCCATCACTTCTGGCTAAGTATATTCTCCCTAATAGAGTTACAGTTCTTGAGAGTTATTAGAGTCTTTCTCGAAGTAGGGTTATAACTAGTTTCAGCCCATTGGATAACAGTCTCATGAATAAGTCATGAGTGTCCATCACTTCTGGATAGGTATATTGTCTCTGTTAGAGTTACAATTCTCAAGAGTTATGAGAATACTTTTCCCCTGCTGGGATTATAGCCAGTTTTATCTTATTGGATAGCAGCTTTTTTTTCCTTCACTCTTTTTTTAACGTTTTCATGTATCTCCTGAACCTCTTGTTTGATGTCCAAATTTTCTATTTAGCTCTGGTCTTTTCATCAGGAATTGTTGTAATTCTTCCATCTTTTTCCCCTGAAAGAGAAAGCTCATCTTTACTGGATATTGGATTCTTGGCTGCATTCCAAGTTCCCTTGATCTTTGGAATATCTCATTGCAGGCCCTTCAGTACCTTAATGTTGATGCAGCCAGGTACTGTGTTATTCTTACTGTGGTTCCTTGATATTTAAATTGTTTCTTTCTGGCTGATTGCAGGATTTTCTCTTTTGTCTGATGGTTCTGGAATTTGGCCAAAACATTCCTTGGTGTCTTCATTTTAGGATCTCTTTCCAGAGGAAAGCAATGTATTCCCTCAACAACTATTTTGCTCTCTGGTTCCATGCTATCAAGGCAATTTTCCATCACTAAATCCTGTAATATTAAGTCCAGGCCTTTTTCACTCCAAGTTTTTCAGGAAGGCCGATAATTCTCAGATTGTCCCTTCTCGATCCATTCTTGAGGTCAGTGGTTTTACTGATGAGGTATTTTACATTTTCTTCAATTGTTTTGATTTTTTTGGCTTTGTTTAACAGACTCTTTTTCATAGAAAAGATATTTATTAAGATTGTTTCAAAATAATAATAGTTGCATAATTTTTCCCTCCATAAACCTGGGGTACATTCTCCCACATATACATACAGCATCCCTAAAAAGTATAGGAACAAACCAAGAGAACAGTGGTGGTTAGAAAGAGCTGTAGAGAACACAGGTGGCCCAGGTAATTCATGGCTCTGGTACTGCAGGGTTTCCATGTTCTTTCTCTCAAAAGCTGCTCCCTATTGGGCCAATATCTCTACTGGGCAGCTTGCTCAGTTGGGCTCCTCTCCAGAACCTGACTGTTAATTGCCAGAGACAGTCCTCTGCATAGTTGGGTCACTTTGTTGTCAAAGATTTCATTCCTTTTCTTTCTTTCTTTCTTTCTTTCTTTCTTTCTTTCTTTCTTTCTTTCTTTCTTTCCTTCCTTCCTTCCTTCCTTTCTTCCTTCCTTCCTTCCTTCCTTCCTTCCTTCCTTCCTTCCTTCCTTCCTTTCTCTCTCTCTCTCTCTCTCTCTCTCTCTCTCTCTCTCTTTCTTCTTATTTTGTACAATTTTTTATACATTACTAAAACATTCTTGATTAAGAGTAAACATAATACCTCCTCCCCAAAAAACTATAGATCCACATGAGCGATAAAGAAAAGGAAAGGAAAAAATTGAAATTAAAATTTTTAAAAAATTATAATAATAATAGGTACAGTCAGATGGCACAGTGGACAGAGCATTGGCTCTGGTGCCAGGAGCACCTAAGCCCAAATCTGGACTCAGACACCCAACAATCACCCAGCTGTGTGACTCAGGTCAAGCCACCCCAAATCCATTGTCTTGCAAGAACCAAAAAAAAAAAAAGATCCAAAATAAAATAAAATAAAATAATAATAATAATAATAGTTGTAGTAATAGTAATAGTAATAATAATAGGAGGAGGAGGAGGAGGAGGAGGGGTGGTCAGGTGGCACAGTGGACAGAGCACCAGCCCTAGAGCCAGGAGCACCCGGGTCCAAATTTGACCTCAGACACCCAACAATCACCCATCTGTGTAGCCCCAGGCAAGCCACCCAGACCCATTTGGCCTGCACTCCCCCCCCCATAATAATAATAACAATAATAATAATAATAATAATAATAATAATAATAATAATAAATATCCTTCAGTCTGTGTTCCAACACCTCCAGCTCTGTTGTGGGTGGATCACAGTCTTTATGATAAGTCTGTCACAAAAGCTACTTCTCTATTTTTCTACTGTTGCCAATGCTGAATGCAACTCCCTCCATTTGTACTTCCCCACTACCATACACTATATTTTCTCTCTCCTTTCACTCTGTCCCTCTTCTTAAATGTTCTGTAGGGTAGTTGAGTAGAGCATCAGACAGATCCCTGGACCTGGGGCCAAGTGGCCCTGAGCCCACATACCACTCCTTAGGGCAAGCATCAACCATACTCCATGGTCCCAGACAGGCCATCCAATCCTAGCCCCTTGCAAGAAGTAAAAAAGAAAATGTGTTACATCTGACCACTCTCCCCCCATGCTCCATCCTCTTCTCCATCACTCACATCCCCCTTTCCCCCATCCCCTTTCTCACTTTTTTTACTCTAGATGTCTATACCTCATTGAGTATATATACTGTTTCCTCTCCTAGCAACCTCTGATAAGAGCAAAGGTTCCCTCATTCCCCCTTGCCTTTACCCCTTCCATATCATTGCAATAGCTAATTTTAATTTAAAAAAATCTTATTATATGAAATATCTTAACCTATTCCACCTCTCTTTTTTCTTTCTCCCATTACATTTCTTTTAGCCATTGACTCCATTTTTACACTATATCTTCAAATTCAGCTCTCTCCTGTGCTTCATGTATAAAAGCTCCTTCTATGTGCTCTCTTAAATGAGAATGTTCATATGAGTATTATCAGTATCATTTTTCTATTCAGGAATACATGTAGTTCATCATCATTAAGTCCCTCATATTCTATCCTCCTCCTCCACTCTCTATGCTTCACCTGAGTCCTGTATTTAAAGATCAAACTTTTTTGATCAGCTCTGGCCATTCCAACAGGAGCATTTGAAATTCCCCTGGTACATTGAAAGGTCCATCTTTTTCCCCTGGAAGAGGTCATTCAGTTTTTCTGGGTAGTTGGTTCTCGGTTGATTCCCAGATCTTTTGCATTCCAGAATATTATATTCCAAGCCTTATGAGCTTTTAATGTAGTTGCTACTAAGTCCTGTGTGATCCTGACTGCAGCTCCATGATATTTCAATTGTGTCCTTCTGGCTGCTTGTAATATTTTCTCTTTGACTTGCAAGTTCTGAAACTTGGCTATAATATTCCTGGGGGTAGCTTTTTTTTGTGGGGGGAGCATGTCTTTCTTGGGGAGATTGGTGGATTCTCTCAATTTCTATTTTGCCTTCTGCTTCTAGGATATCAGGGCAATTTTCTTGTAGTAATTCTTTCAAAATGATGGCTCTTTTCCTGATCAGGAATTTCAGGTATTCCAATAATTTTTAAATTATTTTTCCTGAATCTGTTTCCCATATCCGTTGTTTTTTCAATGAGATGTTTCGCATTTTCTTCTAATTTTTCATTCTTTTGATTTTGATGTATTGTGTCTTGAGTTCTCATAGAATCAGCAGCTTCCCTCAGTTCCATTCCACATCAGAACGATTTGTTTTCCTCAGAGAGCTTTTTTATTTCTTTTTCTATCTGGTCAATTATGCTTTTTAAAGCATTATTCTCTTCAATAACTTTTTGAACTGTTTTATCCATTTGACCACTGCTGGTTTTTAATGTTATTTTCTTAAGCATTTTTATGGATCCCCTTGACTAAACTGCTGACTTCTTTTTCATGTTTTTCCTGCATCTCTCTCATTTCTTTTCCCAATTTTTCTTCTATCTCCCTCACCAGATTTTCAAAGTTTTTGTCTTCTGTCATAGCCTGAGCCCAATTTCTGTTTTTCTTCGAGTCTTTCAATGCAGGAGCTTGGACTTTCTCATCATCTGATTGAGTATTTTGATCCTTCTTGGGATCATAGAGAAAATATTTCTCAATGTTGCTCCTTTTTTTCCCCTCTGCTTACTCATTTCTCCAGCCTGTGCCTGGTTTTGGGGTGCTTCCTGAGCTTTTGAGTATTATTGGTACACCCCCCCACAAGGATCTCCATGTGTGAGGCTCTGTCTTCCCTCCTGGTTTGTGAATGTCCACAAGTGCACCCCTCTTCCAGGGGACTGAGGTGGGGGGGGGGGCTGATGTTCTATGGGGTTCCTAGACTGTGATCAGGATTTGAATGTGGTCAGAGCCACAGAGTCCTGTTGCTGGGACAGAGGACAGACCTCCACAGTCTCTCTCCACTCCCCAACCTAGGCTCAGCACTCATGCCTTGGGGCTCCTCCTTACCAGCTCTGCCTGCTTCCAGTTGCTGGATATTGGCTGCCATGGCCATGCTGCCTGCTGAGTGCCCTGAGGTCTGGGCTTCACACATTCGCTCTGGCAGATGCACCCCCCGCTGATCCCCCAAATTGTACCCAATACTCCCTGTGGTGTAGGTCATGAGCTGAGGCTCCCAGTGCCCTGGGGCTGCTTCTGGGAGGCTGAAGTTCCTTCACTCTGGTGGCCACCCCCTCTAACCCCATGGAGTGGAGCCTTTCCACTATTTTCCAGGTTACCTTGGATTGGAGAATTGCCTTACTGGATCCCTCTGTGGGTTCTGTCTCTCGAAAATTCAGTTAGAGTCCTTTGCTTATAAGTTCAGAAATATCAGAGAGAGAACACCGAATTTACCAGGTCAAGTTTACTATGTTCTTTTTTTTTTTTTTTTTGCAAGGCAATGGGGCTTGCCCAAGGCCACACAGCTACGTAATTATTAAGTGTCTGAGGTCGAATTTGAATTCAGGTACTCCTGACTCTAGGGCCAGTGCTCTATCCACTATACCACCTAGCTGCCCCTATTTCTAAAATCTTGAAACAAAATGTGCATGGGAAACTATCATGCATTTTGCACTTAGGTTTTTGCCAGATTACAATGATTGATAACTAAGGTAGAGCTAGAAGAAAGAGGTAGGAAAAGGCATAAAATATTTTGGGGGAAATAAAATAACTTTAGTGGTCCTCACTATTCTGCATTTTAATAGTAAATACTTTATTTAAATATAACTGTTTTAAATATGGAATATCTATGGAAAGACAAAAACTCTAATACTCTTGCAACTGTGAGTTGATCTAAAAAAAGTAATTATACTATGCATATTCTTTGATTCAGAAATCACATTGTTGAGCATATACTCCAGGAGGTCAAAGATAGAAAGATTTGTCCCATATATACCAATATGTTCATTGCAGTTCTTTTTTTGTTGTAGTGAAAAACTGGAAACAGTTATGCTCTTGATTGATTGATTAAGAAATTAATAGATAAATTGTGATTCATGAAAGTAATAGAGTTGATTAAGTACTGTATGGGCTTCAAAAAATATGTAAGATATAGACTGACTCAGAAGTTTACAATGCAGTGTGTGTGTGTGTGTGTGTGTGTGTGTGTGTGTGTGTGTGTATAAACAATTAGAGTATAAGGCATTATATGTAAATATCATATGAATGATATAGAAGAAAAAATATCTCTTAGATATACATATACATTCATATATATTGAATTTTATATATGTATGCAATGTGTATAATTTTTTTCCCCTTCATCCTCAAAGAAGACAATGACAACAGGGTAGTAATGTCGTAACAAGCACACGAATTGGATTTGAGTGAGGGGGGGATGTGCTAAGTCACTAGCCTCACTTTCTCCTCCAGGGTTATCTGGGTCCAGTGGCCAGATATGAATCAGGATTACAAGAGATGGTTCTGGATGCAAAGCAATCAGGGTTTAGAGACCTGTCCAAGGTCACACAGCCAGAGAGCATCTAAGGCTGTATTCAAACTCCTGTCCTTCTGACTCCAGGGCCAGTGCTCAATCAACTGCACCAACCTAGCTGCCCTTATAAAGTATATTTGTATATAGATCATATATATATATATATATATATATATATATATATATATATATATATATATGCATATATATATACATATATATACATATATGCTATATATTATTTGTGTGTAAATATATGCATATATGTATAAATAGCCCTCTAATTTCATCCATATGCTTATCCTATCTAATAGGGTAAATCACAACAAATTCTAACTTTCACATTTTCTGTCATTTCAGATGGCTCACTGGATAGAGCACTAAACTTGGAGTCAGGAGGACAAGAGTTCAAATCCAGCCTCAGACATTTGACTTTTACTAGTTGTGTGACTTTTGGTAAGTCACATAACCCTGATTGACTCACATCCAGGGTTATCTCTAGTCATCCTGATTCATATCTGATCAATGGACCCAGATGACTCTGGAGGAGAAAGTGAGGCTTATACTTAGCACAGAAGTTCCCAAATTCAAATGCATTTCTTGTGTTGGCCATGACATCACCTCCCTGATGTCATGGTCTTCAAAAAATTAAATTTTCCATAAATGAACTACCCAATATGTTGGGGACCTCTCTCTAGGTCTTTGAATATTTTGTGGATAGCACTGTGACGATCAGAATATCCGTCTATTATCTCTTGTACCATGGTTGACCTACTTCCCTTTCTGATCATACAAGTCCTTAATGATTCCTTTTGCCTTGATTTTTTGTAAATAAATCACTGTTGTCAATGTATTACAACCTACTGTACATTCATTTTATATTTCTCCTTGCTTTATGAATCTTTATTCCAAAAGATACATGCATAAATAATTATAATATAAGGCATTATTAAAGGAAGAACTTATAAAGCCTCAAGTTAGAAAATTTAAGGTATATGATTTGGAAGGGGGCAAAGAGTAAATTGATTTGATTGGGGCAGAACTATAGATTATGATAATAGGGAATAAGACTATGAAAGCCAATTAGTGCCAGACTGTGGAAAAGTATAATCTATTAAATAAAGAAATGTAGACCTCATTTTTTAAATAAAAGATTTTATGGAAGAGAAGACACATTTTCAGAGTAAATTGTATTTTGGGAAGATGATGGCTCTCCTTGATGGACAATGTCTTTGTCATGCAAAGAGGAACCTAATAAAGTTTATAGATACTCCTTACCTGAAAGTTGGCCATCAGAGAATGATTTTCTTTTTTCTATAGCAACTCACATACTATCTATTTAAGTGAGAACCATTGCATCTATGAAATATTTATGTCACTAAAAGTCTAGATTTTAAAAAATAAAGTATAAGATTTAGGAGAGATTTCAGAGAAATGAAACTAGAGGCATATGAATCCATTGGAAGTGTTTTGTAACACTAGAGTTGAAGCAATAAAGTCTAAATTAGGATAATGAGAGTGGTGATCAAAAAACCATGTGCAGATTTTTATGATATTTTGAAGTAAGGATTAGGAGAATAGAATCCCAGAATAGATGTGGGAATGAGGGAGTCAAAGATGATGATTCCAATATCAAGACTCAAGTACTCACTCTTCCTACAGGATAAAATATTGTATTCTGTATTTGAAATTTAAAGTAATTTTCCATCTGATTCTAACCATCTTTTTTTTTGTTTCTGTGGTATGCATTGATCGAAGTTGAATGTGATGAGAGAGAAATCATATCCTTAATGAAGAAAAATAAAGTATAAGAGAGGTAGCAAAATTACATAATAAGATAACTCTTTCCCCCCCTAAATTAAAGGTAATAGTCTTTAGTTTTTGTTAAAACTTCACAATTCTTTCTCTGTATTCTCCATTGCAGAAAGCCCCAAATTGTCCCTGATTGTTACTTTGATGGAATGAGCAAGTCCGTCAAGATTGATCATCACTCCCATGTTGTTGTTAGGGGGTACAATGTTATTCTGATTATGCTCATTTCACTCAGCATCAGTTCATACAAATCTCTACAGACTTCCCTGAATTCCCATCCCTCCTGGTTTCTAATAGAACACTAGTGTTCCATGACATACATATACCACAGTTTGTTAAGCCAATCCCCAATTGAAAGAAAGTTACTTGATTTCCAATTCTTTACCACCACAAACAAGGCTCCTATAATTATTTTTGTATAAATGATGTTTTTACCCTTTTTCATAATCTTTTTGGGATTTAGATCCAGTAGTGGTATTGCTGGATTAAAACATTTTTGTTGCCTTTTGGGCATAGTTCCATACTGCTCTCCAGAAAGGCTGAATGAGTTCACAGTTCCACCAGCAATGCATTAGTATCCCAGATTTCCCACATCCCTTCCAACATTGATTATTGTTCTTTCTGGTCATAGTCTAATCATCTTTTTTTAATATTAACTTTATATTACTTCTCATTGTACACTGATGTATCCAAAATTATATATTTTCCTTTCTCTATACATGATATTAATTTTTTATCTGCATGTCCTTGCATAGAATGTCTCCCAAGTTGGAAATACTCTTATTACTTTACCCTTTTGGAATATTTAACTCTTATAATGACTCAGGTTAAGTGCTAGCTCCTATAGGTGGTCTTTCCTTATTTTCCAGATTGTTAAGCCTACTTATAAATATATATTCTTATTCATGTATATTTTATTTCACCCAAATATACCCAGGTTGAAGTGAATGCCTTTGAAAACAAGAAGTGTTTCATTTTTTTTCTTTTTTGGTCTTTATATACTCAGTATAGGCCCTGGAAGACATCTGGTGTTTAATAAGTATTTGTCAAATTAAATTGACTTGGAAAAAGAGCCAGTGAAGAAGTCAGAAAAAATGATGGATCCCAGAAGCAGGAAGGGTAAAAAAAAAATCGAAGGAAGGAAAAATTGTTAAGAGTTAGGCAGTAGGCAAGTGCCAAATACTAAAGGGAAGATTTCAGTTCATCATTGAGGAAACCATTGGTGACCTTTAAGTGAAATCAGCAGTGACTTGGTGATAGCATGGATAGAACACTGGTCATGGAATCAGGAAGACAGGTTCATGGATTCAAATCCAATCTCAGATGTTTACTATCTCTGTGACCCTGGGCAAGTCATTTAATGCTGTTTGCCTCAGTTTTCTTATCTGTAGAGTAAGCTGGGGAAGGAAAAGGCAAACTACTCCAGTATCATTGTCACTAAAACCACAAATCGAGTCACAGGGAGGTAGAAACACTGAAATCTTGAACAACAGTAACAGTTTCAAGAAAGTACTAGGAATCAAAGCCAGAGGGCAGTTATCTAAAGGGAGAATAAAGTAGAGATAGTTTGTGAGAAGTATTTGCTCTAGAAGATTTTCATGGAAAGGAGAGATCCAGGACAGGAGCTGAAGGAGGCATCAGCGTTACCTCAAGTAACTTTCAAAACAGTGAATATCTAAAGATCTTTGAAGTCAAACAGAAAGAAACAATGGAGGAGAAACATTGAAGATGCTAAAGAAAAGGTTAAGTTAAGGGAAAAAATTGAATATTATTGGATCTATGAAAGATGTATAGATTATGACCTTGGGAATTTCATTTGCTTTGTCCTTTAGAATAGGAGAGGAAAAAATCAATAGAGAGGAAAAATAGATATTCTGAAAGAGAGAGAAAGGATGATTACAGAAATATATTATACCCAGGATTTTTACAGGAAGCAGAAGACAAAATACTCTACAGAGAGTAATGGTGGGATCCATTTATATTGCAAGACATTTAGAAAAATAGAATAAGCTTTTCTCCAGTTTGGACACAGTTGGAATAATATGTCAGTCTTTCTTCTGTGCCTCTGTTTTCCCTCCCATATCTTTAATATTATTTCTCTTCACAAGGAAACTCTTGTGTTCCTTTCATGGTCCTGCTAGACATATAATAGATCTCATGAAAAAGACACTCCATTAGGGTTTTCCATGTAACTAAGATAATCTGGGATGCTTGCTAGTTTGGGCAAGCACATGGTACCACCTTTTAAAGCTTATCTGGAAGCAGCAGTTTTATATATCACTAATTTCGTCCACAGTGTTGAGGTAACTCAAAATTCTTCATCTCCTATATTTTTCACAGTAACATATATCAGCCCTAGAGCCATATAGTTCTATAAGAAGCAGATATATAGGGTATCTGATTTATTCCCAGTACCCAATTCCCAATATATTTCTATAGAGACAACATAAGATTTTATAGGATAGCTTTAACTTTATTAGTCAGCTGCGATCACTATTAAAATGCTACTAAAAGACTGCTATCATTGCTTAATCAAAAATATACTAAAGACACAGTAGGCTTAAAATCACTTCTATGAGTTTCAGGTGGGGTAGAAAAAAATACAAAAGATATTCTGTTTGGATAATGAAAAAAAAAGAATGATATCATTTATCCATATTAATGGCCAAACAGAGAAATAGGTGGTTAACCAACAATTACCACTCAATCAATTTTCTAAGAGAGGGTGAAACACAAAACCATGTCTGTGAATTGTTCCAGAATGACCACTCATTTTTTGTTTGTTTTTTTTTTTCCAATTAGGTGAAGACAACTCATTTAAAGGCAGCAAAATATCTTTTTGGTGTGTGTGTGGGTGTGTGTATCCTTCTCAAAAATGCTACTCTATACTCAAGGAGGCTGTCAAGGACATTGGACATCCTTAAAAGAACTCTTCAATTTTAAAAAAAATCCCAGGTACAGCTATCCTTATGCAACACAAAGAAAAGGTATGGGTTCAATGGCATGAGGCCAGAGCTGATCAAAATGCAGTTTTCTTAACTGGCAGACCTGCTTGCTAGCTATAGTGAAGAACAAAGTAATCTCTGTCAAAGAGAATTAAGAAACACAAGCAGCTTATATGAAAATTTTCTTATAAAGAAACATAAAAAGAGTCTCACACATAATAGCAGCAGGGAGAAGTCTGACTGTCTTCAAAAGAAGTCTCATTAAAATGATGGATTATTAATGAGACAAAGAAGATTCAAGACACCCTATTGGGAACATTTTTGAGATGATATATACCACAGTAATGTTCTTGTATTCAGATAACTGCATATCTTCTAAATGATTTTGGTCCTTTAGACACTATTGTTGGTTATTTATCAGCAATGATAGCGAACCTCCAAAAGTGACTTTGTATTTCTGGACTAAACTAGATGCAGCAAGTTCGGAAAAGTGCCAAAATACAGTTCAGGATATCAGTCCTCTGGTTTTATGATTCAAAATTATGTTTGATTTAACTTCCAGCAGTTTGTTCATCATTTTTTCACATAGACCCACATATTCTTCATCAGAAAAATAAATACATTGGGGTTACATACTTCTGTCTTCAAATATTCTTCCCATTTTGGCCCAAATTGCCACTCAGGTTTCTAAGTGATGTAATGAATAAAGAACTTGGTCTATAATTATGAAGACTTGAATTCAAATTCAGCCTCAGAAACTTATAAGGTGTGTGACTTTGGCTAAGTTTTGCTCTTGTTTTGCCTTCAAGGATCAAAATTCATAGTTTTATTGATCAATGAGACTAATACTATGAATAACTATAGATTTTTGGATGAAGTCTACAGCTTTGATGTTGTATGATACTTCATTCTATAAGATTTTATTAGGCACTTAAACTGTACCAATACTAAGCATTGGAAGATACAAAGAAAGGCAAAAAGAAAGTCTCTGGCCTTAAGGAACTCATATTCTAATGGGGTAGATGCAAAATCAGAGAGCTTTGGTCTCTTAAAGCTTCTTCAGCTTTAAAATCACTTTGTTGTGCTTTTGGCTTTCAGCTCTGAAAGAGAAAATGCAAGATGCCAAATCTCCTTCACGTTGATGAAGGAAGAACTCTGGGAAAAAACTGAAATGAGAGGAACTGGCTGTCTTCATCATGACCCTATTCTGTTCTAAAGATTTTGGGAACTTCCTCTTGGATGAGCTATTGGACTCTTAGTTGAACTGAGTTGCCTCGTTTCTAGTGGGAGAGTTCTATCTGGGGTGTGTCTGCATGTTTAGATAATGTGTGTGTGCACAGGTGTTTTACATCTTTACCTATATACACATAAATACTATCTTTTGCTTCTGTTTGGCTATTGAATTAGATAAATAGGTTTCCCAACTTTCTTTTATATGTATTCTTTGTAGAACTGGTATTTGGTGGGAACAGAGCCTTGAATGTAAAACAAGAATTCTTCCTGGTCCTTTCCCCTTTAAAAAATAGCGATTAGAAGTTACATCCTCTGTATAACTAAGATTTAGTGGAGTAGATAGATATAGCCCAAGATACCCCCTCTCTGAGAAGAGCAGAATGACCAAGATTCTGTCCCCAATCTCCTGTTTGCTCTCTTGATAGAAATTAAAGTTTCCCTTGAAGAAAGGCAGAGAGAGAACAGGATAGACTAGAATTGTCTATTTTGCTTCTTTTTGAGTCAGACAATGACACCCCCATCATATATATGGAGGAGGAAGGGAGATGCAGCTCTTTACCCCCCACACTGTACAGATATATTGTATTTGCTAAATATAATTATTATACATTTTATATTCATATGTTGTTACATATTATTATGGGCATAGTATACTATATATATATATATATATATATATCACAAAAATATAAGTTTAACTCAAAGGGACAGACAGAAAATACTAATATTTGAAAGAACCATGACATGCCTATTGTAGAAAGTGAGATGATCCAGGATTTGAAAGTAGCCAAAAGGAATAGGTGAAGAGAGAAAGCATTCCACGGAATGGGGACAATCAATCAAAAGCTTTGGAGTTGGGATATGTAATATTGTGTAGGAGGGTCAGTGAGATGTTAGGTTACTGGATAATAAAGTATATAGAAGAGTTAGGAGTTAAGAAGACTAGGAAACTGGAGCCCAGCTCAACACATAGCCTGCAATCCCTCTTGAGATGACAAAGTCTGTAGTAAAATAATAAATTGCTGCAAGAGGGTGATAGAGCCTGACCCATCTCAAAACTAAGTTTCTTGTCTTTTTTCCTTACCCACACTAGATTAAGTATTTTTTTTTATAATTTTTGCAAGGCAAATGGGGTTAAGTGGCTTGCCCAAGGCCACACAGCTTAGATATGAAATGGGGTAAGTGTCTGAGACTGGATTTGAACCCAGGTACTCCTGACTCCAGGGCTGGTGCTTTATCCACTGTGCCACCTAGCCACCCCTAGATTAAGTATTACAGTGACCTCTGGCAGGACACAGAATGGACTTCAGTCTATTTTTTCATATAGTGACTTAGACAACTCCTAATTATCAGGCATGGTGCTCATCTCATATCCCTGGGCCTGTGGGTTCCATCATTATTGTTCTCACACCCAAATAAAACTCTTTCTTCCTCACCCTTGGCTTAGACAATAGTCACATTGCTAAGTGCCCTCCCTGTCCTCCCAGTGGGAGCCCTGGAGCAAGGATGCTGTAGTTACAGCTGGAGTATACTTCTGCCAAGTTGGATTTCATAGGGAGTGTTCAACTGCCTTGTGGAAAGGGAATGTGATTCTTGAAGTAGATGGAGTCTACTGTCCTGCCTGCCAGCAGCAAGCACAGTGAGCCTCCCCAGATCCTTTCACCAGGAAGACCTCCCAGGACTTCAGCTTCAAGGCAAATTGTTCCTGGACCTTCATTCCTGGAACCTCCCCACAGCCTAGCTGGTTTGGTCTTTTCCAGGCCCTGCCTGGTGGTCCAAGCTGTTCAGTTGATCAGTTCCTTACTTCACAGGAAATAGTCTCCTAATGAACAATGTAGAGGAAAATCAAGCATCACCAGTAATTCTAGGAGACTTTTGACATTCCTTTTAATTCTGCAATGGACTGCATTTAGTGACTCTTGTTGAAAAATAAAGCCATGGGAATACATTAAAGAGCATCTGACAAATTAGTCAACCTATGGGCCACTTCTCAGAATTATGTTTTTAAATGCATAAAATGAAATATATAGGATAACAAAGGAAACAAGTTATATTGAAATACAGTTATCAAAAGATATCTAAAATCATGAACTCCAGGTTAAGAACCCTCTGTTTTACTCTAAGGTCAGACTTGCAAGGTCTGTCAGACTGATAAATATTCGCAGGATTTGCATATTTATTCATGATGAATATTCTAGATGAAACTTCTATCAATTTATCTGAGCACTTCTGGCAATAGAATCACATTAAATCCTAGTTTCACCATTAAAGCTGCGGTGGTCTTCTCTATATCATCCACCAATAGTTTAATATGTGATTAGGAAGAGTTGAGTTCATGTAGTATGAAAGTTTTTTTCTCAATCCAATCTTGATTCCTAAAACCTGACTATCATCAGGAGACAGGGAAACCACATTAATGAATAAGTTCAAATTACCATATTACCATGGGTAAGGGGGTACTCATCATCATCATAATATTCTTCATTATCATATCAGCAAAAATTTATGTGGAGAAGAGATATTTCACATTTGCAAAATGCTTTTGCAAATGTTATTTCATTTGATATGCCTAATAACCCTGCAATGCAGTTGCTTTTTACCCCATTTCATATCTAAGGAAAACCAATTTACAAAACAGTTAAGTGGCTTGTCCAGGGTCACACATATAGTTAATATATGAATCAAGATTCAGATTACAAGATTACAAACAACTTTGTAATGTTGATGCTATTATTAGTTCTATTTATAAATGAGAAAACTATAATGCAGAGTTTACATTATTTTCCTGTCACAAAGCTTATAAATATATGAGGTGAGATTTATTTCTAGACTCCAAATCCAGTGTTTTATCAACTAACCCAAGTTGTCTTTCTTATTTCCAATTTTAGCAATCCCCACAGTCCATCCTGCAGCTTATTTATTTATGACCCTTGAACAAATACAGTTTCAAAACCGCTGGGCATTGTAGATCTCAGTTATAGTAGACTTAGGGGCATCTGAAAACTTGATAGACTTTGTTCTTACTTATTAGAACGTCCTTCCCTCTAGTAATGTTGAAATAATTTAGGGAGATCTGTTCTGGTAAGGAACTATCACACAGGAGACTCAAGTCTTTGTCAAGCAAATTTTCAGTTCTCTACCTGAATAAAACTCAAGGTCTAAAGGCCTAGTTTTATAGAAATGCATGACTCAGCCATTGCATGAGAATCAAATTTCACTCCCAGAAAAATTACAATCATTTCATTTTTTTAAAAAAAATTAATTTCGGGGGTAGCTAAAACACTAGCTCTGGAGTCAGGAGGACCTGAATTCAAATCTGACCTCAGACACTTAATAATTGCTTAGTTCTTTGACCCTGGGCAAGTCACTTAAACCCATTGCCTCAAAAATAAAAAAAAATATTTATTTATTCATTTATA
This sequence comes from Macrotis lagotis, assembly GCF_037893015.1. Taxonomy (NCBI): domain Eukaryota; kingdom Metazoa; phylum Chordata; class Mammalia; order Peramelemorphia; family Peramelidae; genus Macrotis; species Macrotis lagotis. The sequence continues at coordinate 133,432,636 of NC_133661.1, read as the reverse complement.
TAGTTATTTATTTATTTACACATTACTACAATAGTCTTGTAAAAGTAAACATAATTCCTCCTTCCCCCACAAAGGTGAGAAACCTCACAAAAAATAAAGTGAGAGAAAAAGAAAAATAATTGTATTCCAGTTTGTGTTCAGATACCATCATTTATGTCTCTGGTATGGATTGTATTCTTCATCATAAATCCATGAGAGAAGTTGCTTCAATATTTTTTTTTCCCACAGTTGCTCTTGCTAACTGCTTTTGCCGCCATCTAGTCCTCCCCACTCCCATTTATCTATTTTCTTTCTCCTTTCACTTTGTTTCTCATCAAAAGTGTATTGTGGGGCAGAGCCAAGTGGTGCAGTGAACGGAGCACTGGCCCTAGAGCCAGGAGAACTGACCTCAAAATTGACCCCAGACATCCAACAACCATCCTGTGTTTGACTCCTGACAAGCCACCCAACCCCACCACCTTGCAAAAAAAGTGTGTTTTGTCTGATTACTCTCTCCCAGGAATTTCTTTCTCTTCTATCACCTACACCACACCCCCTTCATTTCCCATTGTGCCCTTCCTCCCATCTCTTTCCTTTTCTTTTTCCTATAAGGTAAAATGGATTTCTCTATCCTATTGAGTATGTGTTTTGGTTCCACTCTGAGACATTTTTTTATTAGAATGAAGGCTCACTCATTCCCCCTCACCTTCCCCCCTTCAATTCTATTGCCAAAGCTTTTTTTGACTCTTTTACATGAAATATCTTAGCCTATTCTACCTCTCCTTTCCTTTTCTCCCAGTACATTGCCTTTTCACCCATTGACTCCATTTTTACAATTTATTACACCTTCAAATTCAGCTCTCTTCTGTGCCTTGTCTTTATAGGCTCCTTCTAACTGCTCTAATAAATGAGAAGGTTCATAGGAGTTATAAGTATCTTGTTCTCATGCAGGAATACAAACACTTCAACATCATAAAATCCCTCATAATTTGCACATCCCATCCACCCTCTCTATATTTTACCTGTGTCCTGTACTTGGATATCAGATTTTCTGTTCAGCTGTGGTCATTTTAGCAGGAAAGTTTGACATTCTCCTATTTCATTGAATGCCCATTATTTTCTTTTAAAAGATAATGGTCAGTTTTGCCAGATAGCTGAATCTTGGTAGTAATCTAAATTCTTTTGCCTTCCAAAATATCATATTCCAAGCTCTACAAGCCCTTAATATAGATGTTGCTAAGTCCTGTGTAATTCTTTTTTTTTTAGATTTTTTTTCAAGGTAATGGGGTTAAGTGGCTTGCCCAAGGCCACACAGCTAGGTAATTTCTTAAGTGTCTGAGGCCAAATTTGAACTCATGTACTCCTGACTCCAAGGCCACTGCTCTATCCACTGTGCCACCTAGCTGCCCCCTAGTCCTGTGTAATTCTTACTATAATATCACAATTTTTGAATTGTTTATTTCTGGTTGCTTGTAATAATTTCTCTTTGAATTGGGAATTTTGAAATCTGGTTATAATAATCCTGGGAGTTATTTTGGGGGATCTCTTTTAAGAAGAGATAGGTAGATTCCCTCAATTTCTATTTCACCCTTGGTTTTTAGGATATCTCAGGACAATTTTGCTGTAGAAATTCTTCAAAAATAAAGTCAAGGGGCAGCTAGGTGGCACAGTGGATAGAGCACCAAGCCCAAACATTTGAGTGATTTGGGGGAACCCCCCCAAAAGCCTCAATTTCTTCAATGTCTTAATAGAGGCTCTGACTGCTCTCCTGGCCTGTGCTCTCATCTGTGGATGACCACAAGCAATCCCTTTTGCCCTGGGATTAGGAGGACAGTTCCTGTTCTGCTATGTCAATAGAGGGCCTCAGACTGTGACCAGGATATGAGTATGGGCAGCAGGGTCCTGCCCCAAGGTTAGTGGAGAGACCTCAACAGTCTCCCCCAAGACCCTTACCATCTGTGGGCTGAGTACTCTGGAAGCAGCTACTGGGTGGCATCCTGCTGGGTGGCTCAGCAAACATATTTTTATTTCCCAGGATTGGGTCTGCACTGAGGCTCAAGCTGCACTGGACTCTGCACTCACTCTGGCATAATTTTCCTGATGACATTCCAAGTTGTCCTTGGCAATCCATGTGTTGAGAGATGTGAAAACTGCTCCCATTGCCATGATCCCAGGTGCTCCATGGAGTTCTAAAGGGGCAGAAAAGTAGAAGATTTTTATCTGGTTTCCCAACTCTCATGCTGAATTTTGTCAGTATTTCTGAGGAAGACAGCAGGTTATTATTTCTTTGCCATGACTGTAGAGATCTGTGTGCCTTCATCATCTGGGACCAATATACCCTACCATTGAGAGCTCATCTATAGAACCACAGAGGGCAATGCCATTCATAAAATTAGACCTTTGAGTGTGTTTGTGTGTGTGTGTGTGTGTGTGTGTGTGTGTGTGTGTGTGTGCATGTGTATGTAATATCATTTTATTTGGATATGTGATACCTGATCTAGTCCTTCCTGTGTGTGTGTGTGTATACTAGGTTATACCTTTCAATTTGTTGAATGTTTACATAATATATCAGAGATTCATTAACAATATTTTAAGACCAAATGGACCAGGGTCCTTCAACTTGTAGTATGTCTGTATAGATCCAATACAACTTGGAAAAGGTAGAGGATAGGCAAAGCTGTAATTAGACATTTTTTCACTTGAGGGAAAGATTATTTAGATGGGAGTAGGTGCACATATATGAGAAAAGGAACTTTCTTGTTCCCTAGAAAGTTTGAACCATTCCTTTGTCCCCAAAGTCTGGGGAGAAAAGTAAACTCTGGGAGAGAAACATCATATTGATATAATCATAGAAATGGGACCCAGGGTGGGGCAAGGAAGCAGCGTCTTGTGTTGATGACTCACTAATTGTCTCTTCCCTTTGGGAAGCTTACTAACTCTGAGAAATTTCTTTACCATGATAATGTGGCATCATAAAAGAATATTTTTAGTGGGAGAGAGACATGGATGAAATGAGATAATTATCATAAATTTTCTGGCACAAAAATAGATGAACCAAATGCTTTTGAATGATTGTGAGTCTTATTTTGCAAGAGACCCTGCAAAGCCCTAGATATTGATAACACTATTATAATATTATCCATAAAAGGGAATCTCTAAAGGACATCAATATCTAAAGGAAATTCCTCTTCAATTTGGATACTGTGTTTGGTTTTCCTCTGGATAGCAAAGGCAAATTCCTTTGGTGAGCAAAAATATACCAGATTCATTTTTGATTATACTAACCAGTGGGGCACTGAGCAAAGTTATCACTGGTGATCTATAATTTGAAGTATATTGTACATAAGGTATATGATATTTATAGCATATGAGGTAAAAATAAATATATGAGTGTATAAATTTCATATAATTTGAATAATTTAGATATAATTTTTCTCACATGCCTTAAAGAAACTACAATGAATGAGTCTTCACAATTGCAATTTGCTATCTAATTAAATACTTTAAAAAATATAGTTAGGGGTGGCTAGGTGGTGCAGTGGATAGAGCACTGACCCTGGAGTCAGGAGTACTTGAATTCAAATCCAGCCTCAGAAACTAATAATTACCTAGCTGTGTGGCCTTTGGCAAGCCACTTAACCCCATTTTCTTTGCAAAAACCTGAAAAAATATAATCAGCAAAATAAAATCAGTGAGATCATAGAGTATCTAGCTCTTTTAGTCAGTTGTGAGATGTTAAAGATGTAGTTTACTGTGAAATAACTTCAAAAGCTTGCTGTTTCCCTTGATACTTTGACTATATGTACAAGATACTCTCACAAAATATTCATATAGATAAGAATTAAGGCAAATAAATCAGAAATTATTGGCTCTAATTTCATTATATGTTTTGGTTGTATTAAAGTGTTTTTAATGTCTTTTTTATTTCTTCTCATTCAGATAGCTTGATAATCAGTCCCTCTATGTGGTATTGCTTCCTGCATGGTCTTACTCTATACATACTTGTCTTAGCCTACCTATGTTCTTTTTACATTTTTAAATTTTCTCCTAATCCATTTGTCCTTGCTATAAAAAAAAATATGAGACTGGATTGTGAGAGTCCAAATGTATTTTCTTCATTATACTTAATGTCAAAAAACAGTTCAATTGTGAACAAAACAGAAAACAACTACAACTTTTTCATATTTAGACCTTAACTTATCTGTTTATTGACCTTCTAAAATGCCTTTGGGAATAATTCTTAGATTACTCACCAAGTATTATTTTATTTCTTTTTTCTTTCATGCTTTCCTTTGATGTAATATTGTTGATAATCTTCCATCAGTCTACTTTCTGCTATGTAATAAATTAAGTTTTGAACCAATGTTTAATTTTCATATCTTATAGCTCTATTAATTGTGGTTATACTATATTGTTGGTGGAGCTGTGAACTCATCCAACCTTTCTGTAGAGCAATTTGGGATTACACCCAAAGGGCAACAAAAATGTGCATACCCTTTGACCCAGCAACACCGCTACTGGGTCTATATTCTCAAGAGATGATTTTAAAAAGGGTAAAAACATCACTTGTGCAAAAATATTTATAGCAGCCCTGTTTGTGGTGGCAAAAAATTGGAAATTAAGTGAATGTCCTTCAATTAGGGAATGGCTTAATAAACTATGGTATATGTATGTCATGGAACACTATTGTTCTATTAGAAACCAGGATGGATGGGAATTCAGGGAAGCCTGGAAAAGTTTGCATGAACTAATGCTGAGCAAGATGAGCATAACCAGAAAAATATTGTACACCCTAACAGAAACATGGGGTGGGGGGTGATGACCAACACTGATGGACTTGCTCATCCCTTCAGTGCAGCAACCAGGGACAGTTGTGAGCTATTGCCAATGGAGATTACCATCTGTATGCAGATAAAGAATTATGGACTTTGAACAAAGATCAAAGACTTTTACCATCAAATTGAAAAAGAAGCATTATATTATTATGTAATTTTATTATTTTTATTTTTCTTCCTTAAGGATATGATTTCTCTGTCATCACTTTCAACTGAGATCAATATATAACATGGAACCTATATATACACACATATATATATATATTATATACATATATATATATGTAAACACAAATAACACTTTAAATATTTTATTTTCCCAAGTATATGTATAAACAATTTTGAACATGCATTTTTAAAACTAGATTGCCAAATTATCTCCTTCTTTCTTACCATCTTCTTTATTGAAAAAGCATACAATTTGATATAGATTATACATATACAATCATGTTGTGATAGGAAACACAAATGATAAAATACCCAAGAAAAATAAAGTAGGGTGCCACAATGGTGGAGAGAAGACAGGCATGGTTCTAAAGTCTCTTGATCTTTCCCCCATCTATCATATGAAACAAACCTCTTAAAAGAAATCTGACACACAAAACCCAGAAAGAAAAGCCAGGAGAAAGAACATCTACCTCAGGATTTGTCTCCAGCAGCAGCATTGGCCAAATTTGGGCAGGTGAGTCTGGGCTCAGAGGGAGGATCAGCCCGGGAACAACCAGATTAACAGCTGAATTGGAACCCAGAGTCTGAGGGCCGGAGAGCCAGACCTGCTGGATCAGCAGTGGTGCTAGACTGCAAGGGCTTGAGTCAACTAGGGAGCAGAGGCACTGGTGTAGGTGCTCTCCCCTGGGAGCTTGCAGACAGGGCTGTGGGGAGACTTCCAGCACCCAGAGCCTTGGACATCATCCCTGGGCTCCTCTGGTCTGAGTCCCATTACAACTCAGACCTCTTCCCAAATAAACAAATGCAAACTAATTCTGCCTCAGGCCCAGGTGTGTGAGCAGAAGAACCAGCCCAGCTGAGGAATGACCTCAGGCCAGGGTAAAGCCCACCATTGATTGAAGGCAAAAGAATTCAATAGCTCCAACTACTTCCTCCAAGCAAAGGGAGAAGGCCTCAATCAAGGTTACAGACACGCCAGAGAAATCAACCAGCACCTCCTACTGGCCAGTGAGAAAAATTGCATTCAGTGGGTAAAGTCTTTAGCTGTCTGAAGCCCCGGAGAACCAGCCCCTCCCCAAGTCAAGGTCTTAGCAAAATGAAGAAGGGTCACCAGAAAGGAGGATCCATACAAAAATTCTTGGAAGGGAAAGACCCTAACTCAGAAAGACCTAGAACCTCTGAGGAGAATACAATCTGTTCTTCAGCACAGAACGACTTCCTTGAATAAATAAGGAAGGAGCTTAAAAATTTGGGAGAGACAATTAATACCTTGCAACAAGAAAACAAATCCTTAGAAAGTACAATTGGACAAATACAAAAGTGGAATAAATCTCTCAGATCATCAATTGGACAATTACAAAATGAAAAAAATTGTCTCAGATCCTCAATTGGGCAAATGCCAAAAGAAAATAATTCTCTCAATACCTCAATTGGTCAGATGGAAAGCTCTCTGAAAAGTAGAATTGACCAACTGGAAAAGGACTTGCAAAAGGTTAATGAAGAAAACTCCTCTCCCCCCAAAAAAGAATGGAGTCTACAGAAACTAATGACTCCATGAGACAGCAAGAGTCAGTTAAACAAAATAAAAAAATAGAAAAAATAGAAGAAAATGTAAAATACCTGATCAACAAAACCACTGACATCGATCGAGGAGGGGCAAAGAGAAAATTATAGGACTTCCTGAAAACACTGGAGAAAAAAAAAAGCCTGGACTTAATATTACAGCATCTAGTGATGGAAAACTGCCCTGATATCATGGAATTGGAGGGAAAAGTAGTTATTGAAAGAGGACATCGATCACCACCAGAAAAAGATCCTAAAATGAAAACACCAAGGAATGTTGTGGCCAAATTCAAGAGCTATCAGACAAAATCGAAAATCCTGCAAGCAGCCAGAAAGAAACAATTTAAATATCAAGGATGCACAGTAAGGATCACACAGGATCTGGCTGCATCAACATTAAGGGATCAAAGAGCCTGGAATGAGATATTTCGAAGAGCAAGGGAACTTGGAATGCAGCCAAGAATCTAATTTCCCCCAAAGCTGAACCTTACCTTCCAGGGAAAAAAGATGGACATTTAACAAAATGGAAGAATTCTAAAAATTTCTGATGGAAAAGTCCAGAGCTAAACAGAAAATTTGAACATCAAACAGGAGGTTCAAGAGACACATGAAAAGGTAAAAAAAGGGGGAGAGGCCATAAAAGGAAAGAAAACTGCTTTCCACTAAGTTGAAACTGGCTTTATCCCAGCATGGGGAAAAAGATTCTCATAAATCTTGAGAATTGTAACTCTAACAAAGAGAATATACCTAGCCAGAAATGATGGACATTCATGACCTATCCATGAGACTGCTATCTAATGGGTTGTAACTGGCTTTAACCCCACTTGGGAGAAAGTCTCGAATAACTCTTGGGAATTTTCACTCTATTCAATAGAATATACTGAACTAGAAGGGACAGACACTCAGAATTTTCTATGACGTAGATAGAATGATCTAAGAAACACTCCCTACTTAAAAAGGGGGACAGGAAAGAGATGGGAGGAGGGAAGGGATTGAATGGGGTAAATCTTACACTAAGAGGTACAAAAAAACCCCATGGTAATAGAGGGGAAGAAGGGAGCAGATGAGAAACACCTGAATCTTCTTCTCATCAGACTTGCCTTAAAGTCAAACTACACATACTCAGTTAACTTATAAAACATCTCACCTTTCAAGTATTAAAAGTGGAAGAGGGGAGGGGGGAAGAAGAAAGGGAAGGGGAGTCAGGGGAAAAAAGGGGAAATAGCAAAAGGAAGGGAAAGGAAAACGGGAAAGAAAGGGGAGGGGTGATATAGGAGGGTAAACACAGTGAAGACGGTGGTACTCAGAAACAAAATACTGGAGAATATGGAAAAGGGGGGGGAGAGGGGGGAAAATACAAACAGAGGGAAGATAGCATGGAGGGCAATAAAGAATTAGTAATCATAACCTTAAATGTGAATGGGATGAACTCTCTCTTAAAATGTAAGCAAATAGCAGAGTGGATTAAAAGCCAGAATCCTGCAATATGTTGCTTACAAGAAGCTCATTTGAAGCAGAGAGATATGTATAGAGTAAAGGTAAAAGGTTGGAGCAAAATATATTTGGCTTCAGCTGAAGTAAATAAAGCAGGGGTAGCAATCCTTATCCCAGACAAAGCAGCAGCAAAAATAGATAGTGTTAAAGGAGATAAGGAAGGAAATTTTATCCTCCTAAAATGTACCATAGACAATGAAGTCATTTCAATACTGAATATATATATGCACCCAGTGGGACAGCACCCAAATTCTTAGAGGAGAAGCTGAAAGAACTACAGGAAGACATAGACAGCAAAACTCTACTAGTGGGAAACCTCAACCTCCCACTCTCAGATCTAGATAAATCGAATTATAAAATAAACAAGAAAGAAGTTAAGGAGGTAAATAGATTTTTAGAAATTTAGATATCATAGACTTATGGAGGAAACTGAATGGGAATAGAAACGGATGTACCTTTTTCTCTGCAGTACATGGAACTTATACAAAAATTGACCATGTACTAGGACATAAAAACCTAATGATCAACTGCAAAAAGGCAGAAATAGTGAATACATCTTTATCAGATCACAATGCAATAAAAGTCATATGCAATATTGGGCCAAGGAGATATAGACCCAGAAAAAATTGGAAACTGAATAACCTCATTTTAAAAAATGAGTGGACCAAAAAAGAAATTATAAAAAGAATTAACCATTTTATACTAGATAATGATAATAATGAAACAACATACCAAAACCTATGGGATTCATTCAAAGTGACTCTCAGGGGATATGTTATAGCTTGAAATGCTTATATGAATAAATTGGAGAAAGAGGAAATCAATGAACTAAACATGCAACTAAAAAAATTAGAGAAATAAGAAATCATAAATCTTCAATTAAATAACAAATTAGAAATTCTAAAAATTAATGGAGAAATTAATGAAATGAAAAGCAAAACAAACTATTGAATTAATAAACAAAACCAAAAGGTGGTATTATGGAAAAAACCAATAAAATTATAAAGCTCTGGTCAATTTCAGTAAAAAAAAAAGAAGAAAACCAAATTGCATCATAAATGAAAAAGGTGAACTCACACCAATGAGGAGGATATTAAAGTAATAAATCAAAATTATATTGCCCAAATTTATGCCAATAAATTTGATAATCTAAGTGAAATAGATGTATATTTACAAAAATATAAGTTGCCCAGGTTAAATGAAGAAGAGATTAAATACAAAAACAACCCTATCTCAGAAAAAGAAATTCAACAAGCCATCACTGAACTACCTAAAAAAAAAATCTCCAGGGCCTGATGGATTCACAAGTGAATTCTACCAAACATTTAAGGAACAATTGGTTCCAATTCTCTATAAAATCTTTGGAAAAAATAGGGAAAGATGGAACTCTGCCTAACTCTTTCTATGAAAGCAATATGGTGCTTTTACCTAAACCAGGAAGATTTATAACGGAGAAAGAAAATTATAGACCTATTTTCCAGATGAATATAGATGCAAAAATCTCAAATAAAATCTTAGCAAAATGATTACAACAAATTATCACTAGGATAATGCATTATGATCCAGTAGGATTTATTCCAGGAATTCAGGGTTGGTTCAATATTAGGAAAACTGTTAGTATACTCAATTATATCAACAACAAAACTATCAGAAATCATGTGATCATATCAATAGATGCTGAGAAAGCTTTTGACAAAATACAGCATCCATTCCTATTAAAAACACTAGAGAGTGTAGGAATAAATGGACTGTTTCTTCAAATAATTAACAGTATCTATCTGAAACCATCAACAAGCATTATATTCAATGGGGAGAGGCTAGAGGCATTCCCAATAAGGTCAGGGATGAAACAAGGGTGCCCATTATCCCCACTACTATTCAATATTGTATTAGAATTGTTAGCATCAGCAATTAGAGAAGAAAAAGAAATTGAAGGAATAAGAAGTGGGAAGGAAGAGACAAAACTCTTACTCATTGCAGATGACATGATGGTCTACCTAGAGAATCCCAAGAAATCATCCAAAAAACAACTGGAAACAATTTGCAATTTTAGCAAAGTTGCAAGTTATAAAATAAACCCTCATAAATCCTCAACTTTTCTATATATGTCTAGCAAGATACAGCAGGAAGAGCTAGAAAGAGAAATCCCATTCAAAGTAACCTCAGGCAACATAAAATACTTCAGAGTATATTTGCCAAGACAGACTTGGAAACTTTTTGAAAACAATTACAAAACACTTCTCACACAAATTAAATCAGACTTAAATAACTGGGCAAATATCAACTGCTCATGGATAGGCAGAGCTAATATAATAAAAATGAAAATTCTACCAAAACTAAACTATCTGTTTAGTACCCTTCCAATCAAAATTCCAAAAAGATTACTATAATGAGTTGGAAAAAATTGTAAGTAAATTCATATGGAGAAATAAAAGTCAAGAATTGCCAGGAGCTTAATGAAAAAAAAAGTGCAAAAGAAGGTAGCTTAGCACTACCTAATCTAAAATTATATTATAAAGCATCAGTCATCAAAACTGTTTGGTATTGGCTAAGAAATAGAGTGGTGTACCAGTGGAATAGACTAGGTGTAAAAGCAGGAGAGGATTATACTAATCTGCTGTTTGATAAACCCAAGGAGTCTGGCCATTGGGATAAAAACTCCCTCTTTGATAAAAATTGCTGGAATAATTGGAAGTTAGTAAGGAAGAAACTTAGATTAGACCAACACCTCACACCCTTTACCAAGATAAGTTCCAATTGGCTACAGGACATAGACATAAAAAACATTACTATAAGCAAATTAGAAGATCAAGGACTAGTCTACCTGTCAGATCTATGGAAAGGGGAACAGTTTATGACTAAGGAAGAGTTAGAGAACATTACCAAATACCAATCAGATGATTTTGATTACATTAAATTAAAAAGCTTTTGCACAGATAAAACCAATGTAACCAAGATCAAAAGAAATGTAGTAAATTGGGAAACAATCTTTACAACTAATGATTTTGACAAAGGACTCATTTCTAAAAATATACAGAGAACTGAGTCATATTTTTAAAACAAAAAGCCATTCCCTAATTGGCAAATGGTCAAAGGATATGCAAATGCAATTTACAGATGAGGAGATCAAGCAATCCATAGCCATATAAAAATGCTCTATATCATTAATTGTTAGAGGAAATGCAAATTAAAGCTTCTCTGAGGTACCACCTCACACCTCTCAGATTGGCAAATATGACCTGGAAGAATAATGATCATTGTTGGAAGGGTTGCGGGAAATCTGGGACACTATTACACTGTTGGTGGAGCTGGGAACTCATCCAACCCTTCTGGAGAGCTATTTGGAACTACGCACAAAGGGCAACAAAAATGTGCATACCCTTTGACCCAGCAATACCACTACTGGGTCTATATGCTGAAGAGATGTTGAAAAGGGTTAAAAACATTAATTGTACAAAAATATTTATAGCAGCACTGTTTGTGGTGGCAAAGAATTGGAAATCAAGTAAATGTCCTTCAATTGGGGAATGGCTTAGGAAACTGGTATATGTATGTCATGGAGCACTATCGTTCTATTAGAAACCAGGAGGGACAGGATTTCAGGAAGCCTGGATGGATTTGCATGAACTGATGCTGAGTGAGCTGAGCAGAACCAGAAAAACACTGTATGCCCTAACAGAAACATGGGGATGATATTCAATCTTGAAGGACTCGCTCATTTCATCAGTGCAACAATCGGGAAAAATTGGGGGCTGTCTGCAAAGGAGAGTGCCATTTGTATCCAGATAAGGAGCTGTGGAGTTTGAACAAAGTTCAAGACTATTCCCTTTAATTTAGAAAAAAAACATATCTTATTGTCTGATCTTGTTACCTCTTAGACTTTTCGTCTCTTCTTTATGGATATGATTTCTCTCTCATCACACCCAATTTGGATCAAGGTACAACATGGAAACAAAGTGAAGACTGACAGATTGCTTTCCGTGGGGGGTGGGGAGTAAGATTGGGGGGTAAATTGTAAAACTCAAATAATATCTTTAATAAAAATAAATTTAAAAAAAAGAAAAATAAAGTGCGGGAAAAAGATGTGTCAATCTGCATTCAGATTTCATCAGTTCTTTCTCTGAAGATGGATAATATTTGTCATTAGTTCTTCAGAATTAACTTAGATTTTTGTATTGATAAGAAAAGATAAATCATTCATAGTCAAATAATGTTGTTACTGCATAGAATGTTCTCCTGGTTGTGCTCATTTCATTTTGCATTACATGAATATTAGTCAGGTAAGTCTTCCCTGGTTTTTCTAGGAGCATCCTGTATGTTATTTCACAATATTATTAACACAATAATATTCTATCACAATCATATACTACAAAATGTTCAGTCATTACCCAATTGAATAGTATCCCCTAAGTTTCCAAATCTGTGCCACAACTATGAGAGTTGCTATGAATATTTTTATAATTTTAGGTCCTTCTTTTTAAAATATCTTTTGGATACAGAGCTAATAATGGTATTTTTTTGTGTCAATGGGTATGCATGGTTTCTCTGGCCATAGTTCCAAATTGTTCTCTAGAATGACTAAATCAATTCACAATTCTACCTACAGTGCATCAATTTCCCCATACCCCCTCCAATATTTATCATTGTTTTCTGTCTTATTAGTCAATCTGATAAATGAGAGGTGATACTTCAGACTGTTTCAATTTGTAATTCTTTAATCAATTGTGATTTAGAGCATTTTGTCATATGACTATTAGATAGCTTTCATAATTTCATCTGAAAGTTCACTGTTCATATCCTTTGACAATTTATTAAATGTGAAATGGCTCTTCTTTTTTTTAAAAAATTGACTCAGTTCTCGGTATATTTGAGAAATGAGATCTTTATCAGAATAACTTGCTCTAAATTTTTTTCATGCTTATGATTTCTCTGTATTTCACTCCATTTATTCCCACAATTTATTCTACAGTCCTCTATTCACCCTAGTCATCCACAAAAGTGTTTTCCCTCTGATTTCTGCATTCCTCCATCTTTTCTCCCTCTAGTCACTTTCATCCATTCTTTTATTCCCTTTCTTGTCCTACTTTCCTGAAGGATAAGACAGATTTCTATATGCATATGAGCTTTTGCTTCTTTGAGTCAATCCCAATTAATGTAAAGTTAATGTGCTTTCCTCCACTCCTTTTTCTTCTCCACTAGAAAAGCTCTTTCATACCTCTTTAATGTGAAATAATTTACTCCATTCTACCTCTTCTTTCCCCCTTCCCCCAATGCATTTTGCTTTCTCACACACCTTAACTTTTATATATAATTCCATCATATTCAATACTGGCTAAATATATATTCTTTCTAAAAGGTCCAGATAATTAGAATCATCTTAGGAGTTACATGCATATTCTTCCCATGTAGGAATATAAATAGATTAAACTCATTGAATCACTTATGATTTCTTTCCTGTTTACCTTTAAATTCTTTATTATGCCATATATTTCAGAATCAGATTTTCTAGTCAGCTCTGATCTTTCCTCAGGAATGCTTGAAAATGTACTATTTCATCATTAATTTTCCCCTGAATAAATATGCCTCATTTTGTTTGGTAAATTGTAAAGGGACATTAGCCTCTTTGCTCTCCAGAATTTCATATTCTAAGCCATCTGATCCATTGATGATGAAGCTGCTAAATCTTGTGTTATGCTGATTCTGGTTCAATGATATTTGAATAATTTCTCTTTTTTAATTTTAATTAATTTTTATTAAAGATATTATTTGAGTTTTACAATTCCCCCCATCTTACTCCCCGCCCCCCCCCCCCCCCATGGAAAGCAATCTGTCAGTCTTTACTTTGTTTCCATGTTGTACCCTGTTCTATATTGGGTGTGATGAGAGAGAAATCATATCCTTAGAGAAGAGACAAGAATTCTAAGAGGTAACAAGATCAACAAGAGGTAATAAGATATCTGTTTTTTTCCTAATTAAAGGAAATAGTCCTTGAACTTTGTTCAAACTCCACAGCTCCTTAACTGGATACAGATGGCACTCTCCTTTGCAGACAGCCCAAAATTGCTCCCGATTGTGGCACTGATGGAATGAGCAAGTCCTTCAAGGTGGATCATCACTCCTATGTTGATGTTAGGATATACACTGTTTTTCTGGTTCTGCTCGTCTCACTCAAAATCATTAGTTGTAAAGATTGTTTCCCAATTTACTACATTGCTTTTGATCTTGGTTATATTGGTTTTATCTATGTGAGAAGTGTTTTATGATTGTTTTCAAAAAAATTCTGAGTCTGCCTTTGCAAATACCCTCCCAAGTATTTTTAATAGGAATAGATGCTGTATTTTGTCAAAAGCTTTTTCAGCATCTGTTGATATGATCATATGATTTCTGATAGTTTTGTTGTTGATATAATTGAGTATACTAACAGTTTTCCTAATATTGAACCAACCCTGAATTCCTGGAATAAATCCTACTTGATCATAATATATTATCCTACTGATAACTTGTAATCTTTTTGCTAAGATTTTATTTAAGATTTTTGCATCTATATTCATCAGGGAAATAGTTCTATAATTTTCTTTCTCTGTTTTAACTCTTCCTACTTTTTAGGTAAAAGCACCATATTTGTTTCATAGAAAGAGTTAGGCAGAGTTCCATCTTTCCCAATTTTTCCAAAGAGTTTATAGAGAATTGGAACCAACCCCTGGAGATTTTTTTTTAGGCAGTTCAATGAGGTCTTGTTGAATTTCTTTTTCTGAGATAGGCTTGTTTAGGTATTTAATCTCTTCTACATTTAACCTGGGCAACTTATATTTTTGTAAATATTCATCCATTTCACTTAGATTATCAAATTTATTGGCATAGAGTTGGGCAAAATAATTTCAAATTATTCCTTTAATTTCCTCCTCATTGGTGGTGAGTTCACCTTTTTTCATTTAAGATAATAGCAACTTGGTTTTCTTCTTTCTTTTCTTTAATCAAATTGACCAGAGGTATATCAATTTTATTGTTTTTTTCATAATAACAACTTTTGGTTTTATTTATTAATTTAATAGTTTTTTGCTTTCGATTTTATTAATTTCTCCTTTAATTTTTTGAATTTCTAATTTTGTATTTAATTGGGGATTTTTGATTTGTTCTTTCTCTAATTTTTTTAGATGCATGTTTAGTTCATTGATTCCTTCTTTCTCCAACTTATTCATGTAAGCATTTAGAGCTATAATATATCCCCTGAGAGTCATTTTTTTAATGAAACCCATAGGTTTTGGTATGCTGTTTCATTATTATCATTATCTAGGATAGAATGGTTAATTCTTTATATAATTTGTTTTTTGATCCACTCATTTTTTAAAAATGAGGTTATTCAGTTTCCATTTTTTTCTGGGTCTATATCTCCTTGGCCCAGTATTGCATATGACTTTTATTGCACTGTGATCTGAGAAAGATGTATTCACTATTTCTGCCTTTCTGCAGTTGATCATTAGGTTTCTGTGGCCTAATACATGGTCAATTTCTGTATAGGTTCTATGTACTGCAGAGAAAAAGGTATATTCCTTTCTATTCCCATTCAGTTTCCTCCATAAGTCTATGATGTCTAAGTTTCTAAAAATCTATTTACCTCCTTAACTTCTTTCTTGTTTATTTTATGATTCGATTTATCTAGATCTGAGAGTGGGAGGTTGAGGTTTCCCACTAGTAGAGTTTTGGGGTCTATGTCTTCCTGTAGTTCTTTCAGCTTCTCCTCTAAGAATTTGGGTGCTGTCCCACTGGGTGCACATATATTCAGTATTGAAATGACTTTACTGTCAATGGTACCTTTTAGGAGGATAAATTTTTCCTTCCTTATCTCTTTTAACACCATCTATTTTTGCTGCTGCTTTGTCTGTGCTAAGGATTGCTACCCCTGATTTTTTTTTTTACTTCAGCTGAAGCAAAATATATTTTGCTCCAACCTTTTACCTTTACTCTATACGTATCTCTCTGCTTCAAATGAGTTTCTTGTAAGCAGCATATTGTAGGATTCTGTTTTTTAATCCACTCTGCTATTTGCTTACATCTTAAGGGAGTGTCCATCCCATTCACATTTAAGGTTATGATTACTAATTCTTTATTGCCCTCCATGCCATCTTCCCTCTGTTTGTATTTTCCCCTTTCCCCCCTTATCCATATTCCCCAGTATTTTGTTTCTGAAAACCATCCCCTTCAGTGTGTTTGCCCTCCTATATCACCCCCTTCCCCTTTCTTTCCCCTTTCCCTTTTTCCCTTTTCCCTTCCCTTCCTTTTGTTATTTTCCCCTTTCCCCCCTCCACTTCCATTATTCTTCCCCCCTTCCCCTTTTTCCCTTTTAATAATTGAAATGTTGGATGTTTTATAAGTTAACTGAGTATGTGTAGGTTGACTTTAAGCCAAGTCTGATGAGAAGAAGTTTCAGGTGTTTCTCATCTGCTCCCTTCTTCCCCTCTATTACCATAGGTTTTTTTTGTACCTCTTAGTGTAATGAGATTTACCACATTCAATCCCCTCCCTCCTCCCATGTCTATCCTGTCCCCATTTTTAAGGAGAGAGTGTTTATTAGAACATTCTAAGTCATAGAAAATTCTGAGTGTCTATCCCTTCTAGTTCAGTACATTCTATTGAATAGAGTCAAAATTCTTGAGAGTTATTAGAGTCTTTCTCCCAAGTGGGATTAAAGCCAGTTACATCCCTTTTGATAGCAGTTTCATGGATAGGTCATGAATGTCCATCATTTCTGGCTAGGTATGTTCTCTCTGTTAGAGTTACAATTCTCAACATTTATGAGAATCTTTTTTCCCCATGCTGGGTTATAACCAGTTTCAACTTACTGGATAGCAGTTTTTTTTTCCTTTTACAACCCCCCCCACCTTTATTTTACCTTTCATGTGTCTCTTGAACCTCATCTTTGATGTCCAAATTTTCTGTTTAGCTCTGGTCTTTTCATCAGAAATTTTTGGAGTTTTTCCATTTCGTTAAATGTCCATCTTTTTTTCCCTGGAAGAGAAGGCTCAGCTTTTCAGGAAAGTAGATCCTTGTCTGAATTCCAAGCTCCCTTTGCTCTTCAAAATATTTTGTTTCAGGCTCTTTGATCCCTTAATGTTGATGCAGCCTGGTCCTGTGTGATCCTTACTGTGGCTCCTTGATATTTAAATTATTTCTTTCTGGCTGCTTGCAGGTCTTTCTCTTTTATCTGATAGTTCTGGAATTTGTCCACAAGATTCCTTGGTGTTTTCATTATAGATTTTTTTCTGGTGGGGATTGATGTACTCTTACAATAACTACTTTGCCCTCCAATTCCATGATATCAGGGAAGTTTTCCATCACTAGATCCCGGAATATTAAGTCCAGGCTTTTTTTTCTCTTCAATGTGTTCAGGAAGTCCTATAATTTTCAGGTTGCCCCTACTCAATCTATTCTCGAGGTCAGTGGTTTTGTTGATGAGGTATTTTACATTTTCTTCCATTTTTTCTATTTTTTGGTTTTGTTTAACTCACTCTTGCTGTCTCATGGAGTCATCAGTTTCTGTAGACTCCATTCTTTTTTGGGGGGAGGAGTTATCTTCATTAACCTTTTGCAACTCTTTTTCCAATTGGTCAATTCTACTTTTGAAGGAGCTTTCCATTTGACCAGTTGAGGTTTTGGGAGAATTATTTTCTTTTTACATTTGCCCAATTGAGGATCTGAGAGATTTATTCTCATTTTGCATTTGTCCAATTGATGATCTGAGAGATTTATTCTCCTTTTGTGTTTGTCCAATTGTACTTTCTAAGGTTTTGTTTTTCTTGTTGTAAGCTATTAATTGTCTCTCCCAAATTTTCAAGCTCCTTCCTTATTTCTTCAAGGAAGTCTTTCTGTACTGAAGACCAGATTGTATTCTCCTCAGAGATTTCCAGGTCTCTCTGAGTAATGGTCTTTCCCTTCCAAGAATTTTTCAATGGATTGACCTTTCTGCTGAACTTTCTTCATTTTGCTAAGACCTAAGTTGGGGAGGCGCTGGTTCACAGGGGCAATTTCTCTTCCGGCCTAGTAGGAGGTGCTGGTTGCTTCCTCTGGACTGTCTGTAACCTTGATTGAGGCCTTCTCCCTTTGCTTGAAGGGAGGAGTTTTAGCCATTGAATTCTTTTGCCTTCAATCAATGGTGGGCTTTACCCTGGCCTGAGGTCATTCCTCAGCTGGGCTGGATCTTCTGCTCACACACCTGAGCCTGAAGCAGAATTAGTTTGCATTTGTTTGTTTGGGAGGATGTCTGAGTTGTAATGGGACTCTAAGTTCCTCATACCAGAGGAGCCCAGAGATGGTGTCCACAGCTCTCCTTGCAAGGGAACTCTCCCCCCCCAGCCCTGTCTGCAAGCTCCCGGGGGACAGCAGCAACACCAGTGCCTCTGCTGCCTAGTTGACTCAAGCCCCTGCTGTCTAGCCCCACTGCTGGTCCAGCAGGTCTGACTCTGGGTTCCAATTCAGCAGTTAATCTTGCTGATTGGGGTTGATCCTCCCTCTCAGTCCAGACTCACCCACCTGAATTCAGCCAAAGCTGCTGCCAGTGACAAATCCTGAGGTAGATATTCTTTCTCCTGGCCTTTCTTTCTGGGTTTTGTGGGTCAGATTTCTTTTAAGATGTTTGTTTCATGTGATAGATTGGGATGAGATCAGGAGACTTTAGAACTGTGCCTGTCTTCTCTTGGCCATCTTGGCTGGAAGTTGCATGCAGTGTTTCCTCCAGGACCTGTGAGCTCTGGAATTTGACTATGGTATTCCTAGGTGTTTTCATTTTGAAAGGTCTTTCAGCAGGTGATTAGGGATTCTTTCAATTTCTACTTTACCCTCTGCTTCTAAACAGGGGTTTCCAACCTTACACTATGTTAGGACGACATTAAAATAAAATGATTATTTGAAGACTGTACCCAGAATAAAAATACAATGCACTAATATAAATTAATTTGTAGTATCATCTTAGTTAAGTTTAGCAAGCACTACAAAATTTCATGGTACATTTAACTTCTTAGAAAGTGGGAGAACATATATCATCAATTCAACAGCGAGGGTGTGAAGCAAGAAAGCAAACACAAAACAACAAAGTGACAACACAGCAATATAAAGGGAGTTGCATACTGACTAGTCTGTATCATATAGACAGAATATATCCCAGATTGATTGAGAATTCCATGCAACAAGTCCCTTCTGTAATACTGTTAAAAAAACATCAAAGAAAATTAACATCAATGAGATTATTATAGTGATAAAATTTAAAAATTTAATACTCATTCCATGCAAATTATTATTTTACTTTTTTGTTAGTGAAAATTAAAACCCACAGGCAGGATACATAAAATTTCACTGTGGGTTGGCTGCCACCTGAGGGTCATATATTGGCCATTCCTCTTCTAGAATATCTGAGTGGTTTTCCTTCATAATTTCTTGAAAGATTATTCATAGACTGATTTTTTTTTTGTTTTTGCTTTTGTTTTTTCTCTTAGGTTGTTTTTAGGTTTTATTTTTATCATCATTTTTAGGTTGCCCAATATTTCTTAAATTACCTCTATTCAATTTATTTTCCAGGTCAGTTGGTATTCCAATGAGAAATGTCACATTTACTTCTTTTTTTCATTCTTTTGATTTTATCTTATTGTTTCCTAATATTTTGCAGAGTCATTAGCTGCCACTTGTTCCATTCTAATTTTAAAAGAATGACTTTTTCAATGAAGTTTTATATGATATTTTCCATTTGACATGATCTTTTTTTAAGAAATTTCTTTAGTAAATTTCTGTATATAATTTTCCCTATGGTCAGTTCCAGTATTTTTAGTGAGTTTAGTGCATTGTTGTGCCTCTTTTTATAATGAGTCTATTCTGTTCTTTTTAGAAATTATTTTCTTCTGTAGTTTTATTCCTCCTTTTCCAAGGTATTATCTTGGTTTTCATGATTTTTCTTACATCAGTCTCAATTCTTTTCTTAATCTGTCTTCTACGTCCTCTTACTTTATTTTTCAGTTTTTTTCGTGAGTTCTTCCAGGAATTTTGTTTGTGCCTAAGACCAACCTTTGATGTTCTGGATATAAATTTTTGATTTGGTTGTCTTCTGAGCTTGTGTTTTGATGTTTTCTGATACCACAGTAACTTTCTGTGATCAGGTACTTTTCTTTATTTGGTGCTCATTTATTAGCCTATATCTTGACTTTTAACTTTTTGTTATAATTGGACTCTCCTACTGGAGTGGAGGGGGCACAAAACTAGTTCTGAAGGTCTATAAGTTTTAAATTCTTCCAGCATGTTATGATCTAAAGAAATGTGTATTTACTACTCTCCTAACTTGTCCTCTGATCTGTGAGTGAGGAAAAGCACTCTACTCTGGAACTGTGACTATGGTCCCTGTTCCCCTGTGTGTATATATATTTATATGTATGTATGTATATGACTTACTTGTTCAATTCTCTTCCAATCAATGGGCTAAGAGCCCAGGAAGCTGCCATGTCATCTACATGGTCTTCTGCTGGCTTTCCCAGATGCCATCTGGTGGTGTGGCTTGTGTTGAGCATTTACCACTCTCATTAACAACATTTTTTTCCAACCTTCTAAGTTTTCTTGGGCTGGTAAGTGATTTTACTCTATCCTTTTCAGGGTTCTACATCTCCAGAATGCATTTTGATAAGTTATTTTAGATTGTTTGTAGGAAATTTGGGAGAGCCCAGCTGAATCCTGGCCTTTACTCTGCCCTCTTGACTCTGACTCTGAGGTTCCACATTTCTTAATTTTACCCTATATAGTTTTAGTCACTTAAGTGCAGGATCATCTTTCATTGAGAATTTTCTTTTCTTTATTTGAGTCTGTTCAAATAATTGACCTCTTGTTATCTTAAGACTTCTTAACTATCATAGAAAAATTACACTTAATTCAGTATTTAATAACCTTCCCCCAAATAAATTACTTAAGAACAAATGCTCTGTTTGATAAGGACTATTGGGAAAACTGAAAGTGTGGGAGAAACTAGGGTTAAAACAACATTTCACCTCATATTTCACAATAATTTCAAAATGGATATACAATCTGAACAGGAAGGATCATACTATAACAAGTTAGAAAAGAAATTGATCACTTAGCTTTCAGACTATGAATAGATGAATTTTTAACTAAGTATATGATAAAATAAATAAATAATAATAAATAAATAAAATAATTTTTACATGAATTTAAATTTTTCACAAACAACCTAGTATAAGAAAGAAAGTGGTCCAATGTAGATATCTTTGTATCTAAAATCTCTGATAAAAGTTTGACATCCAAAACATAGACAACTAAGATAAATATATGACAGATGACTAACATAAATGTGTCCAAAATTCATTATTTATTTGACAAGTGTTCAAAAGGTTTAGCAAACATTTTAGAAAATAAAACTCGCACATTATTAACAACCAGAAAAGTTATCTACCAGTAACTCAGCATTAATAAGAAGTGATTGAGTCCATGCAGTTTAGAGGGACTGGATGAGGAACCTCTTGACTGATCATCAGTGAAAAGTTGAGGAAGATGATGATTCACAGATTCAGGAGAAGCTTCCAGTTGACAGTCAATCTTTTTGGAGTTAACACATGCAGATAAGAGACAGAATACATATCCCATTCCAGGTCCCCCCACCACTACAACTTCATTTAAAGATTATGACACTTTCTTAGGGACATACTTACAAGAAAGGAAAAAGTTACTTAGGTAACCACAGACCACCGAGTTGAACTGCTTTACCTAACAAAGTCTCACCAAGACACACTCATCTCTACTGTCATGGCAAAAGGGACAGTAAACTTGCTTAAACTCCATGATATCTTTCTGTATCAGCTCCTGATAGCTTGGGAGTGAAGGGAGAATGGTTGCATCCCTACTTTGGATACTGGAAGCTGATAGTTTCTTCCTTCTTAAATGCTTTATTTCCCCAATTGTGGTAATAGATTCTGGGAGTTTTCTTTTCTTTCTCTGATTCTCCATCATTCTCTGTTGTAATTAGTTTTGGAACTGAGGTACCATGGCAGACAAACATCATTCTAATGCAAATCAAATATGGCAAAATTGGCTTGATCTGTCATATGGATTTTATTGGATTTACAAGGCCTAAATGAAACTGACTAGATAAAAAGAAAAAAAAACAACTTTAATAACCTGAAACTGAAATGATATTTTTGTCACCAATGGATCAGATAGAACTGACAGCAATAAATTGGCTTAAGGGGCCATGTTGTGAGAGATAGCAGACCTGTTTGCATTAATCATTTCATTTCAGATGAAGATTTATTCATTCCAATGGATAAATAGAAATTTTTCAGTCATTTCAGTTATTTAAAACTCACGGTAAAGTATTCTGAGTGGTGTGAGAGATGGGGGCATGATATCTAGGACTTCACAAAAAGTTGGAAAGACCACATCTTAAATTTATATCTAATTCTGTTTTAGATATCCAGACTTTGGAGGCAACATATGTTTAGTGGACCAAATGTGCAACTTAGAGTCAGACAATACAGTTTAACAAGCCTAATATCTCTTAAGTACTGGAGATATATAAATACATAAAAACAATCTTTTCCCCTCAAAGATCTTACAATCTAATAGGGAAAGATGACACACAAGAAGAAGCTCATAAGCAAATTAAGAGGTTTGAGGAGGGTGAAGGAAAGGAGAAGGTATCCAGCTCCAAAACATGGGACAACAGGGGGTACAGTAAGATGAGAAAGATGAAAAAGATTTAGTTCTTAGTGTTACTGTAAACTTTATATGACCCAATGGTATAATTATTACTGCCAAGAAAATGAATATAAGTATATGTTACCTTAATTAAAGGAGACTATTCAAGGTTGGTGCAGTCAAGACCCTGATGTGCTCTGCCCTATGCATACCACTAACCTGCTCAGTTCTAGACCCTATGAGCAACATTACAGGTATTCCTACAAGGTTCATTTGAAGGAACAAGGGATGATTAGCCTGGAGAAAATAAGAATAAAGGGAACTTCATAAGTGCCCTCAAATATCTGAATGAAAGTTGCACAAAACAAGGAGTTCATTTTTTTTTATTTTGCCCCAGAGTACAAATTAGGGCTAATGGTGCCATTTTTGTTGTTGCTTTCTTAGTTGTTATTTCAGTTGTATCTAACTCTTTGGTGATCCCATTTGGGGTTTTCTTGGCAAAGACACTGGAGTGGTTTGCCATGTCCTTCATGTCATTTTACAGATGAACTGAGGGAAATGGGCTTAAAGGATTTGTCAAGGTCACATGACTGGTAAATGTCTCTACTCTGACTTGGACTCAGATCTTCCTAACTTTGGGCCTGGAACTCTACCAATTGTACAACCAAACTGCCTCTTACAAGTGGTCACTTGCTACTAATGTAAAGTAAAGCTTAATATCAAGAAAACTTTTCTAATAATTAGAAAGGTTTCAAAATGGAATGGACTGTCTCAGGAGGAAGAGGAAAATCTCCCACTCCAGACATCTTCAAAATTTATATGACCATTGTTTTGTTCTGTTCCAAGTTGGATTTTTGTTCTTGAGATGAGTAGGAATAGATGGTCTCTGAAGTTCCATGATTTTTTAAGGTCTGCATTTTCTTGATCAACAAGTCTTTATTATGAAGCAAGGCAGAACAGCAAAGCACACCAATATTTTAAATTCTTCCTTAAAGCCTCCTCGTGAATTCAAGATAAAGTAACTAGCAAATATCTAAAGCAGTATTTGAATACAGTTCTTCTTGACTCCAAGTCTAGTCCTCTATCATCTAAGACACATAGTTATTTCCTCCTTGATTGTTAGCCTCTTGAAGATTGAGCCCAAATCAAAAACTTCTTGTATATTGCTTAGAGAATGTAACAGAGTGCTGAACATGCACTCTGAACATGTAGTAGGTGTTGAGTGGAGGTTTTCTTGATTAAATATTAACATGAGCATCTGGAGCTCATCTGGCAGTCCTTTGAACCAAAGTCCTTTGAGCAGAGAGAGAAAGCATGTGGGGTTCCACCCCAGGAGAGCAGAAAACTACTGGTGGCTCTGATATCAGATCTCCAGAAGCCTCTGCCAAGACACTTACTTTGTCAATATTAGTCCCCCACCTATTAAAATGACTCTACCTGCCTCACATGGGTTCTGCGAAGATTAATTTGTTAATGTCCACAAAGTGATTTAAAGATCAAAAGCTCTATAAATATGCTAATATTGTTATTATAAATGGGTCCCCTTACTCCTGACTGAGATGGAGATGGATGAAGCAGAGAATATCCCTGAAACAATAAATGGTCCAAAGTCACTTTGATATGCAAATAACAAAAATCTAAATGAAGCCATTGCACCATTATTATTCTTAGAGGAGCATTTCCAGAGCTGGCAAGGATAAGAAATCTAAAATGAAGTGTTAAAACATAAGACATCTTTACAGTATGTATGATGATTCTCTGGGCAGAATTATGTTCTCCTCTTGTGTTAGATCTCTTTCTTTTATTTCCAGATTCCTTAGTTCTTGTGTAACTTGCTGCTTGTGGTATTCTTACATGAGTAGCAACTGATTAGGTCCTTTCTACTTCTTCCAAAGATCCAGTTATATCAAGGAAACCATTTCCTTCATTCTGTCTTTCATCTAAAATGGCCTACTTGATGCTTCCTAAACAAGGAAGCTTGTCTTTTGTTTTCACGCCTTTTTCCAGACTGTCCCCAAGATTTAATTCAGGTGCTATCTCTTATGAAAAGACTTTTGTGATTTTCCCAGCTCATACTTCTTCCTCTCCAAATGATATTATAACTAAACAAGAGAAATCTTATATCCCTGTCTCCCACCACATTGATTATAAACTCTTCAGGAGCAGGACTTGGTTTATTCTTATAATTTATATCCTCAGTTCCTAGCATAGGATCCAGGTATGTAGTATCTACTTAATGTTTATGAAATCAAATAAGGTTGCATTGGTAATTCAATCAGAACATGGATGTGGAACCTTTTTTTCTGCCAAAGACCATTTGGATATTTATAACATCATTTGTCTACTATGTTTGGTAAAATATTTAATTAATTCAGTCCTAAAAAGCTCCTAGATTTATTGAATTTTGATATTGCCTGTGGTTGTTATGGCAGTGTGGGTCAGATGTTCTCCACCCCTGTTTTAGAAGCTCAGTTAGAAATGGTCAAGACACCCTGTGCTCTGTAAAACTAGACCGACTGGCACTCTGCATTATTTACCAACTTCTTTAATGATTTAGCTTTTTGTCATTTTATCTGATTTCTTTCTAGTTTTGACCTTTTCATCATTTCTTTTTTACAAATATTATTTATTTTTATTTTTCCATTCATATGCACATATACATTTTTAAGTTAAAAAATTATCTTCCATCCTCCCTTCCCAACCCTCTCCCCTCAGCAGAGTATATACATATTTTTGTTAAACACATTTACATATGAATTAGTCTTTCAGTGTGAGGAATTAAGATTAAGGCAAAGACATACATCAGAGATAATTTTTATAAATTCTTCATCAGATTCTCAAGGATTTTTCGTTTTTCTTTTGTTTTGTTTTGCTTTTTCCCCTCTGGATAAGGATAACATTTTCCATAACTTGTCCAATAGGTTTGACCTAGTTCTCTCAACTGCTGAGAAGAGCTGCTTCCATCAAGGTTGATCATCTCACAATGGTGTTGTTAATATGAACATTGTTCTCTTAGTTCTGCTCCCTTCACTCAGCATCACATCTGGTAACTCATTCCATGTTTCTTCAGAACTTTTAGGTAACAGTACATAGAGTTCTGGGTCTGGGGTGAGAAAAATTCATTTTCCTTAGTTCAAATCTGCCCTCAGATATTTAACAAGCTATGTTAAACTGATCAAGTCACTTAATCTTGTTTGTCATGGTTTCCATAGTTGTAAAATGAGATAGAGAAAAAAATGGCAAATTACCAGGAAAATGGGGTCATGAAGAGACAAATATAACTGGAAAAATAACTGAACAGTGATAAAAAATTTTGCGGGGGTCTGTTTTGGCTAGGTTTGATCCTTTCATTATACTGTTCCAGATGAATCAGTTTGTTTTTGGTTCTAGTAAAATCTTTTTCTTCGAATATGACATTTCCAACTTCTACCCTGTCTCCTACCTTTTCATCTAGGATATCAGATTCTCTAAGCAGAAACTCTTGGCTTCACCTAAGCCACTGGTCATTAACCCCTCATTTCTTAATGTTCTCTATCTGGTATACAACAGGTTGGAAAGCCAAGGTGTGAACTACAGTATAAAAACAGACTTGTATTCATCAATTTTAGAAAATAAAAAAGAATATGGGTTTTAGCCAGTTAAAAGATCAATGACTGACATTATAAATTCTATAATAAGCTAGTCTAGTGGAGGACTAAAAGATAAAAACATGAAGTACTCATTTGGGAACATCTAATAGAATTCTTGAAGTATGTTTAATGATGAACGAAAGTTAAGTCCAAAGTCCACATTGCTCTTTATGTTATTTAGACCCCAACATGGAAATATTGACTGTTACAGGCAAGGTTATTTCTTAATGTCCCAATTCCACCTGGAAGGAGAGAAATAGTAAAACAGGAAAGAGGAATCCCTGCAGTACCTGTTTCATCTACGATCTCTAGTCCAACTTACAATGCAAGCTGAAAATGAGTCTGTCACTTTCTCAACACTCATTTATTTTTTTATAAGGGAAATACACGCACAGCCATCATTCATTCCCAATTCTCAATACAGAAATTATTTCATGAAAATTTGATAAAGGAAGCTATTACAACAAACTACCATATAATGAATTTTTGTGAAAAGTGAAGTTGGTCCTAGAATTTTCATTTTCTTTATATGCATGAAAACTTGAATTAAATGATATCTAAATTTCTTTGAAACTGTTGTAGTGCATGAGTTCTTGAATATGCTATTTGATCAAACCATTTCCCAATAAATAAATGACCAAAGAATATGAAAAAGAAGTTTCAAAGGAAGATTCCAAGATACCAACAACTATTTGGGAAAAAAATGTTCCAAAACACTAATGATTAATGTAAATTAAGGCAACTCTGAAGTTCCACCTCAATTTATCAGATTAGTAAAAATGATAATTGTTGAAGGGGGTGCAGTAAGAAAGGAACTTTAGTGCATTGTTGGAATGTCTTGAACTGATTTTTGTTTTCTCAAAAATAATTTGGAACTATCATGCATCTTCTATCTCATCCCTCAAAAAATAACTATTGTGTAAATGTCAATATTATACTGGGGGGAGGGAAACTATACAAGTAATTATGTATACATTTAACATATATATGATGTGTTTATTTACATGCACATATATGAATACATATTAAACTGGTTACATGCATGTGCTATATGTAGTATATATTGTGTGCATAAATGTAAATATACATATGTGTGTGCACAAACATAATCTGCATTAAGATTGAAGAGTCAGGATTAGAAGATAGCGCTAATATAAGGAAAATAAAAAACCACTTTCTAGCAACTGTCTATAATTGATGTGGGCTACTTCTTGAGAAATGGGTTCACTCTCATGGGAGGATTCCAAACAAAGACTAGATGGTAATTTATTGGGGATGCTATAGTGGTGAGTCCCTTCCTGTATGAGGTGGATTAGTTGAATGCAAAAGTCCCTTCCAACTCACATTCTATGATTCTATCTAAAATTTGCATTGATGGAGGAAATTTCTTACTGGGAACTTTTTATTGTGATGAAATCACAATCAATGGTCTGGTTTAAAACAGATTTAAAAGGCAATGATAGCTAGATAGATAGATGGATGGATGGAGAGATGGATAGATAGATAGATAGAGAGATAGAAAGATAGATAGATAAATAGACAGATAGATGGATGATAGATGGATAATAGATAGTAGACAGGGAGGTAGATAGATTTATAGATAGTAGATTCATGCATAAAATATATATATAGCCATATACACATGTCTGCATATATATATATATATATATATTTACTGATGTAGTATAGAAAATGCATGTGTTTGAAATTATACAAATATGCCACCACATATATTGCATGTATGTGTTACACCTATACAGACAGGCAATATATAGTATGTGGGTAAATATGTGCATATGCATGTGTATATGCACATATTTTTATATGTGGCTATGTGAGTGGCATAGCTCCTCTTAATCAATTCCCTATGGGGAAGCGCAGCTTGTTTTTAAGAAGCATCAAGAAGACAAACTTCCCTTGGAGAGATTTCAGAACATGTACAGACATTCAGGAAACCAAGAGCTGGGAGAAGCTTTTTTAATTAGCTCCATAGTCAGTTCTAGGAGTATATTTAACAAAAAGGCACTAATTTCCAAGAACCCTGACTCTTCTCCATGTTGACTTTCTCACGGTAGAACCTCTGGTGAGAAATAATTTTATCCTGAGGACCTGAGATAAATTCACCTTAAAACAAAACAAAACAGCATTCAAGCATTGAACCTTAGGGCCAAGGCATGTTTTCATGAGATCTTCAGCACCATTATCAAAGACAAACAAAGATCAAAGATTCACTAAGAGAAACAAGTCAAAGATAATGCTTGAGCTTCTTGTGGACTAGTGACTTTTGCAAAGCATCTAGTTCCATTTGGATAGCCAATAGAAAGACTTCTATTAACCACAAAGTTAGCAGATGAGGACTAGTTACAAAATTTAGATATATACCTGCAAGCCTCTCCAAGATTCTTAGGAAATAGGATCCTTGATATTTACACCATGGGAAGTTGCCACTAGGCTACATTTCATATATAGCACACATATGTATGTATATATAGAAATCTATCAGTTTATGTATTTCCACGTATAGTTTTTGTACATGTATATATGAGTGAATATATAACCTGTCAGTATAAAGAAATGTAATCTTAAAATGAAAATTAAACTGGACCTGATTGCTCCAGACTAGCTAAGAAGCAACTAGCAGATTTTAGCAAGACACAGACAAAAGGTGTTGAAAAAGATAAAATGTGATCATGTCTGACAACATTACAAATGAATTGTCAAAAGCAATCACCTTCCTATATACAGACAGAAAAAAGAAACGATTTTCATATATTCTAAATCATAAAGAAAAAATGTGGGCAGTATGCATTGTTTCCTTAAAAGAACCGCCTTCTATGGTTAAAAAAGCATAAGGTTGTGCATTTATATTATTTTAATTAAGGTTTCTCACTTTTCCCTGAATCTTAAGTGGAGGAATTAAATGTCAAAACTGGTTTGCTTGGGTCAAGTGTATTTTCCTCTCTTCTGTGTTCCTTGAGTTAATTATCTTGAACTGTTTCATAGCATGTTGCAATTTATTTTATTCCAATGTAATTTTGTAACATTTGCTGGAGGCATAAAAATTCCTACAGGAACCAGCTATTCTGGTCTCACCATGCATTATACTATTTCCTTAAAATAATTCCTTTAAAGAATGAGAAGCATGTTTCCAACATAGGAAATTAGCAATTGATTAAAAATTAAATGCATTCCCAAGAATATTTTGCAGTGGACTCTCCCAACACCATTTGCAAGCTTCTTAAGGCATCCTGGAAAAATACCCTGCTCCAAGATTCTCTACTTTACTGAATTTATCTAAGTTTTGGTGGACAGTCCCTCAGCTTCAACCACCATGACATACATGCCCAAGACAAATTGTTGAATGGAGTTGAAAATGCCATAGGAAAAAAGAGAAGCAAGGAGGCCATAGCTGTAGCTAAAAGAGCTGAATGCTATTAAGGTAAGGATGAAGTTAGGTCTCCCTTTCCACCCTCTAACATATCTACTTGACAGTCTAGCTTTTCTCCAAACTAGACTAAAATCATGTATATATTCCCTCATATAATATATTCATAATATTCCCTCATATAATATACAAGGGAGAATTGCTCTTCTTTCCTGGCTTCTCTTAAGCAACCAATGTGAGCCTTGCCCTCAAAAAGTTACCTCATGTATAACATTTTCTTAAATGTCTGCTCTATGCCTAGCTCTGTTCTAGGCAGAGCAGGTACATTCAGATGTACTTGTCTTAAGAAGCTGAAAAGATTAGAAACATATAATTTCATAAATAGTCACTTGCAGGGCAGAGTCAAGATGGCTACATGAGAAAAACTTATCTTAGGAGTTCTCTCAAAAATATTCCAAAAACCTTAAAATTATGGCCCTAACTAAATTTTTGAGGGAGAAAACCCACAGAAAGATCCAGAGAGTTAATTGTTCACCCCAAGGTAGTCTGGAAAATCGTGGGAAAACTGTTCCATGGAGGTGAAAGAGGTGGCATCACAACCAGGATTATTGTACCAGAGCACAGGAGCTCCAGTTATCCTGGAACAGCCTGCTGCACTCCTACTTGCCTGGGTCCTGGTGAACACCAGCTCCTGGCAGCAGAAGCAGTTTCCTGACCTGGCAACCCAGGGAACACCAAACACAATTTCAAAGATCAGTGGGGAAACCTCTGCCAGAGTGAGTGGAAGTCATCATGTCTCTCAGTGCAGCCCAGATCCCAGGAAATGGAAGCAGGCACACAGAGCCACCTGGCAGCCGCAATCAGAGCACTCAAAGTGCCAAAGGTAATGGGGTAGGGAGAGACTGTCAAGGTCTCTCCTCTGGCTCCAGGACAGGACTCCAGGGCTTTGTCCATATTCAGACTCTAGTCACAGTTTGGTATCCCCCCATTGCCACACAGCAGGGACCTTCTCACAGTCCCTGGGCAGAGGGCAAGTCCTGTGGTCATCCACAGACCAGAGAACAGGCAGAAGAACAGTTAGAGCCACACATACAGAGGTACTTGCAGGGGTCTCAAAAGCTTGGGAAGCACCCCCAGTGATGCACAGGCTGCAGAAATGAGTAAACAGAAAAAAAGGAACCTGACCAAAGACAATCACTTTGGTCCCATGGAGGATCCAAACACCCACTCAGGAGATGAGACAGTTCCAACTTATTCACCTAAATCCTCTAAGAAATATTGAAGTTGGGTTCAGGCTATGAACTCAAAAAAAGATTTTGGAAATCAAGTGAGGGGGATAGAGGAAATATTGGGAAGAGAAATGAGGCAGATGCAGAAAAAAAACAGGAAAACCAAGTAAACAGCTTAGAAAAAGAGATAAAAAAAATGCTGAAGAAAATAACATACTAAAAACTAGTTTAGGTCAAAAAAGTTAATTAGGAGAAAAATACCTTAAAAAGCAGAACTGGCCACCAGATGGAAAAGGAGTTAAGAAAGTTCTCTGAAGAAAACAAACCCTTCAAATGTAGAATGGAGCTAAAGGAAGCTGTTGGCTTTGCAAGGAATCAAGACAAAAAAAATAATATCAAAAGAATGAAAAAACTAGAAGAAAATGTGAAATATCTTATTGAAAAAAATGATCTGGAAAACAGATCCAGAAAAAAAGTAATTTAAAAATTATTGGGCTACCTGAAAGTCAGGATCAGGAAAAGAGTCTTGACTTCATTTTTAAAGAATTTCTATAGGAAAATTCCCCCGATATTCTAGAAGCAGAGGGCAAAAATAGAAATTAAGAGCATCCCTGATCTCCTCTGGAAAGACAA